>NC_067401.1:211285500-211604500 GCF_016432865.1 Antechinus flavipes | reverse complement strand
TAGAAGGATGTGAGAGGGTTAGTGAAAAGAGTGAGTCAGGATTGAGGATGTCAGAGATTCTGTAATGAAGTGAGAGACAGAACAGGAGAAAGAACATCACTGATGTACTGAATGGTACTATCTATCTCAGCATATAAAATCCTCATATGTGAAATGATGAGATTGCATTTGATGACTTTTTAAGGACCCTTCCACCTCTCTCCATGAGAAATGAAGAGAGAGAATTTGAAATTTTGGATCCATACTGAATGAATTTGTGCAAATTTTTATAAATTTTGATGGCATTTACACTTTTAAGGTTGCCTGTGAGGTGATGTATGGAAGATAATTAAACTAATAAGGAAGAGATGGAAATGGGGTTTTAATTATAGAGACAGAAGATTTTGCTAGTTATCAATTATAAATATAGTTATATATAATACATGTTATAGTAATATATGTCATATATTGTAATATATCATATATAATGTTTATACACACACACATATATAAAATATATCCTGTAGACTAGGGAATGGGGAAAGTACCCCCAAAATTCATGTTTATCATATTCTTAGCTGGCATGAACTAGGTGACTGTTACCATGAGCAAATCTCTCTCTCTGGTCTCTGTTTACACCTCTGTGAAATAAAAGAGACCTTTAACATCAGACCCTTAGGCCCCTATGATCCTCTGATTTCAGAGATTATACTTAGTTTTATTGGGGCTTGTTCAGCTCTTGACTTCTCACAGAATTCTATTTCTTTCCTCTGTAATTTGTAACACTTATGCTTGTATTTGGAGAAAATTTTTGAGTTATGCTTCTTTCTCTTTCCTTGTCCTGTTTCTATTCTCCCTTCTTTTGACCCGTCCCTTCTCCATGCTGCTCTTCTTCTTCTTTTTTTTTTTAATATTTTATTTTATTTTATAATAACTTTATATTGA
Organism: Antechinus flavipes; assembly: GCF_016432865.1. Lineage (NCBI taxonomy): Eukaryota > Metazoa > Chordata > Mammalia > Dasyuromorphia > Dasyuridae > Antechinus > Antechinus flavipes. The sequence continues at coordinate 211,603,576 of NC_067401.1, read as the reverse complement.
CAGAATCCATGCCAGGGTAATTTCATGCTGTTCTTCTTGAAGAATGGAATCTTTCAAATATATTTAAAAGATTATATAGAGACTTCTGGCCAAGATGACAGAGAGGACACACAAATCTACTTAAACTCCACATTTTCTCTTCAAATTTATTTTATGACAAGCCTCAGAATCAGTGCTTGACTGAAAAACCCCCTCACAAATAATTACAAAGAGAAGACATCCTTGAAATTCACTAGAAAAAGGATGTTTTTGCTTGAGAGTGGGGATGGTTTTAGATCAGGCACAGGCTGTGGCAGTGAGAGCATAGTAGGCAGGTCACAGCTGAGCAGACCAGAGCAGGGTGGGGTGTGATCTCAGCCGTCTCTGCGGGGAGAGCTTTACTACAGTATTGGATACTTTGCCCTGGCAGCAAGCCAGTAGACAAGCAGAAAAGCTAAAAACACAGGGGGTGAAGACTATAACCCAAAAAGCTAGGGTCTCTCGGGACCTGGCCACACCCACCCACAGTGTCTCAGCACACTCTGAGTCTCAAAGTACAGGTGCAACACAGCCATTAATGTCCTGCTAGTGCCTTGCTGCTGCCCACTGCAGTCTGTAGAGGAAGCTCGGTAATACCATTCAAACCCCTCCCCCACCAAAAGCAGACCATTTGTTTTTCTTGTTAGTTTGTTTTCTTTAACTCTTCTTCGATAAAATGAGCAAAAAATTTAAATGGACCCTAACCACTGATAGCTTCTATGTGGATAGAGAGCAGACTTTAAATCCTGAGGAGACTAAAAACAGACTGTCTCTGGATGAATTCCCAAAGACAGACATGATCTGGTCCATAACACAGATGACTCTCATAAAAGAAATTAAAAAGGCTCTCACAAGAGAGCTAGAAAAACAGTGAGAAAAGGAAAGGGAAGTTTGGCAAGAGAGTCATCCCACTCATTTAAAGACAGAGTGGATAAAGAAATCAAATCCCTGAAAAATTAGTGAATTAGTGAACTGGAAAAAGAAAATAGCTCTCTAAAAAATAAAATTGGTGAAATGGAAAAAAATTTCACAGAACAAAAGAATTCACTTAAAAACTCAATTGGACAATTAGAAAAATATATAAAAAAAGTGAGTGAAGAAAATACTTCATTGAAAATCAGAATCAAACAAATGTCTCAAGGAGACAAAAAAAATGAAACAATGGAAAAAATGTCAGATACCTTCTTGGGAAAACAACAGACCTGGAAAATAGATCTAAGAGAAATAATCTGAGAATTATTGGGCTCCCTGAAAAATATGATGAAAAAAAGAGCCTGGACACTATTTTCCAGGAAATTATCAGAGAACTGCCCAGAAGTTATAGAAAGAGAGGGTAAGATAGAAATTGAAAGAATTCATCAATCACCTACTAAAAGGGACCCTAAAACCAAAACACCAAGAAATATAGTGGCCAAAGTCCAGAACTATCAGACGAAGGAAAAAATACTGCAAGCTACTAAAAAAAAAAAAATCAATTCCGATATAGAGGAGCCACAATAAGGATTACTCAAGACCTATCAGCATCCACATTAAAGGATCAAAAAGCCTGGAATATGATGTTCCGAAAGGCTAAGAAACTTGGTATGCAACCAAGAATAACTTACCCAGCCAAAATGAGCATCTTTTTTCCAGGGAAGAAATTCAATGAAATAAGTGAATTTCACCTATTTTTGATGAAAAAACCAGAACTAAACAAAAAGTCTGATCTACAAATATAGAACTCAAGAGAAACCTAAAAAGGTAAAAAAGAATCTTGGGAACTATATTTCTGCTATAAAGATATATAAAGAATGCATGTATACCTTGTTCTAGAAACTAGAGTCAGAAAGGAAATTATACCTGGAAAAGGGTAAAATGGGGGTACTACATCTCATGAAGAGGCAAAGGGAAACCCATCATACCTGAGAGAAAGAATGGAGGGGCATGAACATAGTGTGTATCTTACTGCCATCAGAATTGGTTTAAAGAGAAAAATTTTAGACATATTCAATTTATGATGAAACTTCTCCCACCTCATTGAAAAATGGAAGGGGAAAAGTGAAAAGGGAAGGAATAAGCTAAGTGGAAGGGAATACAGAAATTGTAAGGAAAAGGAGTAAGATAGGGGATGAACTCTAAGATGGGGGTAGAGATACTAAAAAGGTAGGGCTATGAGAAGCAAGTGGTGCTCACAAGTTTAAGACTGGGGAGAGAGAGGTAAGGGGAAAGGAAGGGAGAAAAGTATAAACAGGGGTTAGTTAACAAGATGGCAAGTAATACAGAATTGGTAATTTTAACCATAAATGTGAATGGGGTAAATTCCCTCATAAAGAGGAAGTGGTTAGCAGAATGGATTAAAAGCCAGAATCCTATAATATGTTATTTACAGGAAACACACCTGAAGCAGGGAAATACATACAGAGTAAAAGTAAAAGGATGGAGAAGAATCTACCATGTTTCTGGTGAAGTCAAAAAAGCAGGGGTAGCCATCCTAATCTCAGATCAAGCAAAAGCAAAAATTAATCTAATTAAAAGAGATAAGGAAGGACACTATATTTTGCTAAAGGGTAGCATAGATAATGAAGCAATATCAATATTAAACATATATGCACCAACTGGTGTAGCATTTAAATTCTTAAAAGAGAAATTAAGAGAGCTACAAGAAGAAATAGATAGCAAAACTATAATAGTAGGAGACCTCAACCTTGCACTCTCAGAATTAGATAAATCAAACCACAAAATAAATAAGAAAGAAGTCAAAGAGGTAAATAGAATACTAAAAAAGTTAGATATTATAGATCTTTGGAGAAAACTAAATGGAGACAGAAAGGAGTACACTTTATTCTCAGCAGTTCATGGAACCTATACAAAAATTGATCATGTAGTAGGACATAAAAACCTCAAACTCAAATGAAGTAAGGCAGAAATAGTAAATACATCCTTTTCAGACCACAATGCTATGAAAATTACATTTAATAACAAACCAGGGGAAAATAGACCAAAAAATAATTGGAAACTAAATAATCTCATACTAAAGAATGATTGGGTGAAACAGCAAATCATAGACATAATTAATAACTTCACCCAAGAAAATGACAATAATGAGATGTCATAACAAAATGTGTGGGATGCAACCAAAGCAGTAATAAAGGGAAATTTCATATCTCTAGAAGACTACTTGCATAAAATAGAGAAAGAGAAGGTCAATGAATTGGGCTTGCAACTAAAAATGCTAGAAAAGGAATAAATTAAAAACCCCTGGTCAAACACTAAACTTGAAATTCAAAAAATAAAAGGAGAGATTAATAAAATTGAAAGTAAAAAAAAAAAAACTATTGAATTAATTAATAAAACTAAGAGTTGGTTCTATGAAAAAACCAACAAAATAGACAAACCCTTAATAAATATGATTTTAAAAAAAGGAAAGAGGAAAATCAAATTGTTAGTCTTAAAAATGAAAAGGAGAACTCGCCATTAATGAAGAGGAAATTAGAGCAATAATTAGGAGTTACTTTGCCCAACTTTATGCCAATAAATTCAATAACTTAAATGAAATGGAAGAATACCTTCAAAAATATAGCTTGCCTAGATTAACAGAGGAAGAAGTAAATAGACTAAACAATCCCATTTTAGAAAAAGAAATAGAACAAGCTATTAACCAACTCCCTATGAAAAAATCCCCAGGACCAGATGGATTTACAAGTGAATTCGACCAAACATTTAAAGAACAATTAACTCCAATGCTATATAAACTATTTGAAAAAGTAGAGATTGAAGGAGTCCTACCAAATTCCTTTTATGACACAGACATGGTACTGATACCTAAACCAGGTAGGTTGAAAACAGAGAAAAAAAAATATAGACCAATCTCCCTAATGAGTATTGATGCTAAAATCTTAAATAAAACATTAGCAAAAAGATTACAGAAAATCATCCCCAGGATAATACACCATATAGTGCTAAACCAAGTAGGTTTTATACCAGGAATGCAGGGCTGGTTCAATATTAAGAAAACTATTAGCATAATTGACTATATCAATAACCCAAATTAACAAAAATCATATGATCATCTCAATAGATGCAGAAAAAGCATTTGATAAAATCCAACATCCATTCCTAATAAAAAGACTTGAGAGGATAGGAATAAATGGACTTTTCCTTGAAATAGTCAGGAGCATATATTTAAAACCATCAGTAAGCATAACATGCAATGAGGAAAAACTAGAACCTTTCCCAGTAAGATCAGGAGTGAAACAAGGTTGCCCACTATCACATTATTATTCAATATTGTATTAGAAATGCTAGCCTCGGCAATAAGAGTCAAGAAAGATATTAAAGGAATTAGAGTAGGTAATGAGGAAATCAAACTATCACTCTTTGCAGATGATATAATGGTATACTTAGAGAACCCCAGAAATTCTACTAAAAAGTTATTAGAAATAATTCATAACTTTAGCAAAGTTGCAGGATACAAAATAAATCCCCATAAATCCTCAGCATTTTTATACATCACCAACAAAATCCAACAGCAAGAGACACAAAGAGAAATTCCATTCAAAATAACCATCGATAGCATAAAATACTTGGGAATCTATCTACCAAAGGAAAGTCAGGAATTATATGAACAAAATCACAAAACACTTTGCACAGAAATAAAGTCAGATTTAAATAATTGGAAAAATATTAAGTGCTCTTGGATAGGCCTAGAGAATATAATAAAGATGACAACACTCCCTAATCTATTTATTTAGTGCTATACCAATCAGACTCCCAAGAAACTATTTTAATCTAGAAAAAATAACAACAGAATTCATATTGAAGAACAAAAGGTCAAGAATCTCAAGGGAATTAATGAAAAAAAAAAAAACAACCAAATGAAGGTGGCCTAGCTGTACCTGATCTAAAACTATATTATAAAACAGCAGTCACCACAACCATTTGGTATTGGCTAAGAAATAGACTAATTGACAGTGGAATAGGTTAGGTTCACAAGATAAAATAGACAATAACTACAGCAATCTAGTGTTTGACAAACCCAAAGATCCCAACTTTTGGGATAAGAATTCATTATTTGACAAAAACTGCTGGGAAAACTGGAAATTAGTATGGCAGAAATTAGGCATGGACCCACACTTAACACCATACACCAAGATAAGATCAAAATGGATCCATGATTTAGGTATAAAGAATGAGGTTATAAATAAATTGAAGGAACATAGGATAATTTACCTCTTAGACTTGTGGAGGAGGAAGGAATTTGTGACCAAAGATAAACTAGAGATTGTTGTTGATCACAAAATGGAAAATTTTGATTATATCAAATGAAAAAGCCTCTGTACAAACAAAATTAGAAGGGAAGCAACAAAGTGGGAAAACATTTTCAAAGTTAAAGGTTCTAATAAAGGCCTCATTTCCAAAATATATAGAGAATTGACTCTAATTTATAAAAATCAAGCCATTCTCCAATTGACAAATAATCAAAGGATATGAAGCTCTAACGCAATTTCAATTGATCAATGATGGACAGAAGCAGCTACACCCAAAGAAAGAACACTGGGAAATGAATGTAATCTGTTTGCATTTTTGTTTTTCTTCCTGAGTTATTTTTACCTTTTGAATCCAACTCTTCTTGTACAACAAGAGAACTGTTCAGTTCTGCACACATATATTGTATCTAGGAAATACTGTAACATATTTAACATGTATAGGACTGCTTGCCATCTGGGAGAGGGGGTGGAGGGAGGGAGAGGAAAAGTCGGAACAGAAGTAAGTATGAGGGATAATGTCGTAAAAAATTACCCAGGCATGGGTTCTTTCAATAAAAAGTTATAATTATTAAAAAAAAAAAAGAATGGAATCTTTCTGTTCATTCTCATCTAGTTAAGGGAATAGCTACCATGAGGCTCTATGTACCATCCCCTTCCTTTCCCACCCCACCCCAATTTATTTGTATATTAAGGGAGAACTCTTGCCCTTGGAGCCAGAGCACAAAAGAATGAGGTTACTTATAGTGGTAGATTGAGATGGTAAGTCAGTAAGCATTTATTGAGCACCTACTGGGGGATAAAAGAAAAAGAGGCAGCTGGAGTACATAATCTCATGAGAGAATTGCATCCATCTTGGTGATAGTAAGATTCAAACCCAGGACATTGGAGCCTAAATCCAGTTTAGAGACTTCCTATTTGGGATTTATGGGGTGGTCTCTTGATACTTAGATTATATCAAGAAATTCTTCCTGCTTAGTTTATAGTCACCACCACCCCATTCCAGCTTCTAAGTGATTCTCTTAACCTCCATGGGACTCAGTTTCTTTATTTGTAAAAGAGGAAGTTGTACCAGATTGGCCTTGAGGCCTTGAGGAGGTCTACGTGGTTTTAAATTTATATTTCTCATTTCATTAATACAGCCAAGTTTTTGTACTTGCACTGTATATTTCTCCTGTACTAGAACCATTTACCATATTTTATATAATTATAACTTCCAAAAAGCATAAATTCAAATACAGTAAATCAATTCTTGGGATTCATTATTAATCTCTTGTGAGATTGCAGCTTCAATCACCAATGCTGAAGAAGCTTCCTCCATTCAGTTGAGCAATTTTTTCATTTACTTTATAGTTTTAGAAAGTTGCTTGATTCATTTAGTTAAATGGTTTGCTCAGAGTCTCACACCAGAGGAATAATTTAAACCCAGATCTTGCTAAATGAAATAAATCTTCTATCTAATATACTGTGGACTCTACACAGGCTAATAGAATTAAAAAAATTAAATTATGATGAGGCAGCAAGGTGGCACAGTGGATAGAAAGCTGGAGTCTGGAAGATCTGAATTCAAATCCAGGTTCAGATACTAGTAACACTGAGAAGATCACTTAACTTTTATTTACCTCCATTTCCTCAATTGTAAAATCATCATTCACCTCGTAGGGTTCTTGTGAGGATGAAATAATATAATATTTATAAAGTGCTTAGTACAATGCTTAAAGTAGGTGCTATATAAATTTTTATTTTCTTTGTGTTCAGTCATTTCAGTCATATTCAGCTCTTCATGATATCACTTTAGGTTTTTCTGGCAGAAATACTGGAATGGTTTGCCATTTTCTTCTCCAGCTCAATTATTTTTACAGATGAAGAAACCGAGGCAAACAGGGTTAAGTGATTTGTCCAGGTTCACACAGCTAATAAGTGTCTGAGTCTGGATTTGAACTTGGATCTTCCTGACTCCAGACCTGGAGCTCTAATCTACTATGCTATCTACCTGCTCTTCCTGTATTGCCTTTTTGTGTAGAGATGAAAAGTTTATAAAGAGTGTCTTCCCCAAAACTATCCTGTGAAGTAGGTTGATTATAAGGAGAATGTAAAATATTGTTTTTATTTAAGTGACTTACTATTTCTATAGTATATGAGTGAGATAGAAAAGATAAGCTGAGGATCCTTGACTTCTAGGACTTCATCATTTAGAGAGGGACATGGAGAGTAAAAAGAACTGTCTAGAAGAAAAAGTGAGATGTCCTAGACTGCCCAGATAGTAGTAATCCTGAACATCATCCAATCCAATCCCCCAGTTTAAAGACAAATAGAAGATCAGAGAGAAGAAATTATTCATCCAGATTCACCAGGGCAGTTAATGGTGGAGTTGAGATTCAAATGCAAGTATTTTGATTCCAGTATACTATACTTCCTTGCCTCCTTTCTCCAAAGGGCCTGGTACAATACTTTGTTCATAGCAAGCACTTCACAGATATTTGTGGAATAAATAATCTATTCCTGAAATCAAGCAGGATTGGAGAATTTATTCTGAAACAACATCTTTTGCATATCACAGGTGCCCAGGTTTCTGCTGACTTGACTCTCAATTCTCTGCATTGCAGAGTTAAGTGAGAGAAACAACAGCATATGCTTAAATTCCTCTTCTTTGCTCTCCCTCATGTTTTTCCCTCCCCCTATTCCTTCAGGGCTCTGTAGTCAGACTGATCAAGGCTTGGCATCCTCTGCAGCCTTTACCAAAGTAGGCACTGTTTTTTTTTTTTTTTTTTTTTTTACCTAGCAACAGAAGACATTTCTCTTCTCCCAATCTCCCTGTCTTCTCTCCCACCCCCAATCTCCTGCCTCCTCCTGTCTCTTCCTCACCCCCATTTTCCTTCTTTCCTTCCTCCCTTTCTCTGTCTCCCTTCTCTGCCTCCTTACCCCTTTTCCAACTCCTCCCTTCTCCTTTTCTTATATCCTCCCTCTCTTTACCCATTCTTCTTCCCTCTCTTTTCTCTTCTTCCTTTTTTGCCTCCCCCTCTCTTCTCTCTTTCGCTTCCCTGTTTCTTTCCCCCTTTTTCCTTCCTTAGCCCATTCCCAGTCTCTCTCTTTCTCTACTTATCTTCCTTATCTCTCTTTTCCTTTCTTGTTTTTTCTTCTATCTTTACCCTCTCTCTATCTCTTCCCCATCCCCTTTCCTTCATCTTCCACGATACTTTCCAGATATGGCCGGAAAGAGAAGTCTGGCTTTATATAACACAGCTACTAATCAACATGTGATCTGGAGCAACTTTTATCCTCAAACCTTTGCTCTCCATCTCTCCCAATTTTCCTAATTTAAAGAAAGAAAAAAACAAAATATAACAAAAAATAAAGCTTTTAAAAAGGCTGTTCACATTTTTATTTTGGTTAAATTTATCTTGGTAGAAAAGACAATTTGTAAAAGTTCTAAAGATGCATAATTCTGACACTAGCCTTTTCCTTTAATGAAGAGTAGTAGTAGGGTGGTCATGTAATAATTAAATGAACATTTTATTAAGCTGTTTATTTTTACTTATATTAATGTGAGCTAAAATAACAGCTGACATTCCCATGACACTTTAAAGTTTGAAAAGCACTTTGCATAGTTGTGTTTATTATCCCTACTGAATGGATAAATGTGACTAAAAAAACCTAAATGACTTTTCAGAGAATCACACAGCTGGTAAATATCTCAGTAGAGATTTGAGCTTAGATCCTTCTGACAAGTCCTATGGATTGTGCTTACTTACACACCATGCTACTGCATGCAACGTATGCACTGAGAATACAAAGATGACTTCATTCCAGTAGCTCACAGTTTAGTGTAGAGATAAATGGAATAGCTATATTACTATATATTTTCTCTATTTATATGTCTTTATGTGTGTATGTGTCTTTCTATGGTCTGAAATAGAATGTGATAAGTGCAAAAGAGTGATATAGCTGTGTAATTTGAGATTCAAAGAGAGAGATCACTTTTGGCTAGAGATAGGGAATCTGGGAAATCTTCATGAAGAAATTGGGCAGTGATTTCAATAGTTAGAGAAGGTTTGGTGAAAGTAAGCCTTAGAGGCAATGTAAGCAAAGATACTGGGATATATCTGTGTGTTTGTGTGTATGTGGAGGAGAGTGTGTGTGTAGTGAATTTGGAGAATGATGTATGAAAAATTTGGCCAAAGCATAGTAGTACATGAATGTGAAAAAGATTTGAAAGTTGTCTCCTGACTGTAGAGGGATTTAAATGTTGTACTGGAAAATTGACTAAATAATGTGACTAGGGAACCATTGGAGATTATTGAGCAAGAGAGTAACATGGCATTTGTGTCTTGGAAAGGCATTCTGTTAGTGGTCTGCAGATAATTGATGTAGGGAAAAGATGGGAATAGACTGACAATAGTCTAGACAATAGGTAACTTGGGCTTATTCTACTTTGGAGGTGCTAAGGGATAGTTGCTAAATAACAATATTGATATAGACTAGACTGGAGAATGATTTCTACTTGATATTTTTTGTTGCTATCTCAATAGTAAACTCATCTTCAATGAGGAATGATAAGTTAATATATCTTACTAGCTGTAAAGAGATAAAATCACATTTGTGTGTGTGTTATGGGCCAGAATTTGAAACAGGGTGCTAAGTCACTGGAATTGATAGAGACAATGCTTATATACTTAATTCACACCTTTAGAGCTCACACCTTTAAGAGAATTCTCACATTAGGTCACACATTAGAGTTCACACCTTTAAGAGAGTTCACACATTGAAGTTCACACCTTTAGGGAGCATATCTAAGCTAGGAGCCTCAACTAGGATTGACTTCGGGAGATTCACAAGTCAGAAGCCCACAATCCCATTCTTGAAAGTGGAGTCAGAGTCATTCCATATTCGACCTTTGTGCTGGCTGGAGATATTCGGAGAGAGCTCTTGGAACCAAGGAGAGAGATAGGCCTCTACTAAAACTAACCGAGCCCCAGAAAAAGATTCAAGACTTTGAAGGAGAAAATAAAGGATTTGGACTTCAACTTCTGGCTGAATTTGAGGTGTTTATTACACTGAATTGAAAGGAAGGCTGCTGCCAGAACCCCCCAAGAAACCTGCTCCAAGAGAATATTATGTTTTAGAGAAGAACATTACATGTGTATGTCTCTGTTTCTCTGTCTGTTTTTGTCTCTTTATTTTTACTTCATTTTAAAAATTGTTTATTCAGCAAATGTTTATTAAGAATGCTTTTTTTAAAAAAACAAAACTGGGCTCAGAACTGTGTAAGAGATATGGGAAGGACCCTTATATAGCAGTCTCTCAATATCTAAAATTGTTATAAAAAGAGGTCTTGTAGAGAATTGACTTTCCTACTTAATGGAAACTGATTCCTTTAGATTTTTAACTCTTTTTCAAGAAAACTTTTATGGGAATCTCTAAAGGACAAATTATGGTATCTTATTCAGAGTATCTCCCTTAGGCTTTGACTCTTTGTTTCAAGAGATCAGTTTTCATTAGAACCATTTATTACATTAGAATACTATAATGCCTTTATAATTCATTCAGGTATGGGTTTAAAAGATACACTCGCTGGTTTCAAATTGCCTGACTTTTTTGAGTTCTTATGCTTGTTTTTCTTGTATCAGGCTCTCTACTATTTCTTTTTACTGTTAATATCTGTCTCTGGAAGCTCCCACCTACTCACTTCCCTTTTCATTTGCTGTTTCCAATTTTTTGTGTGCTGGAAAATTAGAGATCAAGACTAGAATTGTGGGTAAAATATGCAAACACACAATGATCTCATCAGTTATCATGAATGCAATTATCCCATTGCCATGATTCCCAAAATGGTATGTCTAGCCCTAAATTCTTTTCTGAGCTTTATTCCCATATTTCTAACCAGCTGCCTGATGGATATCTCAATGTATGGATATCTCCAATAGCATTTCAAATTCTACAAAACTCAATGAGTTTATTCCTAAACCTATTTATATTTCAAACTTCCTTACTTTTTATGAGGATACCACTCTCCTTTAGTCATCCAAGTTCACAAGAATCAGTTTTGACCTCTACCTGCTACTTCATCCTCCACCCTACTCTCACGATTTAATATCCAGTTGTCAAGGTTTGTAGATTCAATTGCCTCAATTATATAGCTTCCAAATCCATCTCATATACATAAAGGACAACACAGTGCCTGGCACATAGTAAGTGCTACATAAATGCTTATTTCCTCCCTTCATTTCTTTGATTTCTTTTCTCTCCTATCCAATTTATCTTTCATATATCTGATAAACTAACATTCCTAAAATCCAGGTCTGACTGTTACATTCCTTGCTCAAAATTTTCAGTAACTGTTTATTACCACAAAGATAAAACATACACTTGCTGAGTTTTTGTTTAAATCTGTACACAGTCTGGTTTCCAGAACATCTTTCTAAACTTCTTTCCTACTATTCTCCTTCATAAGGTCATAGACTAGGAACTGAAAAGAACTTTAAGAGAATAAAATCAGGCAAAATATTTTTAAATGCACAAAATGAATTACAAAGGATTATTAAGGAAACCAGTTGTATTGAATTATAGTTATCAAAATATCTTCAAAAAATTTTGTAGAACCTAGCTTAAGCATCCCTGTGTCTGGTTTGTTCCTCTGTTTTTATAAATTTGAGGCTCATGTTGGTGCATGACACAGAGGAAAGAACATGGTGAAGAGGTTGCCAAAGGCCACACAAATAGTGACAGAAATGAGATTTGAAACCATAATATCTGACTCCACTCTACTATAATTACCAGAGACCTACTAGTTATTTATCTCCCATCCCTGTGTTATACTTGGAATGCATTCTCCCCTCCTTGCCTATCAGGATCCTTATGTTTATAAGTTTATATTCTAACTTTGACACAAAAGGCTTTTCCAGATCCTTCCCTCTCTAAAACTATAGTTGATTCTCCATCTTCAAATTGACTTTTTTCATTTAAATTTTTTTTAAATTAACAAGTATTTATTTTCTCTCTCTCTTGGTTTACCCATCATGGAAAAAAAAAAAAGAAAATCAAATCTTTTATAACAAATAATGGTTAGTTATAAAAAGTAAATTCCTATATTGACCATGTCTAAAAAAATTCTACATTGACTCCATTATTTCTCTCATGAAGCTGGCATGCATGGTTCACCATTGTTTTTCTGGAATCAAGATCTGTCATTGAATTGATTCAAGTTCTTAAGTCTTTCAATTGTCTTGGCAATATTGTCATTGTCAGATAAATTGTTCTCCTGGTTCTGCTAAATAGTGCTTTTGCATTATTTTGTGTAAATCTTTTAGATTTTTCTCTCATTCCTACATATTTCATGCCCTCTTTGAGAGAAATTGATATAATTTGGTATCTGCTGTATCTAGGAATAGTGCCTGATAGATGCTCTGTAAATATTTGTAAAGTTTGGTTTAAATAAGAGCAATTCAACTAAAAACCTCAGAGTCATTTCAACACTATGGTGAATACTCAGAGGTATTAAGTGACTTTTTAACCAGTGGAGTTTACTGATGAGTTTTCCCATTTCATAAATAATCCTTTTTAGGGGATCATCTCCCTATTCCTCTAAAAACAATTTTTTAAATCACTCCTCTCTTTGGCCACAGGAAGCTATAGGAAAGGAGGAAGTTAGAGATTCTTTCTTAGCCAACAGTGGGAACAATTCATTTTTAGAGTCCCAAGAAGATTACAGTCCTTCAAATTTTCCTCTCCAGGACCTAAATTTGTTGCTTTAAATTCCACTGTTATGGCGGCTCAATTCCTTTTGGGTTTTGGTGTGGTCACCTATTAAATATTTCATAGGAGGGATAAGGTTTAATGTGTATCACCGATTGACCCATTGTGAAAATGAGTTTGTGGCTTTCCAGGCTTACCATTAGCTGAGAGCAACACCCTCTATAAAGCTTCTCTTTAGAAGAGCTTCTCATAGAGAGGAGGATGGAAAGAGGCAGTCCTCAATTTGGGTAAGGGATTGGATTGGAGGCTTTCAACAGCTGAGCAGTAACACAATAATACTGGGCACTGGTACAGGAGGTTGGCAAGAAAGGGGCACCAACAATCATAAAATCTAAAAGTTGGCAGAGACTTTTAGAGATTATTTAATTCAAGGCCAGAGAAGGGAAGGGGTTTGCTTAAAATCACAAGGCCAATGAGTGGCAGAGCTGAAACTTAATCAAATCTGAAGAGCCCTTGAAGAAGGGAGATTAGAAAATCATTTCTTATTTCATGATTGCCATTGGATCTCACCATCTTTTTTTTTTTTTTTTAAAGAATGAAGTTTATGGTATTTTGGACTTATGGACAATTATTCTTCCTCCTGTACCTCTCTGCTGCCACTCCTTACTCTATCTTAATCCATCAAAAGTCTTATTGAGAGTTTCATAGCTGTCGGAGAAGGCCTTGATCTCTAGAGGAGTATCTTCATCTTCTTGTAGTAGTACATGATGAGATGGAGAGATCATCTATGCTATAACAGTCTGTTTATAACTTTCTACAAGTTAATTAGTCATTCTATCATTGTTTCCCTTTTCCTTCCTCTTTCCTAAGGTCAGCTCTCTATGATATGGGGGTCTGTAATCCATTGGGCTTTTCCTTCTAAAATATTGCATAATATAATAATAATTACATATATGACTATATAATATATTATATTATTATGTGGAACAATTAACACAACATAATAACTTATAAAATATTATTTAATATGTTGTTACATATATTACATATAATAATTATAATATATTAATACATTATAATATAATAAACATAACAATAATTAGCATATTACAGTAATATATTATACTTAATACTTTAGAAGGAAAAATCATATATACAGGAAAAAAGAAAGGAAGGAAATATATATATATATATATAAAAATATTACTAGACAGAACAATTATTTGTTATGAAAATAGTCTAAAATTCAAATAAATGTCAAAATTAAGCATTCTGAGTATTACCTTCAACAATGCATTTCACAGGCTATTTATTCACATTTGCCTGACCTAGGGCATCCATTCCTGTCCTTCTATAAAATGCTGCACTTTGAAAATAGGCTGTACAATTTCCCCAACTTCTCTTTATTCTGCAGATTTTGCAGATTCATTGGATCAGCATTTATAGGTTCTAACCACATAGTTGGAAATGCTGGATGAATCCCAGCTCTTAACATTCTCTAATCCTGGATTCTGTCTCTGTGTTTGCAGAACTGCCAAGTAACCAAAAACAGCCCTTCATCTTTTTCTCACTAATCTTGCGAGAATGTATGTATGTGTGTGTATATATGTATGTCCACATTTTTGTTTATGTGTACATGTACAGATGCATATGTTTACATATATCACACATACAACACACACACCTATGCAAACACATCTGTATATATGTCTTTTACTTTTCATTATGGAAAGGGTGTTTTGTTTACTGCCAAGACAGCCTTCCAAGATACAATAATCAGTGCACCTCTGAAGCATCAGTCATCTCTGATGATTTCAATAATTGTTTCCTTACTCAGTATCTGGAAATGCTGGGCAGTCTCTTCTCACAAATAGATTACTTAAAGAAAATGCAAATCAGCTGGAGAAAGACTTTTCCAAGGAACCGAAAGCACAGCCCCCAAAACCTAATACACAGAGCAATTTGTCAGCTTATACTCCTTCTGCAGAGTCATGTTTTGTGTGTATGTGTGTGTGTAATGTATTCAGTGTGATATGGTCTGGCTATTCTCCCAGATCAGGTAAGAAGCCAGAGTTATAACATACCATCCATCAGAATGATATATATATATATGCCCAACCTCTAGACTAAAATGCCCAGGGCCAACTCCCAGTATTCTCTCTTCTTAATATAGTCTTAATTGATTTAATACCCTATTTATTAGGTAGATGGGTTGTTTTTTTTTTTTTGGCGGGGGAAGGGAAAGTCAACATGAGTATTCATGCCTCCTTTCAAACTTTAATATTGTAGCTTTCCTAACCCAGCCTTTTCATTTAGAAATGAGGTGCTAAATTACATCCAGTGGAACAGGATGCCCTCTCTGTTCAGGTCCTTTATTATTATGCCCTTTGGGTCTAACCTTCCCATTAGGGCACTTGGCAAAGAGAACTGCCATCTTGCACAGTGGAAATTTGGGGGCTTTCCTGCTCAGAACACCTGGTACTGTGGTCAAAGTAGAGATGCTGAGCGATGAGCTTGGGAAAATAAATGAGCAAAGAAAGGAAATTTTAGTCAGAAGTAAAAACTGGAAGATTTATAGCACAACGTAATGAAAAGTAAAACTTTCTTCTTAAAATGATCTTAACTTGTTAATTAGAAATCAATGAACATTCCTCTTTTCCCTCACTCCAGAAATCTTTAAAGGAAAGCTGAATGAGTGAATTATACATCTCAGAAATGTCATTCTTCCTTTCAGCCCCACTCTTTAGTAAGGTTGAAGAAGCTTTCCCTCCAGAGGGAGAGAATTTGAAAGGTGTAATTTTTTAGCTAGTTTGAGCTCGGTTTTTGTTTTTGGAATCATACCTCAGGAAAATCCTCTGGTATATGAGGGGGGTTTTAGAATTTATGGATAAAAATGAACAAACATGGTAAAACTTTTGAAAAGATAATGAGAATGGTAATTATAGTGGCCATTAAACATTTATTAAGTGTAGTGCTATGACAGGGATTATGCTTTGTTCAATCATGTCCAATTCTTTGTGACCCCATTTGGGCTTTTCTTGGCAAAGATACTTCAGTAGTTTGCCATATCCTTCTCTAGCTCATTTTACAGATGAGAAAACTGAGAATAGATATGGCTAAATGGCTTGCCCAGGATCACACAACTAATAAATGTTAGAGGCCAGATTTGAACTTTTGACTTTTTGCTATACTCTTGGAAGGGAGATTACTAACACCTTGGGGAGAGGGTCAGGAAAAAGTTTCATATAAAAGGTCATACTTGAACTGAGGTATTAAATAACTAGGTACTCTCAGTAAGGTAGAGGTAAGGAAGGAAAAATTTCCAGGCATGGAACAGTCACCCCAAAGAAATAAAGATCAGGTAAAGATTATTTACTAGAGAGATCTGTAGAGGCTTGTCTTGATATAGGGATGGCTGTCCCATGTGTTAGTAGCTATTATCTATCTAAGCTTCTTATAGTCATTTTTTTCAGGATATCAAATAATATTCCATTTTTTGTTCTTTGGATTTCTACCCTACCCCATTCAGAAAGGCATCTATTTAGTTGACGATTTAGAAATTTAACTCTTTCTGGGTTTTTCCATGTCTTGAAGTTTCTGTTCTATAAGGTAGCATAAAGGCTCACCTTGTTGTAAGAGATCTTTCTTCTTTCAACTTCTAAGTAGCTGAGATCTTGGAAACTGCCTTCCAAGACTTTTATGTCATAATTAATATAGGCAGAGTCAATGTTCTATTAACCTAATATTGTTCACTTTGGTTGACTAGAGGAGAGGGTGGGTTACTGAATAAGTTCCTGAATCTGATTCTGTGACTCAGATGGAGCACTTCATTTACTCAAAGGGGCACTACTGAAAAGTCCCATTCTATGACCAGAAAATAAGCCCTACATAAGAGAACTGCTCTTTTAAAGTCTCTGTAGAACTGGATGAGAGAATAAATGAAGAAACAGGCTTAGAGAATAATTTGCTCCAGACCATAAGAACCCATTTAATAAATGGTTTTTGGAACTTAGACCCAAGGTTGCCTGATTCATGTGTGTCTGGGATTCTGAGAAGACCATGGAGAGAGGGGTATCTGTTTAAAATAATAATATCCACTTAAAGTTGCATAGAAATAAGGAGGCTATCCTCTTCAGAAATCACTGTAATACCATAAGTAGTAGACTTGGGATTGGCAAAAAATAGAGTGTGAATATAGTGAAATCGGGGAGCTTTGTAATAATAATGGCAGTTTCTATAGCTCTTTAATGATGTGACATGTGCTATTATTATTATTCCCATTTTACAGATGATGAAACTGAGGTTTAAGGACATTAAGTGATTTGCCTAGAATCACAATCCAATTTAGTGTTGGAAGAAGAACTTGAACTTAAATTTTCTTGATTCCAAGTCAAGTATTATCTGTTTTGCCTTCTGATTGCCATAATCTTAATGGTAACACTATGTCATGGAGGAAAAGTTAATTGAGAGTAATAAAGATAGTCATAGGGACCCAAAGACAATTATTAAAATTATCCATGGTGGGACTTAGAAAATTTCCAGGAGGCTTTGAGTAGCTGAGAAACTTGGGGGGTAAGGAGGAGATGGAGCATAGAAGAAGATCCATGCTATAGGAATCCAGTTTTCTGGGAAATGCTCTCCTAAAGCTCATATATATCTTCAGTGACTCATATGGTACCTGACACATGATTATTGTTTAGTCATTTCAATTGTGTCTGCCTCTTCTTGATCCCTTTTATGGTGTTCTTGGCAAAGCTGCTGGAGTGGTTTGCCATTTTCTTCTCCAACTCATTTTATAGATGAGGAAAGTGACGTAGACAAGTCTAAGTGACTTGCCCAGGTCCCATAGCTAATAACGTTATGAGGCTGGACTAATAAACACTTGTTGGCAGATTGATTTCTGTCGTAGGGTGGTAGCTAACAAAGGAATCTGGTTATCATCTTGTGGATAATTGCAAATCTCTCACTAATGTAAATTACTTTGTCCTTTGGACTCACTTACTCCATTTGTTAAAGTAGCATTGAATTCCATGCTATCTAAGGTCCCTTCTTAACTCCAAAGTGCTGAGATATTTTGTTGACTGATCGACTGACCCTATATTGACTCAATACAAATAATAGTAGACATAGATAATATCTATATGATTAATGATAGTAATTATCTTAGTTCATATAAATGTGTTAGATTTGGGGATTTAGGGGGAAATGGGAAAATTTATTCAGTTGAATGTTCTCTTTGATATGTGTTCTGTAAAAGAATTAACTAAGGGGCAGAAGGTTCTCCCCTCCACCACCATTGGTTGCTTGTTTATCAGTGTAGCATTTAAGATCCTATTTGATCTTACCCCAGTCTACCTCTTTCCAGCTATATCTCCCACTGTTCCACTCCATGTGCTCATCCTTGAGCATGTCCTTCACTTTTCTGGCCTGTCTCCCTTGCCTTTGTTCATGTTGCTCCTTCCACCTTGAATGCCCTCTTCCTCTGTTCCTGCCTTTGAAATCCTCTCCACCCTTTAGTGCCCCAAACAACCACTACCTTCTCCCTGAAGCCTTTCCTGGTTTTCTCCCTCCCTCCAACTCATCTTTCCTTTCTTTGTGATCACATCTTTGTTCATCTCCCGTAGTGATATTATGTCCTTCCACATATCGTAGTCATTTGCCATATGTCTGGCCTCCTTTCTTAGATAAATCTCTTGAGGACAGAGACCATATCTTACTCATCTCTGTATCTTCCCCATAGTGCCTTGTATGTAGTGAGTGCTCAATAAATGTTTGCTTCTTTACTGATTCATTTCAACCTTGTTGTTATCTTTAGTCCTTTGAAAACTCGGTGGTGGTGGGAATCAGTCCTCTATTCCGCTCTTTCCTGTTGCTATCTAACACCTTCTTGGGTTTTTGTTCCTTCCTTCCCCACCTTTTCTTTCAGCTTATATTCCTTACCACCACTCCTGCTCAGCCCAAGCAGCTGACTTCTGAACAGGATGCCATGAATCTCTTTGGCACGTATCTCCATTTTGACTCTGCCACTGGCCACTGGCTTACCTGTGACAAGTGTCCAGCTGGAACCTTTGTGTCTGAGCACTGTACCAACACTACCCTAAGGGTATGCAGCCGCTGCCCCCCTGGGACTTTTACCAGGCACGAGAATGGCATCCAGAAATGCCATAACTGTAGTCAACCTTGCCAACAGCCAATGGTTGAGAAATTACCCTGTACTGCCTTGACTGACCGGGAATGCGCTTGCCCACCTGGCACATTTCAGTCTAATGGTACCTGTGTCCCCCACACGGTATGTCCCGTGGGTTGGGGTGTACGGAAGAAAGGGACGGAGACTGAAGACGTGCGGTGCAAGCAGTGCCCTTCGGGTACCTTTTCTGATGTGCCTTCTAGTGTGAGGAAATGCAAAACTTACACCAACTGCCTGAGCCAGAACCTGATGGTGGTAAAGCTGGGGACAAAGGAGACAGACAACGTCTGTGGCCCGCTCCCGACTTACCCAGGCACGCTTCCGTCTTTCCCTGACACAGCCATCTTTGCCAGCCCTGAGCAGGTGGAATACCATGAAGTTCCTTCTCCCACTTACATTCCCAAAGGTAACTGCACCATGACCTTGCTAAATGTGGGTTAGCAGGATGGGTCTGAACACCAGGGATTCTGGGTAAAGTTGAACTGGCCTCCAAAGTGGTTTCTAATTCACTAACCCTCTTGTTGAGGGTACTTACTATATACCTCAAAACTCTTACTTCTTGTCAGGGTAGAGAACTATTCTTCATGACTATAAAATTTGGCTTCTCTTAAACTATCCATATAAAAGGATGAGCCAGATTTTAAAAAGTAAATCCATAGATTTTATTTTATTTATAACATTTATGTAATAAATCTTTCACTGTAACTGGTTGTAAGAGCAAATTGAATTTAGGATCATAGATTATCAATTTAGAATAGAAAGGGATCTTGAAGCCCATTCAGTTTTAATCCCTTCATTTTACAGATGAGGAATCTGAGGCACCACATGTAAAATGACTTGCTTGAGGCTATACAGCTAGTTTTTGTCAGAGCCAGTATTTGTAGTCAGGTCTTCCTGGCTCCAAGTCCAGAATTCTGTCTAATTGTTGACTTTACATCTTTTTTGTCTCTCAGCTAAACTCTCAACTAAACACCTAATCATGGGAATTTTACCCCTTTTGGTTGAGTCATAGTAGACTTAAAAATTTCTCCCCTAAGGGTATTATCTTAAAGTAGTTGGCACTATAGTTATAAATCCTGACACTGTAGCAAAGGTTAAGGCACTAAGAAATGTGGGGACTATGGGAGAGAGAAGAAAAGGAAACACAAGGACTGACTTAGATCTGTAACCTCAGACTGAAAATAAGAGAGGCAAGTGAATCATGCAAATAATGGGAAAGTTAGGAATCTTGGCAATAAAACAAATTGATGAGTACTATTTAACTAACATGGAGTAACTTAAAACAACTTATATGAGACATATTATGTTTCTCTTCTGCTTGTGATTTTTAACTTTTTAAAAAAACTTAGTTCTCACGTATCCATCCTACAACAAGTGACTTTGCATTGGAGTTGTACCTTGATGTCTTTCAAAATTCTGGTAGGGAAAATCGATATCATGGAACCTTTCAGAAATGTCCCAACTGAGCAAGCATTTTCAAATATGCTCTACAGATAGTTTTTTTTTTTCCCATCCACTCATTTCAATTCAACAAATATTTATTACACCTACTAGGAGAGGGTCTACCCCAAATATTTTATTTTACTCTTGGGGATTGCCAAGCAGTGATGATATTAGAAGAAAAACAAATTCAGTAGTATAGATGAGCCCTGACTTTGGACAATTCCCTAAATAATTAAAAGTTGATTATAGGATAAATCTTCAGCAGTGGGTTAAAGAATAGGGAGAATCAGATGAGAAAGTCTTCTGTGTTTAATATCACCTATGGCACAACTACCTCAGTTTTTTCTTCAGGAAACAGGTTTGGCTTAGCTTTTAATGCTGGAGCTGAGATGATGTGATTTTACTTCTCCAGCTCATTTTACAGAGGAGGAAACTGAGGTAAATAAGGTTAAGTGACTTTCCCAGGCACACACAGCTAGTAAATGTCTGAGATCAGATTTTGACTTCAGGAGGATTAAGTTTTCTTGATTCCAGATGCAACGGTCTATCTACTATTCAACCTAGCTGCCCAGAAAGTTGCTTAAGAAACTACAAACATACCTATATAGAATCAGTGCTAGAAGGTCCATTATATTAATCCTGCTTTGAATCCTGAATACCTTCTTTAATGCCCTTGACAAATGGGTCATCTAGTTACTGTTTGAAGACCTCCAGTGACAGGTACTTCACTACTTTTCAGGATTGCCCATTCAAGTTCCTAATTGTTAGAAAGAGGATTATTAATCATTTAGCCTTTTTGAAATCTTTCATCCAATTGATCTGAGAGATAACCCAGAGTAGAATGAGAGCTAGGTTTCGGAATCATAGAGCTCAAATTCGATTCCCAACTTTTCCACTTAACTATATGGGTGACTTGGGCAAAGTAATTTCATTTTTCTAGGCCACCTTATCTTTAAAATGAAGTGGTTGGATGAAATGGCCTCTGAGCTCTTTTGGGCTTGATTCTTATGTTCTTCTGCTACCACATAAGTCATGGCCAGACCTTCCTGCTTCTCCTTTTCAACTTTGTTTAAATCCAACATTTGACTGCATGGAGGTGCAATCAAACAGTGTTTCCTCATTTACTCCTACTTATATTTACCCACATATAAACCCCACTCCCAGTCTTTGTGACAGTGATAGTTTAATTGTAAAGTCTTTTCTTGCCTCTTCCCAAAGCCCAGTTAATAAAGCATTTGGTTCAAATTCAATCATCTTTCTTTCTTTGGACCAAGCTGGGTGGGGGCAGGAGAGAGGAGAGCAGAAAAGTCTTTCCATCTTCCTCCCTCCCCTTTCCTTGGCTGTTGTCTGATTGTTTCTCAGTCTCCCATTGCCTCCTTTTACCTCTCTTCCCTCCGGTCCCCTCTCTTCCTTCCTGCTGTCTTTTGACATCTATGTCAAACACATAGTAAACACATCCAGATATGTTTGTATGAATATAAATATATATATGCCAAATTGCTTTCCTTTATTGCAGGTATGAACTCAACGGGATCCAACTCTTCTGCTTCTGCCAGACCAAAGGTACACAGTGGCAGCCAGGAATTAGCAGCCCCCAAAAATGCCACCTTGGCTAAGGAGAGGGGAAGTGTGAATAAGACCTTCCCAAACCTTCAGGTTGTGAACCACCAGCAAAGTCATCACCACCGGCATATCCAGTCGGTCCCCAAACCGCTGCCCCCCATGGAAGCTGCGGGAGGGGAACGGTCC
Source organism: Antechinus flavipes (assembly GCF_016432865.1). Taxonomy (NCBI): domain Eukaryota; kingdom Metazoa; phylum Chordata; class Mammalia; order Dasyuromorphia; family Dasyuridae; genus Antechinus; species Antechinus flavipes. The sequence goes on along the minus strand of NC_067401.1, from coordinate 211,581,244 downwards.
AGTACGCCCATCAAGGCTCCCAAAAGGGGGTCCCCTAGGCAGAACCTGCACAAACATTTTGACATCAATGAGCACTTGCCTTGGATGATTGTCCTCTTCCTCCTGCTGGTGCTTGTGGTGATTGTGGTGTGCAGCATTCGGAAGAGCTCAAGGACTCTAAAGAAAGGTCCCCGGCAGGATCCCAGTGCCATTGTGGAGAAGGCTGGTTTGAAGAAATCCTTAACTCCCACGCAGAACAGGGAGAAGTGGGTTTACTACTGCAATGGGCATGGTAAGTCCTCTCCATCTTTTTCTCAATCCTTCTTTCCTCCCAAGGTTCTAGAGGACTTTGAAGAGAGGGAGATGGAGGCGCTAATGGCTGTGTTGTTTAGATATGTCTTTGGACATGCTTTCAGGGCAAATTATTTTTTATGAAAAAAAAAAAAAAGCAATCAGTGTTGGTTCCAGTAATTTGAAACAGAATAAGGCAACTGCCTTATCTATATTAAATCAGAGATTGCCATAGAAATGGAGAGCTGGAAAAGACATTACAGGTGTTCCTGGTGAAATTTTACTTTTTACAATTGATGACACTGAGTCCAAAAAAATTATCTTAGCATACCTTAGAATAAACACAAAATCAGAATTGGGAGAACTCTCAGAGAACATCTAGTTCATTTCATGTTTGAGTAGTAATTCTCTTTAAAATTCACGATCATCCAGGGACCATTTGAAGACTTTGATGGGGAATTCACTACCTTATAAGATAATCCATTCCACTTTTGGTCATACTCAGTTTTACACAGATATATGACCTTTGAACCAGGCACACCATTAGTCTTTTGATTCCTACTCCAGTGCCCTTCCGGAATTGAACAAATGTTGGAAGTACACCCTACTTTCATAGCTCTCTTTGGTTATATCTGAAATTGGACATTAATAGTTGACCTAATAGCCATTCCTGGTATATATGAAACTGATTGAGCTTGGGCGTTTTGGATCTGAATTTTTAAAACTAAGTTTGCATTATTAACCTAATATACCCATTGCCTTCTTTTCTTCGCAAAAAATGCATAAACTGAAGTGAAAGTTCTCTTGTCTGGTTGGACCTTTAAATACGCAAAACCTATTTATTTTGTGTTTGTCTAACTAAAGATCCTATATCTGGATTGAAAGTCCAAAAGCTGAAGTTCAAATCCTTGATGTGTTATACACACACAGAGACACATACACACACACAATTTTTATGATCTTGGGCATATTATTGGGATTAAGTGAACCCTAAGGTACCTTCTAGTTCTGCCAGTCTTTCACTTTCAACAGAATCCTAGAATATTAGAACTTAAAGGTCTTTAGAATCATAAAATCATAGATTTAGAGCTGAAGAGGCTTTTGAGGTTGCCTAGTCCAACCCCTATATTCTATCAATAAGCAAATTGAGACTGGAAGAGAGAGGTTGAGGCATTAGGGGGCACAGTAGATAAATTGTTGAGCTTAGAATTAGGTAAATCTTCAGTTTAATTCCTGGCTCAGGACCTAACTGTGTAACCCTGGTGATCTAATCTCTTAGCCTCAATTTCCTTATCTACAATGTAGGGATAATAGTAGCACCTACCTCAGGATTATTGTGAGGCTCAAATAAGATAAAATATTAAAAGTGCTTTCCATACTTTAAAGTGTACATAAATGATGTAAAATTTTGGCATAGGCCCAGTTTCTGCCATACTGCTTTTTTCCCAAAGGTTTTTTCCAAAGTCTTAAGTCTTTATATTTGTCAAACAAAATATTATGATATTTACTTGCTGCTATAAATTATACATCTGCTCTGTTCCATTGATCTGTCTTTCTATTCCTTAGTTAGCATTAGAAATTTTTAATGCCTCACAGTTTAAAATTTGTATACAGTAATGACAATATTGTTTTAAGAGTCACTAAATGATTAAATTATTTTCACTATTACAAATACCCAAATTAACTATAAAGGACATATAAAGAAAGATACCATTTACATCTAGAGAATGAATTGATCAACAGAAGTAGGTATAAAATAATTTTACATGTGTATAAAACTATATAAAATTATATATATTATTACATTACAATGATGTATTATGTACATCAATTATATACATATACACATACACACACCTACTTATGTCTCATAGTAGCCATCTTTATGGTGGGGGGAGGAGAGAAGAAAAAAAGGGATAAAGTAATTTATATGATCAATTTATTATATATCTAAAAGGAATAACAAGTTGCACAAAAATAGATTTGCACTTTCATGTGAAAAAAAAAATAAAGCATATATAAATATAAGCCAAAATCAAGGGATTTGTTTGAAGTTGCATACTGGTTTATTGGGCAAAGCCAGGACAAAGTCTTGGATCTCCTGACCACATCTAGCCTAGCACCAGCTCCAAATAACTAGAATCTTTGGTCTCATTTGAATGGACTCACATTCAAGATTCTGGAATGTCATGACCAATGAGTAATAAGCTTTCTAGGACTTTGCTCATTTCTTTAGCTTCGGCATTTAGAGCTTGAAAGATTCTTAGAGGTCACATCATCCAGATCTTTCATTTTACAAGTCAGGGGAAAAAAGTCCTGAGAGGTTTAGTGATTGACCTAAGTTTCTGCAAATATAAATAGCTTAGCAGAGAATCATACTGATATGCTGAGTTTCAAAGATCAACCCTTTTTCCACTGTACCATATTATCTTCTATATGAGGATTTCAATTTAACTACTTTTCTGGATCCCAGGACTGACAAGGCTCCTGCTCCCTTTAAGATGAAAAATTAGTTTGTCCAGAAGTAGGATAGATCTGAATACTGTTTCCTTTTTGCTTTGCTTCTTGTTTAACATAAGCTGAGAGACAGATGGGAGCCTGACCAGGCACATTGGCTCCTGGCCCACTGCAGAGCAGATGACTGTATACCTGAGTCAGGGAATCTCTCTCCTGGAAATCTGGCTTGACTGTGCTGCTTAAATTGTCCTCCAATAGCCTCAATCTCACACATTGTATCTTGCCCCTGACTCATCAGACTAAAGTCCTTGCCTACCCTCTCTGTTTCCATAGGGAAGTAAATTTTGAAATATCTTTTAGAATATGTCAATCTTGTCATTTCTCTAGAACCGCTATTGCTTTTTAGAAGTTATATTTAACATAGCTTGTTCTAACTAATGTTCTCTTGGGCTTCTTCCCTTTCAAGGTTCTCCCAAACACTTGTCAGACTCATGAAGGACATAGTAAGTTTTTTAATAACTAAAACTTACTTCAGCACCAAGAATATAATTTAATCTAATAATGATTCTGCACATTTTTATCATATTTTAAGCAGTAAGTGCACAAAATCTTTTGATGTTTACTACCTTATTTGATCCTCTGTTTGAAGTAACCAATTAATAACTCAAAAAACATTTGTTCAGAGCTTACTATGTGTTAGGCACTGTGCTAAGTACTGAGGATACAAAAAGAAGCAAAAATAGACCATGCCTTCAAGGAGCTTATAATCTAATGATATACTAATAGCTGGCTTAATAGAGTACATTAGTTATAATATATAATGTAGTAATATAACTATATTATATTATAATTCATATTAGTAAAATGTAATACTATAAATATAAATCCTTTATGGAGAAGGAAATGGCAAAGCATTCCAGTATTTTTGCCAAGAAAATTCTATGTATAATACTGTCATCCTGTGGTTCATAGGATCACAGAATCAGACATGATTGAATGAAGAACAACAATAATGTAACTATGAAGTAGGTAAGACAAAGGGTAGTATTCCCATTTAATTGATGTGGAAATTGAAGCTCAGAAGTTAAGGAACTTAATTACAATTACACAGATAATAAAAAACATAACTCAAAATCTTTTGAAGTCCACTTTTAGAAACCCACATAACCCATGCAAGTGGAAACAACTGTCTCTGTGCCTTTAAAATGATAAGCGTTTGGAAATCTCAGCTGGTGGGGAGGCTGAGGCTGGCTGGCACATCTCTTGAGTTTCAGAAGTTCTGAACTTGAAGAGAGAACTATGCTAATGAAGTGTCTGTGTCTGTACTATGTGTAACATCTCTGTGGTGAGTCCCTGAGGTTGGGAGGTAGGGGTTGCCTAGGAAGTGACAAACTAGCCCAGGTCTGAGAGTAGCCCCTCTATTAGCACCTTGGGAAAGATGGGGAAACCCAGAACAAACAAAAAACAACCAATTAGAAAAGAACAAAACAAAATACCCTATTATCCTCAACAATAAAATGCATTGTTTGAAATTTGAAGGGGAAAGATCAAATTAATCAAAGCATGATTCAGGAGTTGTGTGAAATCTAGCTTTTTAGCAATCCTCTCTATGTGCTAATGATCGAAGTCACATTGGCTTTATTTGATGCTATCATTTCTTCAGATATTTATAAACATCTTGATTTCTGTGTCTAATCTTTCTTCTTTGAGGCTTGTATATTCTTCTAAATGAATGTATTTTGCTTTTCAACTTTCTAACTTCCAAGGAGAAAAAGGGAAAATTTTACTGTAGGAAAATCTCTTCTGTCTGATGGCACTTCCATATCTGAGACTGGTTGTGGAGACTAGGTACAAGGGCTTATTGATCTGATTATAACATAACAATTCTGCCTGATAAGAGCTTTCCTTAACCTTTTTTTTTTTTCCCTACCTCTCTGACAAAGGAACCTAACTGTGAGGCTGTAGTGGTATAATGGAAAGAACCATAAATGAGATGTTGAGGCATGAATATTCTAGTCTAAGTTTTAGCTTTAAGTAGATGTAACACTTTAAATAAATCATTGTTTCTCACTGGCCTTCATTTTCCTCCTTTGTTTAAAAAAAAAAAGACAATTCAACTGGACCTTGAATTTCTTTTCTAGCCATTTAGGATAGCTAGAAAATAGAAATAATTGTTTAAATATTTTTAGGGGGAGGGGAGGAAGAGCAGGTCTCTTCTTGCTAAGTTGTTCTTTTCATATTTCAAAGATCAATTAACCTTGAACTCATCTCATTCCCTTAATAAGTTCTGATCAGTAGGAAAATAGTAAATATCTTCAATGTAATGCAATTCCACTACAAGAAAACAGTTTGAAGATTCTTCTTGAATTGTTGAAATTCAACAAATGGGTTCCAGAAACTACAGGATAACTCATACATATGTTGTATTTGAATTTGGAACAGAGCCTCTGACCACTGATGGTTATGTGGCCTTGGACAAGTCTGTACTTTTGTTCTGAGAGGAGAAACAAGAGGAAAATGGCTTTCTAGTCATTTGATAGGGAGATATAAATGAAAGATATGAATAATAACTTGCATTTTATAGCACATTTAACTTTACAAGAAGCAGCTCTTAAGAGCAGTCAATTTAATCACTATCTCAAGTGATATTAACTTCTTCATAGACAAGAAAGCTGAGCTTCAGCTCCCCAAATTGTGCAGCTGTTAGGTGTCAAAGTGTGGAATTTGAACCCAGGTCCAAGTTTCCCACCACTGTTTTCATGTGTAAAAGGAGAAGCAATTCAGCAGATTTTAGGAAAATCATATTGGAAACAGGCAAAAATTCAATCTATTAAGTGGTAAAGAGGAAGTTATTTTATGACCTATCTTGCTGCTGCTCCCTCTTTCTCATTTATTGGCTTCTGTCTTGCTCTGTTGATCAATCAGAAATCATTTCCTTGTAACTGAAGTGAGGAGATAAAGGTAAAGAGCAGGAAGTCCTCAGGTTTACTACCCTAATCCCTCTACTTCAGCTTCAAAAACAGTCTGAATTTAGCTATATATTTTGTGGAGAATAGCAGTTGGTTAGTTTTACTAAGCACATGGTAAGTATGTGCTTTATTATAAAAATAAAGGCGTTTGCATACATTCATTCATTGAGCTAAAAAGATTTCTTCTAGAAAGCAAGACTTCCATTTCTCCAGGACATTTCCCATCAGTTTATATGTGGTGTTTCAAAAAGGGCTGTTGAATTTCTTATTTTGGGACCCACCTTAGGGTAAGTTTAGGAGAGAAATGAGGAAAAGAGAAGGTGAGCAATGGGGAAAGGATTGAGATTATGCAGATTATTATTTTATTTCATCAATGGAGTTTCTGATTAAGAATCAGGTTTAGATATCTTTCTTTAGGGTATAATGAAAAATCATCTTTTTCTGTGCTTTTTTTCCCCTCTAAATATACAGGCTTTTAAGGCCAGTCAATTGTGCTCTCCATGGTAGGTATTTTATCTTGTGATAAATCAAATTATATGTACTATAGAGAGTCCAGAGTGTCTATTAGGAAATAACATATCTGGGGTGCCTGGCAATTCCAAACCTTTCCCATATTGCACCTTTTCATTGTCTCAATTCTGGATTGAAGGTGCTTCAAGACCCAGGGATTATTGGCTGATTGATAACAGAAGTAGAAAGGATTTACTCTCATTTTATAGTTGAGGAAATTGAGGCCCAAGGTCATGTAGTAGCAGAAATGGCCTTTGAACCTGGGTCCTAAGATTGAGCCTATGAACTAGTTGCCATGCAGTATCATTTTACTAATTCTCAGTGTACATTTGACATGAAATAAATTCATTTCAATAAGACTCCAATTTAGGAAAAATTAAGGCAAATAGGATATCGCAGATGGGAATTTCATTCTCTGTTTTTCTTTCATACTATATAACTCCATGGGTGATACATTATCTGGGTAGACTGATACAGTTGCTATGCAGGTCATGTAGAGGACTGGATTGAATAGGCCTGAATTTGTGAAGACATCTGTTAGAGAATTGGTACCTCCCTGTGCAAGCTGGAAATAGGATAGAAAAAAGTTACCTTTTATAGAATTATGTGTTTATAATGACATTAGCTTGAATGGCAAGCCCAGAATGCTTGATAAACATGTTGATTGTCTAGTTCACTTTGTTTTGGGGCATTTGATTATATATTGCTGCACAGTGACATTCATTATACAATGAATGCAGAAAATTCCATTGCAGGGACTGATCTGCATTGCTAGAGAGAGTTTTCTCAACCAATAAAATCATAGATCTAGTTTCCCAAAAAAGTCCTCCTTGGATTAAATTAGTTTAAATCAGTGGTTTCAATAATGGGTATATATATGTAATATATATATATAATGATGGGTATATAAAGGATCTCTGCAACTGTATATTGATTTATTTTTTAACTGTCATGTTAACCCTTTTATTGTATTTTATTTATTTGTCAAATATTTCTCAATAACACTTTAGCTTGGCTTGGATGTTTGAAACCTTATCTAAATCTTGACTTTAAAAAAAAGGCCCAGATCTTAACATTGTTTTCTACGACAGCCTTAGCACAATACTATTCAAATTATAGATGTTTACTTGGTACTTAGAATTATAGGATTTAGAACTCTAAAGGGCCTTAACAATTATCTAATCAAGCCTCTTTATTTTGCAATTGAACAAAAGTGGTGAATAATTTAATGGCTTGTCTGGGGTCAAATCAGTACCTGAATTAATTTATTTAAATGATCCCCAAGAGAGATTTCCTCTCCCCTTTCCCCCATGCAAATTTGCTTTAATCTAAAATTGAAAACAATTTCTTCAACCTATTGGTCAAAGAGAAATCTGTTGGTAAAAGATATTAATGAGGTCAACAGAGATGGCAAGAAGTCAGTAGACTGACCTACAATCTCCAGAACTGTCTTCTGTTGTTGATGTTGTCATTTTTCAGTTATGTCTAACTCTTCATGACCCATTTGGGATTTTCTTGGCAAAGATACTGGAATGGCTTGTCATTTCCTTCTGCAGCTCATTTTAGAGATGAGGAAACTAAAGAAATGGGTTTAAATAATTTACCCAGGGTCTTACAGGTAGTAAGTGTTTTAGGCCAGAATTAAACTTATGAAGAGTTGTGATTCTAGGCTGAACAGTCTATTCTTGCATCAACTAGTCATCACCACTAGTCATCATCTATTTATTGTTGGAATTTATTTTTCTTTGCCTGCTTTTTCTAAAGTGAGTGGCAGCGTTTTTGAAACTCACCCATCAAAATTGCTGTAAAAAAATGGGGCCTTCAAGATGATTCTGTGAAAATGGCAAAGTAGGTTAGAAATCCAGCTATCCAGATTTCCTCCACACACACAAAAAGACAGAACATTGCCTCAGAAGAAATATAGAAAAGTTGCAATAAGTAAAAGTCTGAGTAAAATAGTTCTTCTCCTAAGATAATTTGAGATAGAGATTCAGCCTGAGTGAAATGCAAACAATTCTTGGCCAACTCTGCAAAATCAACAAACAACAAATCCTGGGGGCTTTTAGGGTTGGGAGGCAGCTTCATGCTTAGAAACTTTCATCTCTTGAACAGTGTGGTGATCTGATGGCTGAGAGGAATGGGAGAAGATTGAAAGATTTTTCTTTCTCTGCTGAAGAACCCCAAGCACAGCTGTGCTGACCAAGTGCCTGCTAGGCTAGGCTACTGCTGTGAAGGGAGATGAACTAACATTCAGATGGTGAATATGGTAGCTGAGGGGCTGGGAACCTGCTGGCAGCAAGACAAGAAAATCCCTCATATCAGTTCCAGGATGATCATTTACTGGACAGTGTGGCTTTGGGTCTTAACCATGGCTTAGAGGTGGAGAGGAGAGCCCAAAGTTGAGCCCTAGATCAGATTTCAGAAAAGAAGGACCTCAGGCTTGGAGAATTATTCCCCTAGAACTTGGTTACACTAATAACTACTAAAAATAAAATGAAACAAAAAAATAAAAATGATGTAAGCAAAGGAAAAAGAACGAAATCATTGATAGCTACTATACAGATAGAGAAGATCTGGACTTATATTAAGAAGAAGATAATGGTGCTAAAAAGGCCACCCCCTTTTCAATAAGAAAAGTCATATAGTCCCCAGTACACTAAGAGTTCTTGGAAGACTTTTAAAAGGACATTAAAAATCAAATAAGAGAGATCAAGGGAAAATAAAACAAAAAAAAAATGAGACTAAAGTTATGAAAAGAAAGTCAACCTACTTGATATAGAGAATCAAAAAATTAAGGAAGAAAATGATTCATTGAAAACTAGAACTGGGTAAAGGGAAGCACTGATGTTCTAAGACATCAAGAAATAATAAAACAAAGTCAAAGGAATAAAAAAAATAGAAGAGAACATGAAGTATGTCATCAGAAAAACAACTGATCTGGAGAATAAATCAAGGAAAAATAATATAAGAATAGTTGGATTACCTCAAAATTATAATAAAAAAAATCTTGACACAATATTATAAAAAAATTAACAAGGAAAATTGACCTGAATTCTAGAAAAAGAAAGCAAAGCAGAAATAGGAAAAATCTACTAATCACCATCTGAATGAAATTCTAGGAGGAAAAATTTCCTCCTAGGAAATAGAAAGAATATAATAGCCAAGCTTCAAAGCTCCCATGTTAAGGAGAAAATATTGGAAGCAATAAGAAAAAAGCAATTTAAATACTATGTTATTACAATAAAGATTACACAAGACTTAGAAGCTACTGTGTTGAAGCACTGTAGGTCTTTGAATAATATATTTTGTAGAACAAAAGAGCTGGGGCTATAACCAAGGGTACCTTACCCAGCAAAGTTAAGTTTAATCCTGAAAGGAAAAAAAAAGGAAATCTAATGAATTGGAAGACTTTCAGGTATTTGTGACAAAAACAGAAGAACTTAAAGGAAAATTCAATATATAATTTCCAAGAGAAATAGAAAGTAAATATTAAAGACTAATTATAAGGTTTTCAATAAGGCCAAATTGTTGTTTCTTATATATGAAAATATCAATATGTTTAGGACTTGGGGGGTGGGGAGGGAAAGGCATGGGTTGAACTGAGTATAATGGGATTATTCTTTAAAACTGGAGGGAGCGATAATAAAGATAAAAAAATTATATATATATACATATATATACACATGCATGTATATATCCACACATATATGTATATATGTCTAGAAGGGTATATAATTCTTCTAAATTCAGAAAGAATTAGAAGGACAAATGTGGGGAGAGAGGATAAGGGAAGGACTCTTAGAGGAGTGGGTAGGTTAAGGAATAAGAGAGGAAGACAAGGTAGCAGATTGAAATATAACAGAAGTGGGAAGGGATAGGAATAGAGTAAGAAGGATAATGAGAAAAAAATAGGAAGGAGGAAAATATACAACAATTATACAATTAATTATAGCTTAGAATGTGAATAGGATGAATTTACTCATAAAATGAAAATTGAATAGATTAAAAATTTGAATTCAATAAATGTTGCTCTCAAGAAATGCTATAACAATGAGAGATACACACAAAGATAAAATAAAGTTTGGGAGCAGAATTTATTATGTAAAAAAAAGAACAGGGATAGGAATCATACATAAATCTCTCAGATATAAGATGTGATTAAGTTGGAATGTTGCCATATGTAGTAAATGATGAGCTGGTTGATTAAAAAAAACAAACAAACAAACAACGAAAGACTTGGCTTATGAAGGAAGATGCTATCCACTTGCAGAGAAATGGATGACAAATGGAAATAAACATAATATAGTCTTACATATATGTGTATGAGAGTATATGTGTAAACATGCATATATTTATGTTATGATATATGTTAACTGCATATTGCATGTGTGTATGCATACATATTTGCATTTAAGTGAAATCTTAGTGGGGAGGAAGGCGGGAAATTAAAAGTACACAGAAGAGAACAAAAGAAAACCTACAAGAAAGCAAGGAAAAGCTAATAAGCTTTGAAATGAATATGTAGTACTGAAATAGAGATTTGTTTTATATTGAATACCCTTTTATGCTTGCTATATACATGGCAATGTGTTTTCTCATTTTCTATCACTTTTGCCATTCTCATAGGGATAACATGAGTATAATGTCAAATTATTCTGAGCTCAGCTCAAAAAATTTAAGTAATTATTGTCTAATGCCATTTTGGGCAATAGAAGTTATAGTGGAGATGGAGGAGGTATATTGGTTTCAAGTGAGTATCTTGATCCAGAATTTGAGCCAAAAATTGAGCATTCTTTGGGATTCAAAAAATGTCATGCATTTATTCCACCAAGGTCTGACTAGTGTATTCAGGAGAACATGTCACTGACCACAGGCTAGAGCTCTAACATGGCTCAGCCACCTTGTAAAAATTTGGTCCTTGGAACCTTCTTTATGGGACTAAATTCCTCATTGCCATTAGAATAAATTATTAAGCACCTGGTCTGCTGATGGAGAATAGGAACCACTTACCTTGTAACTCTGTAGCGATTGTACACTGAGCTAGCTGCCTATTCCTCCTGATGTAGTTTACTTAGCCTTTGCTTTTGCTGAAATACTCTTTAGCTTTAATACATTCTGATTATTGTTCATTAGGGTGAACATTACCCTTTCTGATAAAGGGCTTTTTCAGTTTTATAATTATTGCTGGTCACTAGCACCTAAATAAGACCCAATATGTGTATGTGTATTGATAATAATATTAAGTGCTCCCCCAGGATGGTTTCATTCAAAAGAAATCTCCATATAAGGGTAGGAAGGTTAGGCCAATGGGAATGCTTTTCTTTAGTTATATTAACTTAATGGGCAATTCTGATTTAGACACATACATGGCTAAGCACTTTCTAAATTTAGAGAGCTCAAGTAAAGTTGCAGCTATATAAATAAGGGTTATCATTAACATCAAAAGCAGAAAATTTTCTTCTGGTAGGGAAAAAAAAACCCACTCCTGATTTCTAAAATCTTATTATGTAAACTCTTACTTTGGATTGGAGAACACACTGGCTTAAGGGTCAGAAGGAAAGAAGAAAAAAAAGTAAGGAAGAATTTATTAAATGCTTACTATGTATCATGCTGGTCCCTTTGTCAAGTGCTACGTTACAAATAGAAGCAAAAAGACTTTCCCTGTCTGCAAGGAGGTTACATTTTTTAAAGAATTTTTTCAATATTGTTTTAGTTTTTCAAGTACACGTAAAGATAGTTTTCAACATTCATTTTTGTAAAAGTTTATATTCCAAATTTTTCTCCATTCCTCCTATACCTTTTCCATTCTCAAAACCACAAACAATCTGATGTAAGTTAAATATGTGCAATTTATTTGTCATGTTATGGAAGAAAGATCAGACCAAAATGAAAAAGCCATGAGAAAGAAAAACAAAACAAAACAAAAAAGTGAAATACTCTGCTCTGATCCATATTCAGTCTCCATAGTCTTTTCTTTGAATGTGGATGGCATTTTCCATCCAAAATATATTGGAATTGCTTTGAATCGCCTCATTGTTGAAAACAGACAATTTCATCACAGTTGATTATTATATAATCTTGTTCTTACTGTGTACAGTGTTCTCTTGGCTCTGCTCACTTTACTCAAAATCAGTTCATGTCTTTCCAGGTTTTTCTGAAATCAGCCTGCTCATCATTTTTTATATAATAATAATATTCCATTATATTCATATACCATAACTTATTCAGCCATTCCCCAACTGATGGGCATTTCCTCAATTTCCAGTTCTTTGTCACTACAGAAAGGGCTGCCACAAATATTTTTGCACGTATGGTTCTTTTTATGATCTCTTTGGTATACAGATCTACTAATGACACTGCTGGATCAAAGTTATGCAGTTCTGTAGCCCTTTGAGCATAGTAAGGAGGTTACATTCAAATGGGAGAAGACAACACCTAAAAGGGAAGTGAAAGGAAAGGTGGGTAAAGGGGATATGAAGGTATCCAGTGCAATGGGCATGATTTTGAAGTCAGATTAAGTCAGAAACAGGGCTGGGATGGGCATGAAGATGGACTAGCTTGAGACTCTTTATAGAATGGAAATCTTCTGAGAAAGTTTCAAATGGGAGAAGTTGGGTAGCTTGGTTGAGGGATATTCTAGGGCTTGATCTGGCAGAATTTAATAGAATTCTGAGTTGAAGAGGTACCAAGCACTAAGGGACGTTACAGGGTAAGACTATAAATGAAGTATGATCTTGAAGTCCAGAAATTAAGGACATTACTTTTAGTTGTTCAGTTTTTCTAATCTAGTCCCTATTGAGCACATTGGAAAAATTGCTTAGTTCCTCTAGGCTTTGGTTTCCCCCACCCATGTTTGACTATTGACTGGTAGCTGTTCCCTGAATGGGGATATTCTATCTGCTGTCTCTATCCCTCTTTGCCTGCAATGTAAGCCCTCTTAAACCCTGCCCATTAGAAGAGCTCTGGTGCCATAAACCCTTCTTTACCAACTCCCTCCCTTCCCTTTGAAATCACTTTGCACATACTTTGTGTTTTTACTTGTTGTTTATGGGTCCTCATAATAGAATTTAGATTCCTTGAATGCAGGAGCTGTTTTGTTTTTGCTTTGTATTTCCAGCATCTTGTACAGCTGTATTAAATAATTTTTTTTAAATGAATTGAATCAGGTCAGCTAGATGGCACAGTGGATAGTGCACCAGCCCTGAAGTCAGGAGGACCTGAGTTCAAATTTGACCTCTCAGGCACTTAACACTTCCTAGCTGTGTAACTGGGCAAGTTACTAACCCCAATTGCCTCTGCCAAAAAAAAGAATTGAATTGAATCTCTGGAGTTGTTTCTAGCTCTGTCTAATGATTCTATAGGCATGACAATGATGATGTCATCTACTATTTATTATATTTTATTTTTTCATAATATTTTATTTTTCCAGATACACACAAAGGTGATTTTCAGCATTCACTTTTGCAAAATCTTGTGTTCCAAATTTTTCTCCCTCTCTTTCCCCTTTCCCCTGTCCCAAGAAAGCAAGCAATCTAATACAGGTTAATCATCTGTAATTGTTCTAAACATATTTCCATATTTGTCATCCTGAACAAAAAAATAAGATCAAAAGGGAGAAAAAATACCAGAAAGAAAAAAAAAGCAAGCAAACAAACAAGGACAACAACAAAAGGTATTCTTTGATCTACATCCAATCTCCATAGTTCTTTCTCTAGATATGAATGGCATTTTCCATCACAAGTCTATTGAAATTATCTTGAATCACCTGATTATTGAAAAGAGCCACATCCATCACAGCTAATTATCACATAATATCATAATGCTTTAAGTTTTACAAAATGCTTTCCAAGTATCATAGAATTTATTATTATTCATCATGTAAAATAGGTGCTATTATTATCTCCATTTTCCAGATATGGAAACTGAGGCCAAGAGAGATGTATAATATTGCCTAGAGTCACACAGCTAAGTAGAATTTGAATTTACTCTATCCCATTTAGTTGGCATCTCAGTTTTAATTTGTCTTGCTTAATTATCGACTTACTTAGTTTCATGATATATGTATATACATATGAAGTATATATGTGTAATGTGAAATATAAAGATATGTGATCCCTGTTTTTAGAGCTATTGATGGCCTCAAATATTGATTCTCTTTTAAAATGATTCGCTTTAGGGCCCTGGATTCCTGAGAATCTGGAAATGTTATGTATTTTATAGCCAGATACTGTAATCTAATCTATGAAGCAAGCATTTCCCTTGTGCTTGACCACACCCTAACCTGAAGCCCTGGAGGAAAGTTGTGGGTTTGAGGTTAATAGCCAAACATCCTCCTCCTACTTTCCTCCATTCTTCCCCTGGAGGAATGAGCTATCTCTGCCTGGAGACTTTCTAAAAGAACAGGACAACTTCTGTCTTTGCTTGGGATCTGATTATTGTTTGTTCTGCTTCCTCTTTTTGAAATGGTTTACTGGAACTCTAGTGATAAGATTTGATTTAAAGCTGGAAGGGACCAAGGAGGCGTTCCAGGCTAAGGTCTTCCTTTTTTATTCTGATAAGACTTAGGTATCAGGTTGTCAGAGTCAAGATTTGAACCTGGATTCTCTGAATTTAAACCCTATACCCTTTTCACTGAACTGCAGTGCACAATCTGGTAATAGCTGACATTTAGAGGTCATTTTACATATATGACTCACAGTGCCAATGAAATCATAGGTCCAATCAATTTCTGTACATTGAGATGGTAGATGTAATAAGGATAATGATGATGATGATAGTACTATATAGCTTTTGAAAATTCAAAGCCCTTTGTACATATTATTTCCATTCTATCCTCACAACAGTCCTGGGAGATAGATGGTATTGTTATCCCTACTTTATAGATGAAGAAACTGAAGGGTGTGTGTGTGTGTGGAGGGGAATTAAATGATTTAGTCAATCTCACAAAATGAGTGAGGCAAGATTTGTATTCAAGTCCTAGAGACTCTAATCCATTAAGGTAAGGGGTAGTAGTATGAGAACAACTAGCAGATAGATTGGTAAACTGCAAAATATATCAATGCCCAGTAAAAAAAGGAAGCAAACAGCAAGGGTTCAGTTTAAAGCATAATCACATTTAAATCCTTGTCAGAGAATGAATTTAAGATGTCCTGGCAAAGCAGTTGCCTTACAGTACATGTTCAAGTGTTGTCAGTGGCATCTGGTTCAGAGACAAAAATATATCCTTGGGGAAGAATGTAAGGGAAAAGAGCCCTTCGATTTTCTAAATGGAAACATTTGGTGCAAGACAGAATGGCAGTCTGCAGCGTGCCAGCTATGAGTGGAACACTGGGGACTAGGACAAACTGAATACTGTGTAGAAGGGATTGAGAGAAGAGGCGAGGGTGTTCCACCTACATTGCCAGCTAGCTATAGGACTAGAACCATAATGTGATGATGATAATAGCTAGCATTTATGTAGGGTTTTTAGCAGCAGTTAGGTGGTTAGCAGATAGAGCACCATGCCTGGAATTAGGAAGACATCTTTATGAGTAAGTTTAGCCTCCAACGTTACTAGCTGTGTGATCCTAAGAAAGTAACTTAAACTTGTTTACCTTAGTTTCCTCTTCTATAGGAAATGGCAAACCACTCTAGTATCTTTGCCAAGAAAATCCCATATGGAGTCATGAAGAGGCAAATGTGACTGAATGACTGAACAACAATTTAAGAGGTTTTAAAGCTGGCAAAGTAAACTTTACAAGTATTCCTCATTCATTCCTGAAGATGAGTCTACCTCTATGAGGTAGATGCTTATTATCTTTACTTTAAAGCTGAGCAAACTCAGCTTTAGAGATATTGAAAATTTAAGTGGCTTGTCCAGGGTTGCACAACAGGATTCCAATTCAGTTCTTCCTAACTTTCAAATCCAACACTAATCTCCTGAAATTTCTAGGTGGGACATATCACCACGCCTGTCCCCTCACCTCGATCCCCACTCCAGGCATCTGTCTCCTCATTTATAAAATAAGAGGATTGCTTAAAAAGATCTCTGAAGCTCTTTTTCTGGTTCTAAGATACTCAGGTTCCTGTGCTATCATGTTAAGTCTAGGAAGCAGAATGGTCTGCCAGCTGCTACATTAAAGCTTTTATGTGATGGACTTGGAAGACAGCTGTCTAGGTCTGCCTCATGGATGATATGGCTCACTAAGCCAGCATGCTGAGAATCTCAAGGATAGTGATATTGCAGCTACAGTTGAATACTGTATCTTATGGGTCATCAGAGATGAATTAGGAAAATGGATTTGGGACTTACAGGGAGCTTATAGAGCTCTTTATATTGTACCACACTAAAGATCAAGTCACTTAGTCAAAGCCTTGGTTTCCCCATCTATTTTGTTGTCAATTTTTTTTTTTTAAGTCATATCTGATACTCCATTACTTCATTTGGGATTTTCTTGACAGAGATACTGGAATGGTTTGCCACTTCCTTTTCCAATTCATTTTACAGATGAGGAAACTGAGGCAAACAGGACAAAATGACTTGTCCAAAGTCATACAGGTAGTAAATATCTAAGGCTGGATATGAATTCAGGAAGAATAGTCTTCTTGACTCCAGGTCCAACATTCTTATCTATTGTACCTAGGTGGTACAATTGGCCATTCCCCATGTATAAAATGGAGCTACTGCCTTCAGTTACATTCTGACACAGATATTTTGAGGAAAACATTTTGTATGTCTCCAGTTATTATAGAAACAGATGGTTATTGCTGATAAGGCAATATTATTATAAGAGCAACTTTCTACTACTCTTTCTAGGCTCAGAACAAACAAATTTTTGATTGGTTAGCCTTAGAATCTCAGATTTGATAGGGATGGCTTGGGATTTTAGTTTGCCTATGCAAACTATGCACTGAATCCTTCATCTGTCTATAAGGAGTAGAAAGGATGCTTTGTTATCAGTCCCTTGGAATAAGGGTTAGTTATGGTATCAGAGTCCTATCATCTCTTCTCCCCACCACCAGGAAGGAAGGAAGGAAGGAAAGAAGGAAGGAAGGAAAGGAAAAAGGAAAAAAAAAACTTCACATTTTGACTGAGTTGGTAATTTGGCTTAAGGGTCTACTTTCAGAGGACAGAAGCCTTTTTAGCACTACTTGGTCCTATCCAGCCTACATATGACAGGCTTAGACATTTAAATGAGGGGATATAATATACAAAAGAAAACTGAAAAGAAAAGGGGAGGAAAAGTTCTCTGCAACTGGTATGTATACATAACAGAAGTATAAAGGAGTACAGTTGACTGAGAAATAAAATCTTACTATTGTAATTATATATTCTTTCTGTATCAGATTATACAAGTTTTTCTAGATTTATCTGAAACTTTTCTTTTCATCATTTCTTTCATATATTGAAATTTCACTACATTCATAGACAATCATCAACCATTGTCCAGCTGATCAGTTCTAGAGTTTTGATAAGTGACCTGTTGGTGTATTTCTCTGACTATCATCTCTTCTCCCCACCACCAGGAAGGAAGGAAGGAAGGAAAGAAGGAAGGAAGGAAAGGAAAAAGGAAAAAAAAAACTTCACATTTTGACTGAGTTGGTAATTTGGCTTAAGGGTCTACTTTCAGAGGACAGAAGCCTTTTTAGCACTACTTGGTCCTATCCAGCCTACATATGACAGGCTTTGCAAAAATGTTTCCTATGCTTGTGTACTGTGGTTTCTGTTCAGGGTTGGTAAGCCAGCCTGAATTAGTCTTTAGTCTCCTCTGAGGGCTGTGGAATGCTTAGGCATTTCCCAAATTCACTAACAGGTCAGTCTGATTCCTCTTTCCAGGTTAATAAGTAAGACACCCTGAATTTATGGGAGTAGATTTGGAACTAAAAGTATTACTTGTTTAAATATTTCCTTTGGTTGGTTTACAGTTATTAGCAGCTGACAGATGTTAAACACAACCAAAGCCTGTGTGCATACTGTATTTTTACATGCCCTCCCTCATCTCATTTTTTCAGTAAGCTTCTCCACCTAGTAGTTAATATAGGATCATGCTTAGACAAGGGGCTCCATAAATGTTACTTGAATTGAATACTTTTTCTTAATTAAAAAATGAATTTTACATAATGTTAAGCAATAGAATAGTGTGGTTCTTTTAAGTGTTTATTAGGAGAGAGTTCATTTAATAATCTATTTTTCTCACTATAAAAATATCTTTAGGATATGATGCAAAGAAATCAAAAGTTGACATTTCCATTAAAATTAGCATGGTGAAGAAAAGGGGGGGAAGGATTTGGAGTCAGAGGATCTAGGTTCAAATCCAACATTTAGCACAATGCTTGACACATAGTAGGCACAAAATAAGGTAAATGCTAGTTGACAGACTGGGTTTTTTTTTTCTGATATTTACTTGTTACCTATATAAATTGGGGCAAGTAATTTAAACCCTCTGGATCTTGGTGTCCTTCTTTGTAAAATGAGGGGATTAGAGTAGCTGAGCTGTGAGATCCCTTTGGATACAGATTTGTAATAGTATGTGATTTTAAGGTGTGAGGAGCAATGCTCATTTTGATCTTTCTATTCTGAATTTCCTTAGGTGGTTGTACCTTTGTTTCTGTGGTTTATTTATCATGCCCAACTGGGGAAAAATGTTTCATTTTAGGAAAACTCCCAGCTTGCTATTAACAGTCACAAGACAGCACCAGCACAAGGATTTGCTTGTATAATAATTAATGACTGGCATTGATATTGGGCTTTAAAGATAGCAGAGGGCTTTGTATACTCTGTGCCTATTCTGCACATTGTATTATACCCATCTTACAGAAAGCTGAGTCACTTGGCCATGGTCACATAATGAGATGGACTTTTGTTTGGCATTTAAGTCTCTTCACCACCTGGCTCTGGCCTCTCTTTCCAGGCTGAATATACATTATTCGACTAAGTGCATTCTAGTATTTTACCTTCCAGTAAGACCTTATTGGTTGATATTTCCTGAATATGACCTTTGTCTTTGCATGGTCTGTCCCTCTTGCTTGAATTATTCTCTGGAAACCCCTAACTTTAGGACTCAACTCTAGGTTACCTCCTACAAGAAGCATTTCCTGATTCTATCAAATGTTAGCTTCCTGCTCCCTCCCATATCTCCCCACCCCATACCTTTGCTACTTTTTTTGTTTATTTAACTGTGCTTCCCCCAAGCGGAATGTAAACTTTAAAATATTTTTAAAGAATATTAATATCCCTAGTTTCTAGCATGGATCTTAATGTATGCTAAGTATTTAACTGTTGGACAACTAGATGGAGAAGTGAATAGAGGACTGGATTTGAAATCTGGAAGATCTGAATTCAAATCTAGCCTCAGATACTTACTAGCTATGTGACCCTGGTCAAGTCACTTCACCTGCTTGCTTTCATTTCCTCATCTGTAAAAATGAAGTGAAGAAGGAAATTGCCAAATATCTTTGCCAAGAAACTCCAATGGGATCACAGAGTCAGACATGATTGAACAGTAACAAAAATTATTGCTTATGAAATTAATTGAAGTCTAGAGGTAGAATTTGAATCTAGCTTCATTGTGATCCACCATACAATATTGCCTCTTGGTAAACAGAGACGCTTATACTTAATTTTTGGTTCCTGATTGTAAGCACAATAGTCACTATGTGCTCACACACAGACTGTACAGTATAAGACCTGAAGTCTCAGAGGACCATTTTTGAGGTCAAGGTAGGTGTCAAGTAAAGCAGACAGACAGGAAGCTTGGTAACATTTATTGAAATTTCTGATTTGCCACAGTGGAAAGGGGCTTTCATTTGCTGAGATGTACTCTTTGAACAAAAATCCCATGAAATAGTCCTCTTTTCTGTCAGCTCAGACTTCCTATGGGAAATAAACTTGAAGGCTAAATAGAAGTAAGCAGAATTAAAGGGAAGTCAGACAATTTAATGGCAGAAGCAGGCTTGGCCCAGCTAACCAGCATCCCTGCCTGTGCACTCTGCATTCCAGGCTCAGAGTCTACCTTCTGCCCTGAAGTTTAGAGTCTGTATTTTTGTCAAGGGCACATGGAAGAACTGTTTTTCCACTTTCATATATATATATATATATATTTAACAGAATGGAAGATCTCCTTTGGATGTCTTGAAAATTAGAAAACCTCAACAGAAAGACAGGTATATAATGAGCATTCAATGTAAACATTTTTAAAATTATTATTACAAAATGGTAAGGGGAAATACTTTTGTGAGAACCCCAAATTACTTAGTACGCTATTGACTCTATGGGAAAAGACATTTGGAACGAGGAGAGAAATCTTATAAAATCTTATAATCTTATAAAAGTAAAGATAAAAAAAAAATTAAAAAAAGTTTCATTTAAGAATGGTGCTTAAATGGAGATCTGAAGAGACTAGGGATTCCAAGAGACAGAGATTAAGAGAGAATATATTCCAGGAGATAACTCATGCAAAGTATGTCATGTGTTAGGAGTAGCAAGGTCAATCAGGTTGTTCTATGAAAGGGAGTAATACATAAAAGAAGCCTGGAAAGGGAGATCAAAGAGAGGTTGTAGATTGTTTAAAAGGTAACCCTGCAATGGAAAGATCCCAGGACTTGGTCAGGAGCATTGGGTTTGAAGAGGGCAAGTAGGCGGCACAAGGCCCAGGATCATCTTCCTAAGTTCAAATGTGGCTATATACATTTATGAGCTGTGTGATCCTGGACAAGTGACTTTTCTTTTGCTAGATTTCTGGTTTGTAGCAAGTTCTTTCACCTTTCTGAGCCTTAGATTCCTTGCCTATAAAATGGGAATAATAATACTTACATTATATATCTAGAGTTCCTTTATGAATTGCAAAGCAATGTAAATGTGCTATTTATATATGTGGACATCTTAGAGAAAAATGATGTTCAAAAATATTACTACTTGGGGTAGCTATATGGTGCAATGCATAGAGCCCTAGCCCTGAAGTCAGGAGGACCTGAGTTCAAATTTTACCTCAGACACTTAACACTTCCTAGCTGTATAACCCTAGGCAAGTCATTTAACCTCATTGCGCAGGGGGAAAAAAATGCTGCCCCTTCTTTAAGCTGCCAGGTTTTGTTCATTAGCTGTAACTTTGAATGTTATTTTATGGAATGAAAATTATACCTATTTGTCTTCAATTGTTTTTCAATTGTCTTTCAATTGTCTTCATAAGTTTTTGTTCTTGAATTCTTGTGTTGTCAGATTTTAAAGATCTAGTTCAAAAGGTAAGTTTGCATTATGTGTTTAAGAAACTTTATTTTATGAGGCAAGTAATTAGTAAAAATATTTCAGCTATGGTTCACTGCTACTTTTAATCCTACACTTGAAGAAGATTCAGGAATTTGTCCAAGAATGAGACTATTAACTTTTTTTGAGGAAGGATCCAATCAGACATCAGGTTTTTTGCATTTGAACATCCTCTCCATCTCCTCAGTAGCATGATGTAGTGGGCTTTAGTCAAAGAACTGGGTTTGAATCCCAATTTTGCTATTACTATGGTTTTGAGCCTAGCCAGATGCTCACTTACCTCAGTTTTCTCATCTGCAAAATTAAGCAACTGGATTAAATGACTTTTGCTCTAAATCTCTGGCCCTATGATGATAGTCATTGTTGTTTGTCCCTTATTCTTGAAGAGAATATCAGGGAGATGATGTCATGATAGGCAAGTGAATTGACTTTAAGTGAGGGAAGGCTGTGCAGGGTTACCTGCCTCACTTTTTCTTTCAGAGCTATCTGGATGCAGTGGCCAGATATAGATCATAAGGAGGAAGAAGATGTCATTTAGCCTCTCTGGGCCTCAGTTTCCTCAACTGTAAAGGAAAGATTTTGAAATGGTACAGTGGATCAGATCAGAGCATCTGCATTTGAATCTTATGCTAGCCATATCTACCTAGGTGGCCTTGAGTAATGAATCTAACCTTGCTGGGCTTGGTTTCTTTTTCTGAAAAATGAAGAAGAAAAGATGACCTTTAAAGATGTCTGCTGCTTTGCTTTCTTCTTAAATTTTGCATGCCTCCTGGATAAAATTTATTACTTAAAAACATTTCACAAACTTTCAAGTTGGCCATAAATTGCTGTCTCAATAGCTGACATTTACATAGGACTATCTATTTACAAAGCACTCTCACTAATAAGCGATCATTTGATTTTCACAAGATCCTTCTGGGATACATTTATTTATCCCTGTTTTATAGATAAGGAAGCTGAGAATAAAGTTTCCCAAGATCACCCAGAAAAGTGGTAAAGTTAGGTTCAACCTCTATCTCATAATCATAGGATCTCAGAGTTTGAAGGAAACTCAGAGATTGTGGATCCCAATGTACCTGATTGGTGGTTGCCTATCCTTGCCTTAGATACCCCCTAAGAAATTCTTCTTTTGTAAGTGCTTAATAAATGCTGGTTTTCTTGTTTCTGTCCGTCTTTGACCCCTTCTAACTGCGTCCCTGTTTTTACTATATATATATTTTACAGACAGGCCATGTGGGATAGTGGTTAGAGTTCAGTATTGAAAGAATCTGACTTTAAAGTTCAAAACAGGAAGCCATATTGATTAGAGTACTGGCCTCATACATAGTCAGTCAGTCAATAGCCTTTTTTTTTTAATTAAAAAAATTTATTATTTTGTTTTATTTATTTATTTTTATTAATTTGATGCCTTTATTAATATGGATGTTGATAATTAATATTTAATAATATGTCAGGGATAGCACTGGAAGCAAAGAAAAGCAAATGACAGTTGTTAGGTTCAGGCTGTGTGACCTATGGCGAATTATTTAACCTCTCAGTACTCCAAGGCAACTTTATAAGACTTATAAAGTTGCAGAGCAGATGCTGTTCTACATTTTCCTCACTTGGAGGTCTCTGCTCAATGAAGTCATAGGTCTGCCCTGCCTTGTATGTATTGTGTATACATAGAGATACATATATCTGTGTAGGTGTACAATGTATATATGTACACACTTACATACACACTTACAGATACATATGTATATATAATTATATGTATAAAAGTGTATATGTCCACATATATACATATATATCCACATATATCCTTCTCCATCTTATCGACAGATAAAGAAACTGAGGCAAACAGGGCTAATTGACTTGTCCAAGGTCACATAGCTAAGAAATGTCAGAAGTCTAATTTGAACTTAGGTTTCTTTTACTCCAGGTGTGGCATTTTATCCATTCTGTCACCTAGCTTCACTGGTCTATGATGGGCTTTTTTCCCCCCTCACTTTTAAAATTTTTTATTCATTTTGAGGTTAAATGCAAAAAAAAAAAAAAAAAAAAGAACATTTCCATGTACATAGCACAACAGAAAAAGAGGATTCAATATAAAGCCATGAATTTCCATTTCACACTGTTTATTTTTTTTAAATTATATGATCAATACTATACATCAGTTTCTTTCTTTCTCTTTCTTTCTTTCTTTTTTTTTTTTGTTGAGACAATTAGAATTAAGTGACTTGTCCAGGGTCAGACAGCTAGGACGTTTTTTAGTGTCTGAGGCCAGATTTGAACTCAGGTCCTCCTGACTTTGGGACTGGTACTCTATCCACGTGCCACCTAGCTACCCCTATACATGAGTTTCAAAGCAACCCTTCTTTTCTGTGCTTCCTTCACGTAATAGGCATTTAATAAATTCTGCTTTATTGATGATCAGATAGTAGAAAGAGAACTAGCTTTATAATCCAACAACTTGGTTTCAGATCCTCTCTCTTATGCTTGCTATCTCTGTGACCTAGAAGTATTCCCTGAGCCTCAGTTCCTCATCTGTAAAATGAGATGTTTAGACTAATTGGTATTTTAAGTCCTTTCCAGTAGATGATCTTAATTCAGATCTGGCATTGTCCAGTGGAGAGAAGAACGATGGAACTAGTATGGGTTAGACTTGAAGCATGTTACAGCCGGGAAGGTCTGTAGAATCCCCTCAACCAACTCCTTCATTTTGCAGAAAAGGGAAAGGCTAAACAAATGACATATGAAGGGGATTTTCATTTTCTGGGATGTACTTTGATATATCTTCATAATATATTTTAATATTATTAAGAGGCAGCATGGCTTTTTAACTAGAGATACAGTCTTATAACTAGAGAGAATCTCAGAGTCAAGTCCTGTTTTCAGATTCTGTCTCTGATAAACTGACTGTGTGAACTTGGGCAAAGCACTTAACCTAGACAATTCTTTAAGACTTTAAATTACAAAATAGTTGTATATCTTCATCAGTAAAGGGAGTGTCTTCTTAGAAAGCTCCATATATATGTAAAATTATATATCCAGACCAAACAATATTTTCAAAGTGTATTCTTCATAGCCCTGTAATGTAGCTCTAGTGCTATAATAATATTGATAATAATAACTAGCATGTATCTGGCAGTGTGCTAAGCACTTTTTACAAATATCATTTGATTCTTACAATAACCCTGTGAGGTATAGCTGCTATTATCCCCATTTTACCATTAAGGAAAATGAGGCAGACAGATTACATGAATTACCAAAGATCATGGATTTAGTAAATGTTTGAAGCCAGATTTCGACTCTGATTTCATGGTCAGTGCTCTATGCATTGTGCCACCTAACTACCTCTAACATGAGATTGCTATCTCTATAGATGAGAAATCTAAAGAAGGGAAAGGGGTTTACAGTGGCTTGTTCTATTTCAGAAAGCTTTACAAATCTGAAATAGGATTGTAACCCTGGTATAAGTGTGTTGGCTCCACTTCATGTTCTTTGCTTCATGGTACTCTATCTTTTCACAGACAGGCAGTCACAGGACTATGTTTCTCCCTCCAAGGCTTAATCACTGGGTCATGAGTTTGGGCTAATAAAATCATTATAAAAGGTGTAGTCTTGGATATATTTCTTTTCTATCTCCCAGGCTCTAATTTGCAGGAATTATTCAATTTCAAGTAAGTCCCTGCTAACTAGCTTCAGGGTAGGGCTCTGATTAGGAGCCTTTTTTTTTTTTTTTTTTTTTTTGAAGAGGGAGAACTGTCATTTTGGAAAAATGAGATATTAAGATTTGCCATTTTCTCCTCCAGATATTGCTTGGAGGCCTTAATACCGCACAAAAAAATTTAGTGAATAGAGAAAGGCAAAGTGGGGAAGGAGACTTCCTTTTTGTTGATTTTCCTTAGGGAAAAGTCTTTGTATTAATTGACTCCATGGGACTTTTTAGCAGCCATTAGTCCTTCTAGCTCTTCTTTTCCAGAGATGAAAAACAAAATGTTGCATCATATTTTACAGGTGTGGTAAATATAAAAGAAACATCTATTTAAGTTGGATATTATTGGAGAAATCATCTAGAAAAATCATTGCAATGTTAAGTTCCTTGAGGACAGGGTCTGTTGCCTTTTTTCTTTTTATCTCCCAGAGTCTGGCATAGTGTATTAATTTGGCACTTAATATATTTACCAGGTTGAATTGGATGTAAAACCATTATAGGATTTTGGCCATGATCCAATAATTCATTCCACATACATTTCTTCAGTGTTTACTCATTAAGAGTTTTTGCTCGATACTTTAGGCAGTATAAAGGCAGTCTAAAGCATGTGAGGGCATACCTCAGTACCCCACTTATTACCTTCAGCACTAGCCATTTCCAAGATATACCCTGGTCTTTTACACTTTGGTTTTCACTGTGCCTCCCCTCTTGACATAGTGAAATCTTATTCATACCTCAAGATTTGTCTCCAAGAATTCTAATCCTCCAACCAACCCTCACAAGTCCAGATCAAAGCTGAGTTCTCTCTCCTGTAGTAAAACAATCTTCCTTATATCTTTTATCCACCTCTCAGTACCTTCTACCTTATATGAGAATCATTTAGGTCATGTCTTATCCATACCACTATAAATAAGCTCTTTAAAGATGGTAACCCTATTTTGTTCACCTAAATAACCTCTACAGAATTAATGGCATCCTGCACATAATAGGAATTCAATAAAAATATACGGGAGGCATGTGGTCATAGGACCATAACTTTAGAGCTGGAAAAGACCTCAGAGGGCTTCTAGTCCAGGGTTTCTTAACATTTTGTGTTGGAATCCTCTTGTTAATTCAACTTGAAACAAGGTGATAATTCAAGGGAGATGTTAGAATCCTAGTGTGCTCAATGGAATTGATACAATGCTTGTGTTCACACCTTTGGAGAGCTCATATAAGCAAGAGGTATTTAAGTACTCATTGGAGTTCACACATTTGGGAGATTTCAGGGTTTAGTATGAGATATCCGAATTCACATCTCCCTTAATCCCTGCCTCCAGAAGGAGGACTCAACCTTTGGGAGATCATATATAAAGAGGCTCTTGGCTTCGGGTTAGGGACTTACTTTGGAACATTGTCAGGGGTCAGAGAGGAGCACTCTGGGAGATTGAGAGCCAGAAGCTCTCTCTCGGAGGCAAGACAGATTCATTTTCAACTTTCAACTTGGTGCTGGCTGGAGGCTGAAGAAAGCAGAGGCAGAAGCAAAGGACAAAGCTGCAAGAGTTCTTAGAACCAAGGAGAGAGAGAGGCCTCTAAGAAAACTAACCAGGCTATTCTGGAAGGAGAAAATAAACATTTGCATTTTATCAGCTGGCTGCATTTGGGTGATTATTACTTTTAACTGAAACTAAGGCTGCCTCCAGAAAACCTCCTCGAGAAACCTGCTTTCTCAGAGAGAAAGAACAAAAACACCACAATTTTGTGTTTCTAAAGATCCCTTTAATTTGGAGAGACTTACATGAACTGATGCTTAGTGAAGTGAGTAGAACCAAGAGAACATTGTACATAGACAAGATTATGTGACAATCAACTTTGATTGGTTCTTTTCAACAATGAGGTGATTCAGGCCAATTTCAATAGACTTGTGATAAAAAGAGCCATCTGCATCCAGAAAGAGAACTATGGGGACTGAATGTGGATCACAACATAGTATTTTCACCTTTGTTGTTGTTATTTGCTTGCTTATATTTTTTCTCATTTTTCCCATTTGACCTAATTTTTCTTGTGCAACATGATAAATGTGGAACTATGTTTAGAAAAATTGCACATGTTTAACCTATATTGGTTTGTTTGATGTCTAGGGGAGGGTATGTGTATGGTATTTGAACAAACTAAATAATTTACTTCAAGTTGGAGTTAGGATTTGCACCCTGATCTTCTTTCTCCAAATCTAGAATATACATATTTGAGACTTGTGAGCAGCCTTTTATTTTTTAACTGAAGAGGGTGTTTATTGAAAATCTTTGGATTCCATTGGTATAGGTAAGAGGTAGTAATAGTTTGAATTAAAATAATGGTGGTGGGAATGAAAAGAACTGGGGATGATGGTAGAAAAAATGATATTGCAGTAGGGACACCAACATTTGGTAACTGGAGATGGAGAAAGATGGAGTCAAGATGATTGGAACATTTTGAGTGGAGATAACTGGGAAGAAAGATTATAAATTGAGTCAATTAATCAACAAACATTTATTCTTTTTTTTAAGTCTTGTCTGACTTTTTGTAATTGCCATTTTTTTTTTTTTGGCAGAGATACTAGAATATTTTGCCATTTCCTTCTTCAAGTCAACTTATAGATGAAGAAACTGAGGCAAATAGTTTTAAGTGAATTTCTTAGGATCATACAGCTAGTATTCTTCTGAGGCTAAATAAGTCTCCTTGACTCCTGGCCTAGTTCTCTATCCACTGTACCATTTAATTTTCTTGAATTAGCATTTATTAAGAGCTTATTATGTATAAGATACTGGGTTTGCTGAGTTTGAATTGATGATAGGATATCTAGCTGCCAATATGGAGTAAACAGTTGGAAATGTAGGTTTAGAGATAGATTTAGAAGTCATCTGTGTTTAGGTGATAGCAGCAGCTGTGAGAATGAATGAGATCATGGGCAAGATTGCCAACGTAATTATTGAGTGATATGAGGGATAGGAAAGAGAAGAGAGCTGGAGGCAGGAGATAGAATGGTGAAGAACATATAACTTTGCTGGATGAGAGGAGAAAGAGAGATCAGTAAAGAAATCAAATTCATTTTGTAAAAATATTATATAGTATTTTAAATTTGAAAACAAAAAAAAATTATGTGTGGGAATTTCACTGCATTTCTTTATATGTGGAATTTCTATATTTTGTTTCTTAAATATTTCTCAGTTACACATTTATCTTTTAATAAATTCCCCTTTTCTCTTTTTACCTGTTTCTGTGATATCATCAGCACAGGAACTTCCAGTGAGAAAAAGGTCTCTGCCAATCTGATTTATCACAGATCAGGTGTCCATAGGTAGGGAGCATTTCTGAGGCCTTAACTTAGACATTGGTGCTATGGCACTGTGAAGCTAGTGGCTTGTCTGAGGCCATAGTTAGTATATATTTGAGTCAGAATTTGAATCCAGGATTTCCTGATTCTGACTATGTCATATCACACCATAACTCTTATAACTTTTATATGATAGCAATCTCATCTTATGTTGAGAATCATAATGTTTGCATTGTATCTATAGATGAGAAAATAATTGTATTAAATACTTGAGTACAGCAAGTGATTTCTTAACTGAGCAGATGTTGGAAGCAAAGTAGATATTGAATAGAAGACATTCTAATGGACCCATTTAAAAAACTTCTAAGACTAATATATCATTAACTTTTAAGGTAGAT
Source organism: Antechinus flavipes (assembly GCF_016432865.1). Lineage (NCBI taxonomy): Eukaryota > Metazoa > Chordata > Mammalia > Dasyuromorphia > Dasyuridae > Antechinus > Antechinus flavipes. The sequence continues at coordinate 211,552,407 of NC_067401.1, read as the reverse complement.
GAATCTTAGAGATCAATTCCCTTATAAAGCAGATCTCTGTTTTTTAAGGTTCCCTAGTCCAATCTCTTCATTTTGCACATGAAGAAATTGAAGAATCAAAAAGTGAATTAATTTTCTCATGGTCACATGTCATAAATTTGGAACTGGAAAAATTTTAGACAACACTGTTTCCTTTCTTATTTTAGAGATTGAGGACACAGAGCCCCCCCAAAATTATATCACTTAGGTAAGGGCCAGCAATTAATTAGTTGCATAGTCAAAATTGGAACCCGGATCCTCTTACTCCAAATCCAGAACACTTTTCATTGTACTATGTTATTGCGTTGAGTTTAATGCAATGAATGTGGGACTTGGAGTTGGCAGACTTCTGCTGCTTATTAATCTTTGTGATATGGAGGTAATCATTTAATTTCTCTCTCATTTGGAGATTCTTCATTTAGAACATGAAAAAGAGTTAAGGAATTTGATTTTCACAGAAGTTTCCAGTTCTAAATTTGCCATCCTGATTCAGTTATGTCAGAAGTAACCACAAAAGAAATAACATACAAACTATATCTTAAGTCTTCCTTGGTGTTGAAGTGGGCCAAGGCCCTGGTCAGAGATGATGACCTCTCATTTATCAACTTTATGCCCTTGATGAGCCCTCCAATCCTGTTAGAAACTACCACATGCCACTGCTGCTGCTTTTTTCTTATTATATTAGAAGAAAGAGGAAATTGGATTTTTCCAGTGGAAATCAAGTCTCTTTACAGGAAATACTTTTACAATATAATCCCTAAATTGTAGTCAATGGTTTCTAATGAACTTTAGATAACAACTGCTCTGGTTGGAGAAAAACAGTCCCTTAGAGTTTGCTGGTAAAAGGATTTGTTCTGGATTAATTTTTTTTAACCAAATAACTAATCACTTTGACCAAATCATATTTAGTGAATGTCAGAGATCATAGGGACTTCAGAGATTATCTAAGGGAGGCATTGTGGTGCAGTGGTAAGAACAAATCCCAGGTCTATCAAATTTTACCTAAGTGCTCTTAAACAAATATGTAACTTCTTTGGTACTATCTCCTCTGTAAAAATGAGTGCACTTGTTGACTTCTAAGGTATTTTCCAGTAGGGGGCTTGGTGACACAAAAAATACACAAGAATCTGGAGTCGGGAAGATCTGGATTCAAATCTAGCCTGCAATACTGACTAGTTATGTGACCCTGGACACTTTATGCTTGCCTTCCTCTTCTGCAAAATGAGTATAATAGTAACACCACCCAGGATTATGTGTGTAGATCAAATGAGATAATTGTAAAGCACTTTGAAAACCTTTAAATACTATAAATAACAACTATTATTGTTGTTGTTATTTTACAGGGTGGGAAACTGAGGTTTAGATTATTTAAGTGACTTGCCCAGGGTCATACAATTACTAAGTTTAAGGCAAAGTTTCAAATGTCCTTACTTCAAAGCCACTATCATACCTAGCTTGTTGATAAATTTATATTATGGAATAATTGCTCCTGCCCCCATTTTGAAAATAAAGAAACCATAAAAGGAGAGTAGCACATAGCATTTTTTGTGTGTATATATTGAACCCAGATAGAATCCTCATGTTCGTTTTAATTTTTATGTGGTACTTCTACTTTGTCTTAAATTCATTCAACATTTATTCAGTAAATATTAAGAGCTTAGAAGGTGCCTTGTCTAGGCAGTGTAGATAATGAGGCCCTGAGTTAAGGTGCAACAAAAATGGGAGAGGGATTAATATAGAATCATAATTTGGCAACTAAATATGGAGGAATATGTCCTTTGCCTTTTTTTTTTTTTTTTTTTTTTGCATCCTCAGGGTTTAGGACAGTGCCTGGCACATAGTAAGAAATGCTTATTGATTAACTGAATATTGTAGTATCATGAATAGAAGGAAGACCTGGGTTTGGAAGGAAAGTAAATTGAGAAGTGGACATGTTGAATTTGAGGTATATCATCTAAGTGGTAAGGATACATAACAAAAGGGAAATAACTCTTGTCCTCCTAGAATTTATATCCTATTGGGTAGAAATAAGCAAACATAAAGTACATGTAAAGTGATATGGTGGCACTATCCTGGATCCGAGGTGATAGCATGGAAAATGGGGATCAGGAAAGACTCCATTTTAAAAGGTAGAACTTAAAAAAATGCTTATCAAACTAGCTCTTAGTTTAGTGTGGTGAGCTACATTAAGGTCAGGAGAACTTCACTCCTGGTTTGTGCTACTTCTGGTATTGTCTCCCTTTTGAGCCCAGTGTCTATAAAGCTGGCTATCTTTGGGTGTCTATATAATTTTTAGATTCAGCATCTCAGTGATATGAGTCGGTACCTTGTGAATAACATTGTTGAACCCAAACTATTCCGTTTAGAGAAATTGAACATGAATACTTCATAGTGGAACAAAACTAGTTGGAGTGAATTTTCTCAAAGAAGTATAATTTCTAAATCTTTAAATCTACATCAGGGGCAATTTCTAATATGGGGACTTCTCCTTGTATTCATATGTTTTGCTGTGTGTTTTTTTTTTAAGGGGTGCTCATAAAAATAAATGCTGGGTTTTGAAAGAAGGGAATGTTGCTGAACTCTTCAGCCTTTCAAACTCTGTAATTATCCTGTAAGGGCTGTGTCTTGGCATCTGAACATACTACTAGTTTGAGCTTCAGTGAATATATGCTCTTTGTAAGGACATCCACAGTGAGCTGACTTTCTTCTTAGAAGAAAGCCAGGATACAAAGAATGTGAATTAATCAGTTCAACCATCCCCCAGGGAAAACCATATAGTATCTTTGTAGTACACATGTAGAAATGGGCACTGGAAGATTGGTTTGTGGTTTATCCACAACCATACTCTGCACTGGCAGAATGAAGATCTGAGTTAAGTTCCCATGCTGTTGAAGAAGAAAACTCACTCATGTTTTCATGTGAGATGTTTGGGGCCTCTCTCAAATGGAGCTAAGTTAAGATTTAATTTTACTTAAAGAGAGAGTCTTGGGATTTAAAGAGACTTTTGAAATGCCAGCCCCTATTATGAGCCTAAGTTACTCTAGTTTCCTGTAAACTTTAGGTAGGACATTGAGGCAATTCAGAAAATTGGTTTTCTTGGAACTGGAGAATTTTTACTAGGCTCAAAATTTGTGAAAGTGTTGAAATCAAAACTAAAAAGGCTGAATTTTGGGATCTTGGGTTTAGAGTTGGAAGGTTGTTAGTGCTTTAAGGTTTTACAAAACACTTTACAATTATTTGATCCTCACAACAACCCCCAGAGGTTAAGTCTACTGTCATATTCATTTTATAGATGAGAAAGCTGGGTCAAGCTAAGATGAAATGACTTGTCTCAGCTAGTATCTGAGGCTAGATTTAAACTTAAATGTTCCCAGTTCCAGGTCCATGCTATTTGCTGTACCTGCCCAAGGTCACAGAAGTAATAAGTAGTTGAATTAGGTTTTGATCCAAGCTTTTTGCCTCCAGACCCAATGATTCTGTATAAAATATAGGATTTTTGAGTTGATAATTGAGTTGAACATTGAAATATTTTAAAATTTTAATTAATGGAATTATTTTGGGCATCTACTTTATTTGAAAAGCAAATAACATAATTAGCTTTTAAAGAATAGAGTAAAGTGAGTAACAACTCATGTTCAGGGGATGCTCTGTGTTCAGTTTACATACTGTTCAATCTCCTATACTACTTATATCTGTATTACTGTATAGTAGAAATTGATATTCAGAATGAGAGACACTGAGGCAGTGTGAGGTATTCTTTTACCAAATATTCAGTTCTTTCATATTTTCTATTTACTTATTTTACTTCAGAAAAAGTATAGAAAATTGGATATCTCAGGATGGATGTCTAAATAAATTTTGGGATTCATATGCAATATGCAATTTCAATAGTATTTTTTTTACTATTCACAGTAATAATTTTAAAATCTCAGTTATGTGTCTCCTATAAGCTTGATATTTAGGAAGGAATTTTTGAATAAGTGTGTGTGTGTGTGTGTGTGTGTGTGTGTGTGTGTGTGTGTGTGTTTAACATATATTTCCCTCTAAAACATCCCCTTTTCCTAACTTACTTTCTGTTGAGGGCACTATCCTTTTATGTATTTTCATATAGGTAGAATCTCTCAACAGAACAAAAATTCTTTGAGAAAGGGGGTTATTTCAGTTTTGCTTTGTAATTCTAAGCATTCACACAGTGCTTAAGTGTAAGTCGAATTAGTTGACTTACTGAAGATTGGTCATAGGATGATAAATTGAGAGATGGAAAGGAAGGAGTTTAGAAGTAATCTAGTCCAACTCTCTCATTTTGGATACCAGAAACATTTTGTTAATAGATGCTGTATGCTTTTGTGATTCAATTAGAGGAGCTTTATCTGAAAACGTCCATTAAGTTCCCATTTTTATCCCCCCTGATCCAGGTATTGACATTTTGAAGCTGGTGGCAGCCCAAGTGGGAAGCCAGTGGAAGGACATCTATCAGTTTCTGTGCAATGCCAGTGAGCGGGAGGTGGCTGCATTTTCCAATGGATACACAGCAGATCATGAAAGGGCCTATGCAGCCCTGCAGCATTGGACCATACGGGGCCCTGAAGCCAGTCTTGCCCAGTTAATCAGTGCTCTGCGCCAGCACCGGAGGAATGACGTTGTGGAGAAAATTCGAGGTCTCATGGAAGACACAGCTCAGGTAACTTCAATTTGATTTGCCTTCTGTGAGGATATTTTCAGTCTTTACTCTCCTAATGTTTTGTCCCTCAATCTGATTCATGGCTGAGTTGGTTACTGAAGGAAGCCCTTACCATCCCAAAGTAGAAACTTTTGAAAATGAATAAAACTATGGAATGTAAGTGGCCAAATAAAACTTTTTTTGCCTAATGATATTTTAATTGCTACTAATGTTAAGTTTTCTGACTCTTACTTTAGCCAAAAATTTTCCCTCCTGTAGCTTGCTATCATTGGATAATTGAGGAGAAAAAAGAAATTATATCTGTATAATGCAATCTTCATCCCTGAGGCTGGTTGGAATGTTGGCTGTTAAAAACTTTATGATCCTTAAATATTAAAAGAATGATTGTGATTTTTTACTAACAATAGCTAACATTTATATAAAACTTTATGTTGGCAAAATGTTTTAGCCAGAATTTCCTCAGTTGGATTTTCACAATAATCCTTACCAGTAGGAACTATTATTACTATTTTACATGTGAGAAAATTGAAGCAGATATTAATTTGCCAGTGATCACAAAGCCAGTAAATTTCAAAGGCAGGATTTGAACTCAGCTTTTTATGAAGCTATTCTTGAAACATTTCTTTAGTATTTTAGTATATGTACTATTTTAATATATTGTTAATATACTTTTAAAATATACTATTCTTACATCATTTCTTTAAATATGTTCTATTAAGCAAAACAAAAAATGTAACTGTTTTATTAATAGTGATATTGGCTGATGCTACTAAGTAAACTTATTTGACAACTATTCAGATTTAAGTGAACTAATTTTAATATATAATGACTTTTTACCTACTCTTAAGTTCCCATTGAGATTCTTTATTCATTTTCACTTTTCCTAATACATAGTCATAACTAGTATGTCCTCCATGTTTCTGGATTTTCAATTTTTGCTTTGCATTATTTCACTAAGGTCTTTCTGATTTCTTCATATTCTTTATGCTTATCAATCATTCTATTCTATTATTTCCTAATTAATATCACACTCAAAATTATATCACATTAATGGATCACAATTTGTTTGACATTCCCCTCTGTTGAACATTGAGGTTTTTTTATTATTACTATTATTAATTACATGTAATACATTTATAAGATCCCTGAACAGAATGTCATTGTCATTTTTAGTTTTGCTTTTATAACACTTTCTGGATATAAACTGAATATTGGAATTATTAGATGAAAGGATATGATTTTTTAAAAATAATTTTTACTGGACACTGCGAGCTGATTCTCCTAAAATATTTTTACAAATTTGTACCTGAATGACTGTACCTGGTTCCCCATAATCCTACCAGTATTGCATTTTGCCATTTTTCATTATCTTTGTCAGTTTGATGACTTGGAAATGGCACTCCAAAGTTACTTTAATTTTCATCTCTATGGTAAGGACTGTATTTCTGGAAGATGGGGGCAGAAACCAAAAGGGTTGTCTAGTTATCTGAAATATTTTATCCAATCAAAAAAGCCTATTGTATTCTGAGTCTGCTTCTCAATTTTCTTGATCAAAACCTTGAACATTCTGCCCTTTTGTATTTGCACATTATTTAAATAGGCTTTGCCACCACCATTGATATAAGTTGGTCACTCCTTAGGTCTTTTATACTCTAAATGCATAATAGAGTTTAGACTTCATTAGGGATCCAGGTTAATTCCACGGCATTAAAATATCATAAGAGTCCTACTTACCTATGCCTTTACTTCAGGTAACTCCTATAGAATTTATTAGTAGCTAAAAGAACCAAATTCATTTTTTGTCTTAGTGACAATTGCTTTTTTTTAATGCAAAATATGCCTTTCTGACTTTCTATGACTTTTCCAATTGTTTTTTCTACTCCTCAGTCCTCAGAATTTGTGAGAATTTTGTTAAGTCACTCTTGAACTAAGGAACTCAGTTGATCAGAGTGTTTTAGATTTGAAATCAGAGAACTTAAGTTTGAATTCAAGCTCTGCTGTTTACCTCCAGTGTAACATTTGGGCACATTCCCTACTCTCTGTGCCTCAGCTACTTTGCCTGTAAAAGAAATGTATTGAGCTAGGTAATAATAGTGTGATCCTGGGAAACTCCCTCCCTTAAGTAACTACTGAGTTTCATACTGTTTTGAAGTTGTTTAGGCTTTCAGAGTGAAAAGGGTTTTTTCAAGATATATTAAGTGATAAATAGAGGAAATGTTGAAAGAGACTGATATTAACAGCTTTAAATATGAACTTCACACACAAATTTACTGGAGTTTGCTGAAGGACTTTATTCTGCAATTAAACTGTCATACTCATATAAAACTGTCATATCTTGAGAGTGTAAAGGTGATGGGGAGGGACAGACAAGAAATATTTTACTTCTATGGAAAGATATATTGGAATTTAGGAAGGAATTTGAGGAAGCAATGCTAGGGTTTAAATTAGATTTTGATCATAGAGATCTTAGGTCACCATAATGAAGCCTCTATGCAATAATGTCAATATATTATATGTGTCAGGCATGATATATAAAAGATAACAGTAAGAGAGCAGAATGGGATGCTTCAGGAAATAGTATGCTCAGAATTCCTGAAGGTCTTCAGGCAGAGGCTTATCCTAATCACTGTAACCAGAATTCATGGATCAGGTGACAGTTGGACTAGATGAGGTGACTTCTAACAAGTAGGAGAGCTTTAGAGAAAAGATAGATTTTTGTTTAGTTGGATATGCTTGTCAGAAAACAGTCTTCATCTTCTTCTGGAGGGCTAATCAGTGTGAGGGATAGAGGAATTGTGACATCCCTCCTTAGTTGCTTACTTCATTCCACATGATTCATTCAGGATAATGAATACATTTGTTATTTCACTAGTGGTAGCTATACCCTCACATTTCCCCAATTATTTCCTTTTCTCTTTCTCTCTGTGGATTTCAAAAAATTAGCTTTGGACTCTATTAACTATCTAATGAGTAATTTGGAGTTTTAAAACATTTAAATATTTTATATAATTTGATCTTTTTAGTAACTGTGAGAAGTTGGTAGAGAGTAGTACCACTATTTTACAGATGAAGAAACTGATCCTAAAGGGTGAAGAGACTGTTAGGATTCAATACTGGACTTTTTGAACCTATGTTCAGTCATGTTTCCATCCTATGCCCCGGGATTGAAAGACATCATGATGAGCAGAATGATGTTAGGAAGATCTGGATTCAAATCCTTATCTTAAATCTAGTTCCCATCTGACACTTTGTGACCCTGAAAGTCACCTAAATTTCCAAAGCTTCAGTTTTCTTATATGCATAAGGATATTATTTAATGCTACCTATACTGTAAGGTTATGGTGAGACTCAAATGAGATAATACACACAAACCATTTTGCATACATTTTATCACTGGACTTATGATTGATTGGTCTATTGTGAATAGGAAGAAGAAGAAGAAGAGAAGCTTCCTTTGACAGAGTACATCTTTAATTTAGGGATTTGAAGGGTTTTTTGAGGACCCTGAGAGGTTCAGGGTCAGGAATAGCATCACAGAGCCATATTAGAGTCAGATCTTAAACTCTAGGTTTGAGGGCTATCCTTTACTTTCCTTTGTATTCTCAGTGCTTGTTGTTTGTTCTTCCATCTCAAAGGACTGGAGATGATGCCAAAAGCATGCAAATGAATTGGATTTGAGTAAAGGAAGGCTGTGCAAGGTCACCTGCCTTAGTTTCTCTTCCAGAACTATTTGGGTCCAGTGGCCAAACATAGATCAAGATGACTAGAGATGGCCCCAAATGCAGTGAGAAACCTTGGTCTTTTTAAGCTAAGTAAGGTCTTGTAACAGCACTCAGTTTGAGCACTTAGTTAATAGTATCTGATAAATAATAGGCAGCTAGGGTAGTACTATTCACTATGCCAGGCCCCCTCTATTTCCAATTTTTAAATCTGTGTAATTTATTTTGTTTATGCTTTTGTTATCTCCTTTCTCTGGAGGCACCAGCTGCAAAGAATCCCTTGACCATGATAGGATTATATCCATTTTAAGAAAAGGGAAAAGAAAAGCATAAATAACCCCAGAAAGGCAAAGAAATGGATTATGTCAAGAGGAGCTATTCATAGAGTTAAGGCAGTGGAAAGGTTATACACTAGGAAGACAAAAAACACATTCAGGACATGTCAAATAATCTTTTCCCCATTCTTTCACTGCCCCCTCCTCATAATAATAATAAAAAAGGAAATTAATAAAGGAAAAAAGAAAATGGTGGGGAAAAGGTACGCCATAGAGCTTACCCTCTTGTTCTTGGTCCAACTGCATCTATTATGATGTGAATAGTGTTAATCTTCATGCTCCTTGTTTAAATAATGAAAAATATTCTAGCAGCATATTCTAGAAAATGGTTCTGCCTTTCATTTAAATAGACAAGTTGCATGGACTTGTTTTTCAGCTGCCAGTTCTCATTAATGACACAGTATGTAACTGTCTGTCTGCAGACTAATCTCTGAGGTTTGGAGTCAAAGAAGAGAATACAGGAGCATGAGGCCTAATTGAGGCTTATTCTCTTAACTTATACTTTCCCTAAATAGTGGGTGATAGTCAAGATTTGTATCTTTCCACTCCCCAGCCCCTGTGGGTGAATAGTACCCTTTTTGTGTTGAAATAATGACTTGAGACAAAGAGGATTTTTAGAAAATGGCCAATTTTTTTCTCTTTGAAATTAAGATAGCAAATCACAGGCCCGAAATGTTCTCTCTCAAAGGATTAGTCACGGCAGGGCTTTGGTTACCTGTGTCAGTGAACAAGGTTAAACCATATTTTAGAACATAAAGTTGGAACACTGGTCATTAAGAAAGAAAAATAAGCCTATAGAGAAGCTACAAAGAGTGGCAGAAAGAACTCTAGTCTAGCCATAGGGACACCTGGGTCCTGGCTCCACTACTTCCTTGCTGTGTGAGGACATTGAGCCAATTCTTTAACTTCTGGCCTTCAGTTTTCTAATCCAAAATGAGGATGGAAGGAGAGGCAGCATGGAGTCATGGGTAGAAATCTGATCTTGGTATCAGGAAGAGCTGGGTATATTTTCTGTCAGAGACACTGACTTTATGACTCTGGACAAAGTCATTTCATGCTCTAGGCAATTCTTTAAGGCTATAAGATATAGATCAGTTGATTTTGTATACTTTAGTGGAGAGAATTTCCTCATTAGGAATCTCCCATGTCTATAAAAAGAAGGGACCAGACTTGGGATTGTGTTGGTAGAGGGAACTCCCAGATGAGACAACTCTCTACCAGTTTAGGTTGGTACCTGTCTTAGACTATTGCTTGGAGCATTAAGAGGTTAAATGATTTGCCCAGGATTACATAGCCAGTGTGTGGGACAGCAGGATTTATCAGGGGATCTAGGTGGTATGTACTTGGAATAGGGAAGACTCATCTCCTTGAGTTCAAATCTGATATTAGATACTTAGTAACTGTGTGATCCTGGGCAAATCACTTAATCCAGTTTGCCTCAGTTTCCTTATCTATAAAATAAACTGGAGAAAAAAATGGTGAACCATTCCAGTATCTTTGCCAAGAAAACCCCAAATGGGGTCAAGAAAAGTGAGGCACATCTGAACAATGATAACCTCTTGACTTCAAGTCTAGAATAAAGATTCTGTTAAGCTGCCTTGATTTTTCTTAAGTGGGGCGGATATGATAATAATAATAATGACAGCAATAGCAATAACTAGCTTTTGCTAGTATTTGTATTTAATTATGTTATGGTTTGCAAAGTATTTGACATATTATCTCATCTAGTCTTACCAACAACTCTGAATAAATGCTATTGTTATTCCCATTTTATAGATGAGGGACCTGAGGTAAGAGCAAAGGAAGTGTCTCTTATTCAAGGTCACAGAGATGTTAAGTAGCAGAGCCAGACAAATAATTTATTTCCTAGGATCATGAAATTTAAAGATTGAAAGAAGGACTTTAGAGGTTTTATCATTAATCTGGTCATCTTACTAATTCTGCATATATATTATATATATTTATAATAACTTTTATTTTTCCAAATACATGCATAGGTAGTTTTCAACATTCACCTTTGCAAAAACTTGTGTTTCAGATTTATCTTCCTCTCTTAGACAGCAAGCAATCCAATATAGGTTAAACCTGTGCAATTCTTCTAAAACATATTTGCATATTCATCATGCTGTGCAAGAAAAAATCAAATCAAAAGGGAAAAGGAAAAAAAAAAAACACGAGAGAAAAAAAAACTACTACAACAACAACAACAACAATAAAAAGGTGAAAATACTATGCTTTGTTTCACATTAAGTTTCCATAATTCTTCCTCTGGATGTAGATGACTCCATCACAAGTTTATTGGAATTGCCGTGAATCACCTTAAGGCAGATTTAAATCTCTGTAACTAGAAAGCTCTGCATCCAGGAAAAGAACAGTTATGAACAGGGATTTTGACTTTATCTTAAAGTATAAAATTTTCCAGTGCTCTTTTCATTCATGTTTAGCACCTAACACTTTCTGACTTATCTATATCCATGCTTTCCTTCTGTGGGTTATTTTTTTTTGTTGTTTAACAGGTATAAGCCATGGCACCAGGCTCCAGTTCCTGGTGGTATGTTTTGGGCAATTTACCAGCACTGCTCCTTATTTTTGTCAGAAATAAACCCTTTCCTGTTGATTTTTATTGAATGAGGCTTATTGTTCTGGAGTCAATTTAGAATAATTGACCATTTTCCTATGCAAAGAATAGACCTATGCTTTATTTTCTTTCTGTTCTTGCCAAAGAGAAAAAGGACTGGAGTTTTTAAAGTCAGAAGACCATAAATTGAATCCCAGTTCTAGTGCTTATTACTTGTATGGTCTTGGCCAAGTCATTTCCTCTCTTGGAGTGACTTTTCTCATGTGTAAAACAAAGGGATTGGAATAGATGGTATCAAATGTCTGCTTTGGGTCTAAATCCTATGATTTTATGAAAGAGCTCTTGACATGGGATTAGGAAATCTGGATTTATATCCTTATTGATAATATGATCCTGGGCAAAACAACTAATCCCTCTGGGTCTCAGTTTCTTCCTTTGTAAAATGAAGACAATGCTGAAGATAATAATACAACCTTTATTCTATTCCCTACTTCAAAAAAGTTCTTGGGGGCAATTAAGTGGGGGCAATCAGGATGTATAAGTCAGGGTAAGCTGAGTTTAAATCTAGTTTTAAACACACACACAATTACTAGCTGTGTGACTTGGGACAAGTCACTTAAGACCAATTACTTCCCCCCAAAAACCCAACAACCAAATTCCTGTTATATTCTATAAACTTTTCCTTCTGATATGGATAGAAAAATTAGTCTATAAGTTAGTTTTTAAAAGTTGCTTTGAGGCACTAAAAAGTTAAGTTATAGTCGTTCTAGCGTCATTATGTTTCAGAGGTAGGATCTAAGGCTGGCTTTCCATTCATTGCCTCTTCTGGGTCCTTTCATTGTTTTTAATAATATTTGTAATTCCCATTACTTCTAGCATCTCAAGATCATAAATTTAGTACTGGGAAAAACCTTAGATAGAGTTCTTTAGTTTAATCTCTCATATTTTATAGATGGGCACATTGAGTGATGGGCCTGAACTTAGGTTCTCTTATGCCAGATCAAATGATTATGGATCATTTGATGATATTTTGGACCAGTCCTGATCTAGGGTAGTCTGGAGGTTTAGGCTTGGGATTCTAAAGATGCTGTTGTTGTTCATCATTCTCCTCATCCTCCTCTTCGTTCTTCTTCTTAATTAGAGTTAAATGACATACCTAGAGTTTACATAACTAGTAAGTATCTGAGTACTATCCCCTGTACCACCTAGAAGGTCCTCATCCTTCACTTTCAAAGAAGACCAATGCTATCATGGATAGCATCTTGACCTGTTTGTGAATTGGATTTAAGTGAAGCAGAGATACACAAAGTCAACATTTGTAGATATCCAACATTTTTAAAGTCTATTTAATAGCATGGTAAGGTACTTAGTAAGGATTTGACATTGCTTCAGGTAAACTCCTCCCATTTTAATATGGAAATATATATGATTAGAAGGCTATGTTGACTGCTACCACAGTGGATCATCCATTCATTCTGAGCAGCACTGACTTCTCTTGGCTTGGTCTTTTTATATCTTAGGCAACTGAAAAGCTGCTTCAGTGGTTACCTCAACACTTCTCATTCCCTGGACTAATTAAGTCTCCAGGATTAGCTTTCTTTACAAAAAACCAAAAAAACTAGCTCAATCTATATGGCAAAGGTTCTCTAATAAATATTGTTCCTACCACAAATGAGTATAGTCTTGCAAAACTTCATAAATTAAGTTGGTTTGGGGCAAATAACTGACTTTTAAATTAATTTTGAAAAGTAATTATTAAGGCAAAGAATTCACATATGTTATGAATATAGATAATATACCTTTTTATGGGCCTGTGAACTGGCTAGTTCAGTCCCTTAGAACACAAGTCAGCAAACTAGAGCCTAAGGGCCAGATCTGGCTGCCTGTTTTTGTAGCTAGCTAAGAATAAATAGTTTTATTGTATTTATAATGCAGAAGCCTTTCTTAGCTCACTTGCCTTATAAAAGCTGGCTGGGGGCTAGGTTTGGTCAACCCACTATGGTTTGGACACCACTGCCTTAGAGCATGGGGATAACAAAGCCAATACTTTGAATTTGATCCTTGTGAACCCATTGATCAATCAACATGTATTTATTAAGTGCATGCTATGTGTCAGGTCCTGGGCACTGAGGGATGGAACAATAAAATAGTCCCTGCCCTGAGGTATTCTGTCAGTAGAGATAACTTACTGACCAGGTAATTTTGAGAGAGGAGGCACTAGAAGCTGTTAGAGTAAGGAAATTACTTACACAAATTATCTTTACTCTTCCATGGTCACAGACTAGGAAACTGTAGATCCAAGTGTAATCATTGGTCCTTAACTCCAACCAGTCTTCTAATACTATATAGTCTCAGTTATGAGAATGATTTGGTAACGGTCTGGTAGCATTGATTCAAAACCATTTTCACAATTAGAAACAATGCTGGTAATATTCTGACATCCTTTTCAGCCCTAATTCTATGAACAGAATCCATATATTTTATGACAATGTAAGGTTAAATTTTGGGAGTCCTAAATTGATATTCTGCTCAGCTTGTGCTTTCTTTGTATTCTTCACTGTCAACACTATCATCATATATCTTCTTCTAGTCCAAGAAATAATCTTTTATAGAAGTCTGACAAAAAGGACTATATCTTTGTCTTTTGGTTGGTAGCCTTGAGTTAGCAATAGCTACAACAAACAGGCCATTTTATTTTTTCCCTCTTGTATTTCTAGTGCTTTATACATAGGCACTTATTATGTCCCTTAAGTAATTTTTTAGTCATGTATGACTTTTCATGACCCCATTTGGGATTTTCTTAGCAAAGATACTAAAATGGTTGGCCATTTCCTTCTCTAGCATATTTTATAGATGAGGAAACTGAGGCAAACAGAGTTAAATGACTTGAGGCAAACAGGGTTAAATAATTTGCTCAGGGTCACACAGCTAGGAAGTGTCTGAAATTAGATTTAAATTTAGGAAGATGAATCTTCCCAATTTCAGGCTCAGTGCTCTATCCACTGGGCAACCTAGCTGCCCATTATTAAGTGCCTATGGAATTGAATTGAATTGAAATGAAAAAGCCCTTACTTGCTGAGTGTTTTATGAACTATGTGGTCAATATACATACTGTAACTGATATTCTTGAGCTCACAACACTTGTGAGTAGCTGTCCCTGCTACAGTTATCAGATGTTGGGGAAGCCTTTTCTTTTTACCTGGGTCTCAAATTCCCCTTCTGTAAAATGAGGGAATTGTGGCTCTCTGAGAAGCCTTCCCATTGTGATATTCTGTGACTCAAGGATTCTATTAAGTCACTAATAATGTGGTTCACCTATTTGGGGCGGAGGGCAGACCTGGCCCCAGTTTTATGGGGATTATGAAGATTTCTGTCTGGTTTAAATACACAAGAACTGGAAATACCGGCTGGCTAGAAGGTATTTCTTATGCCGTGGGATATGTGTTTTTATGGGCTCACAAGTTTCTTTAGCTATAATTCTAAAGTAGTATTATGCTAACAACTTATTAGAAAGCCCACAATGAAATGTTATCTTTGAAGAGAAATAACTTGAATCAATCCAGCATTTTATAGCTTACAAAAGACATTCTTTCACTTAATATCCAGGCAGGTAGGGTAGATATTATAAATCTCATTTTATAGATGAGGCTGAAATGAAGTTTAGGAAGGTTGCCATTTGCCCCAGGTCACATAATTCATCACTGGGGAAGCTTGAACGCAAGCCTTTATCTGCAGATACCATGTAAGGTTCCCTTTTCACAGTGCCACAGTTTGTGTTCAAAATAGAAAGACACTGTTTCTGTATGTCACACAATAACTGTTTTATCTTTTTATAGAATTGCATCAAAGTTCTTGTGCTGTAAAGGGCCTCTGTGGCCATTTTGTACAAACTCATCAGCTGATGGATAGATAAAGAAGCTGAACCATAGAGAAGCAAAGGGACTAGTACAAAGTTCCCCAGGTAGCAAGTCAGAGGTGGAAGTTGAATGGCTTTAGGGGCAGTTAGGTGGCATAGTGGATAGGAAGTCAGTAAAGAAATCTAACTTCAAATCTGGTCTCAGATATTTAATATATGGGTTACCCTGGGCAAATCACTTAACCCTCTTGCCTCAATTTTCTCATCTGTAAAATGAGTTGGAGAAGGAAATGGCAAACAACTCCAGCATCTTTGCCAATAAAACCCCAAATGGAAGTCACAAAGAATTAGACACAACTAAATAACACCCTCCAACTCCACTGCTTTCCTGCCTTCCTTCTAGAGGATTACATTTTGAAATCTGTACTCCCCACTGACTATTTCATTTTAGGTAGTACAGATGGACAGTACTCTGGTTCAGGAGGAAGAAAGATCTGAATTCAAATCTGCATTCATACACTTATAAGCTGTGTTACCATTGACAAAGTCATTTAATCTCTGCTTCAGTTTCCTCACTTGTTAGGAATAGAACTTGTTAAACAGAACTAGTAATCTCTTAGGATTGTTTGGAGGATCAAATGAAGTAATGATTCTAAAGTGCTTAACAATGTCTGGCACATAGTGAACGCTATAAATATTAGTTGTTGTGATCATCATTATTACTACTATTATTCCTGTCTCCCCCTTGATAAAATAGGGAGCTAGATGTGCCTCAGATTTTATGGAATTTATACACAACTCAACTGCAGTAAACATAATTCTGCATAGCAAAAAATAATGCTGTGCTGGAGAAAAAGAGTTTGAGAATTATAGAACTCTGACTTCAATAGTGCTATGACTTATGGTGGTCACACAGGACAGAATATAGGAAAAAAAAAATGAAACAACTTGTCCATTGCATTTCAGTAAGGTCATTAAAGTAAGTTAACATTCAAAGGGGAGAATAGGAGAGAGGAGAAAGAATAGAAAATAATTGCCACTTTGGCCCCAAGGTTTTGGGGGCTTTTAACTGATTGTTTGTCCCACAAGGGCCAAGCATGCTAATCTTATACAACTCCACCTAAAATCAGTTGATGTAGTTGAAGAATGTCATGGAATGTTTCCTGTGATAGGGTGATAAAAAAGAGCTTTGTACATGGAGTCAGGAGATCATGCTTTTGTTTGCCAATACAGATAAATACTTCCTGGGTGTGGGACTATAGATTAGCCACCTAATCCATGTTTTGTTTTCAAGTATTTTTCATTGATTTTGGACTCTTTTGTGATTCTTGGCAAAAGAGTGATTTGCCATTTCCTTTTGTAGCTCATTTTATAGATGAGGAAATTGAGGAATACTGGCTTAAATGATTTATCCATCATCATAAGTTAGTAAATGCTTGAGGCCAGATTTGAACTCAGGAAGATGAGTGTTTCTATCTCTAGGTCTGGTACTCTATCCATTGTGCTACTTCCATGAACTTGGGCAAGTCACTTTTTTCTTGGTCTCAATTTCTTCATCTGGAAAAAAAAAGCTGAGTTCTAGGTCTCCAATTCTAATGAGCTGTCAATAAAAAATAAATAAATAAATAAAAAACATTTGTAAAAAGCTGGCTATGTGCTCCCAAACTGAAGCTGTAAGTGGAAATGGTGACATGTAACTCTGCAGAGCTGTGTACAAGGGGATGATCTGACTTTCTCAATTCAGTAACCATGATAGTTGATTTAATGATACAGATTTCTAATGGTACAGGCTAAGACTCAGTGGTTGATTTTCCTGAAATAACAGTCTTTGAAAAAAAAAAAAAACAATCTCCTGGGCAAGAGGTAAGGTAGTAGATACAGAGAAGGTGGGTCATTAACAAAGTAGAGATGACTGGAGGATAAAAAGGAAAGATAGCCCTTGGTATTGTTGTGAATCTGAAAACCTTACATCAGTTGGTTCATAAGAGTCTGTGAAGGTCATCCCTTTAGGCCAGAGGAGGCTGGTGGGCAGGAGTAACTACACTGATGAAATTTGAGTCCTTGAACTTTTAAGTGTCCTTCAACTCCACTTGAGATTTTCTTAGCTGAAATACTGGAGTGGTTTGCCATTTTCTTTCTCAAGCTTATTTTACAGATTAATAAACTGAGGCAAATAATATTAGTATCTTGCTCAGGGTCAAACAACTGTTAAGTGTCTGAAATCATATTTGCATTCAAGTCATTCTGATTCCAGACTCAGCCCTCTAAACACTGTATCACCTAGCTACTCCTAACTACTATATCTATCCCTCCCTGATATCATCTAAAAGAAGGAATTTCCTGAGGAAACTTGTTTACCAATGCAGAATTAAAGTTTATCAACAATTTAGTCTTTGAAAGTTACCTGGATGATTTCACGGCGGCCTAGAGAGACTTACCCTAACTGATACTAAGTGAAATGAGAAGAACCAGGAGATCATTGTATATGGCAACAGCAAGATTATACAAAGATCAATTCTGATGGATGTGGCTCTTTCCAACACATCAGTTCTAATGATCTTGTGATGAAGAGAGCCATCTACACCCAGAGAAAAGACTGTGGGAACTGAGTGTGGATCACATAACATTCTCATTCTTTTTGTTGTTGTTTGCTTGCATTTTGTTTTCTTATTTTCTTTCCTTTTTGATCTGATTTTTCTTATGCAAAAAGAGAATTGTATAATATGTTTACATATACTAGATTTAACATATGTCTAACATATACTGGATTGCTTACCGTCTAGGGGAAGGGGGGGGAGGGAAAGGAAGGGAAAATTTGAAACACAAGGCTATGCAAGAATCACTGTTGAAAAATTATCCATGCATATGTTTTAAAAATAAAAAGCTTTAATAATTAAAAAAAAAAAAAGAAAGAAAGAAAGTTATCTGGGACACCAAGAGAGGTTTAGAGTCTTGCCAATGGTTACCTAGCCAGACTGTGTCAATAGTGACCTTGACTCCACGCCCTTCTGATTCTAAGGCTAATTTGTTCCAATTCTCTATCTGTATTTATAGGATATCTTGATCCTTTCTGAAATCAAATTGGAAGCCTTGTGACCAAAGTCCAACAGTATTTTTTTTTCATTACATAGTTTCCCAGTCTTAGTGTCCCAATTGATTCAGTGTCACAAACTGAATAGTCCCAAGCAGTATGAGTTCTCATGCCTGTTATTTTGGTGGTTGTAGAGCTCTCAGTGCAGTTGCCTAGTGGACTACATAGTTCCTTATTTTTGCTTTACCAGCTGCATGATGCAGCTGTCTGTATCCACCAGTCTTCCTTAGACCAGCTATTTTCAGAAATTTAATATGATATGGGTGAGTTGAAGCAAATTCCAGCTGCACTTTTAACTGTTTGTAGTTTTTTATTTTATTTATTTACTTATTACATAGATAATTTTCAACATTCACCCTTACAAAACCTTGTGTTCTAATTTTTCCATCCCTTCCCCCCACCCCCTCTCCAGATGGCCAGTGATGAAATATATGTTAAACATGTGCAATTCTTCCATATATTTCCATAAATATCATGGTGTACAAGAAAAAGCAGATCAAAAGGGGAAAAAATGAGAAAGAAAACAAAATGCAAGCAAACAACAACAAAAAGAGTGAAAATACTATAATGTGGTCCACATTCAGTTCCCACTATTTTTTCTCTGGATGCAGATGGTTCTCTTCATCACAAGGTCATTGGAAACTGGCCTGAATCATCTCATTGTTGACAAAAGTCACATCCATCAAAATTGATTATTGTATAATCTTGCTGTTGCCATGTTTATAGTTTTTTGTAGAATGAAATTGGTCTTTGAATTACCTGCTTAACTCTCTGCTAGGTCCTTAAGGTAATGATTTTATAGAACATATTCTACCTCCTGTGGATTATTGCATAGTCTGGGGTCATTTAAGTTTAAAGTTATTTAATTTTGCAGGGTGTCATTGTCTTTTTGAAGGCAATTAGAGAGATGAAGAAAGGAGGAAATTATAGAGGTTACAAATGTTTTGATTTTTTTTTTTAAATCCTTACTCTGTCACCTGATGTTATGTTTTAATTGATTTGCCCTATAACATCACTGGGGCAGCTAGGTGGCATAGTAGATAGAGTGCTGCCTTAGGAATCAGAAAGACTCATCTTCCTGTGTTCAAATCCAGCCTCAGATAAGTCATTTAACTTATATTTGCCTCAGTTTCCTCATTTGTAAAATAAGCTGGAGAGGAAAATGACAAAATATTTCAGTATCTTTGGCAAGAAAACCCCAAATGAGGTCACAAAGAATCAGCCATGATTGAAACAAATGAACAACCACAAAAATGACAGTTACAAATTAATTGTTGGGTATTCCAGTTAAATCCATCTAACATGTCATTTTGTAGGGGACAATATATAGGCAATTGAGATACAGGAATTTTTTTAAAAAAATTATCTCTTCCAGCAAGGTGCTTACTTTGTACTGGGTCAGGTGGTGTGATATAAGGGGCATGGAGATAAATATACTAGGAGGAGAAAGAGCACCAAAAATTTGGGGGAATGAGAAAAAGCTTTATGGCAGATGAAGATTCTGAAAGATAGAGGTAAGTGGAGGGGGGGGTGTTCTAGGCATGTGGGGTGATCTCTTCAAATGCATTATAATTGGGAGATAAAAAGTTGGAGACATGAGAAGTTGAGTCAGTAGAGAATAATCTAGTTTGGCTGGAATGTAGAGGAGATAGAAGGAAATGCTGTCAAACAAGCTGAAAATTTAAACTAGAGTTAAACTCTGGAGTGTCTGTTGTGAACCAGGGACCAGTTAGGGTGAAATGGAGAAAGGGAAATTGACCCATGCATAGCTGTAGGATTCATTAATTTCTACTTAAAATCTTATTATAACGTACTATCATTACATGGAGGTGTCCTAGGATCTTGAAAACAATTTCAGATGGAAGTACAAATTCTAGTAGTTCCTATAAAACTGGAAGGACTTTGAATATAGATGCATTGTTGGATTTATATTCCTATCTTCCAATAATTAGTTTGGCTAAGGGTAGAGAAATTGATTACCAGAATACTCACAGATTAGTTAGGAGGTATCTCAAGCTATCTAATCCAATTCATACTCCTTATCCAACATATTAGATAAATAAACACCCAGTCTCACCATAAAGAAGATAAACTATCAATTAGACAGTATTTATTATTGTTAAATACCTATTGTGTTTAACTATGTTCCAGGCACTGAGCTAGGAAGTAGAGATGCAAGTACAAAAGTGAGTCTTTTCTCTGTCCTTGAGATGCTTATATTCCACAGAAAGAATACATTTTCTTTTTTTTTAATTTTATTTTATTAAAGCTTTTTATTTACAAAACATATACATGGATAATTATTCAGCATTGACTTTTGCAAAGCCTTTTGTTCCAAATTATCCCCTCCTTTCTCCCAATTCCTCCCTTATATGACAGATAGTACAATACGTATTAAATATGTTAAAATATATGTTAAATCCACATATTTATACAGTTATCTTGTTGCACATCAAGCAAGAAGAAAAAAGAAAAAACCGAGAAAGAAAACCACATGCAAGCAAACAACAACAGAAAGAGTGATAATACTATGTTGTGATGCACACTCGGTTCCCACAGTCCTCTCTCTGGGTGTAGATGGCTCTCTTCATCACTGAACAATTGGAATTGGTTTGAATCATCTCATTGTTGAAGAGAGCCACGTCCATCAGAATTGATCATCATATATTATTGTTGTTGGAGTATATAATGATCTCCAGGTTCTGTTCATTTCACTTAGCATCAGTTCATATAAGTCCCTCCAGGCCTTTCTGAAATCATCCTGCTGGTCATTTCTTACAGAACAGTAATATTCCATAGCATCATATACCATAATTTGTTCAGCCATTCTCCAATTGATGGGCATCTACTCAGCTTCCAATTTCTTGCCACTAACAAAAGGGCTGCCACAAACATTTTGCACATTCTGTATATACAGGTCCCATTCCCTTCTTTAAGATCTCTTTGGGATATAAGCCCAGTAGTAACACTGCTGGATCAAAGGGTATGCACAGTTTGATAACTTTTTGAGCATAGTTCCAAATCGCTTTCCAGAATGGTGGATGTATTCACAATTCCACCAACAATGTATCTGTGTCCCAGTTTTCCCGTACCCCCTTCAACATTCGTCATTATCTTTTCCTGTCATCTTAATCTGAGAGGTGGTAGTGGTACCTCAGAGTTGTCTTAATTTGCATTTCTCTGATCAATAGTGATTTGGAGCATCTTTTTATAGGACTACAAATAGTTTCAATTTCTTTATCTGAAATTGTCTTTTCATATCCTTTGACCATTTATCAATTAGAAAATGGCTTGAATGAAAGAATATATTTTCAAATAAATTCAAGTAAACAGATATATACAAAATACGATGCCCAGTGATGGTTGAGGTAGAATTTTGCATTAACAACCAGGGAAATCAGGAACATACTCTTGAAAAAGAGTGTATAAGTCATAGTCCATTACAAAATTTGAGTTGAAAAAGACTATAGCAACCAAGTGGTCCAACTCATGTGTGAAAAGTATCCCTATATAACATTCCTGAGAAGTAATTCTCATAGTGATTTCATATCTGTGGAAGACCCCTACCTTCTGTGCCTACTTTTCTTTTAGATAGCTCTGGTTTTAGGAAGTTTTCCCTGAATCAAGTCTAAATATGACATTTCCTGACTTCTAGCATTTAGTACAATGTCTAGTACATTGTCTAGTACAAATAAATGCATAATAAATGCTTCTTAAATTGCACTCACTCACTCTCTACTCACTACTACTGGTTTTGACCTTTTAGGTCAAACAGAACATGTCTAAGCCTTCTAATTTGTTTTGTTTATGTTATGCCAACCCATAAAGACCATCAACTAAAACAGAGAGTAGGTTACAATCTGTGTTGGTAGAGGAAATAACCATAGTGTTTGTTGTTGTTGCTATCAGAACTATTAAAGGATAAGAAAACTTGGAAGCTTTATGACTTTTAATGATTCATTTGGTACCCTATTTCTGAGACAGAGAGAGATGTTGCCATGAACTCTTTTTTTTTTTTTTTTTCCGTTTGGCAGAACTAAGGCACAGAAAAGTGATTTGATTTATCCGTATTTGCTCAGTGAGTCAGGAGCCAGACTGAAGTTATTAGGGACTTAATGACTTCCTAAGGAAGGGCAGTACCAGAACTCCCTAAGCTAGCTATCTCTTCAATTCCCTGTCCCACCTGATTTAAAACCTAATAATTTGGATTTTTGTAATACTATCTTCCCCTGAATCAACTGAATCTTGATTCTTATTTGAGATAAAATCGTCACAAGTTTTGAATGTGAAGGGTGAAAAAAATATTTTATGTTAAAAAAAAAAAAAAAGATAAGCCAAAATCCAGTAGCCTTGAGAATCATAGAAACTAAAAACTGGAAGGACTACTAAAGAGGTCAGTCTTATCATTAGAACAATGAGAAGACTTTCTGAAGGGAAATGACTTGACTAAGTCCATGCAGTAGCTAAATGAGATTAAAAGCCCCATTTCCTGACTTCAAATTCAGTACTCTTTCTACTATGAATAACAATAATATTATTTCTGTTTGAAGATGTGCTGTTGTACAGGGGAAAGATGCCTCATTTGGAGTCCTCTGAACCTGAGTTTGTATATGCTTTTTCTTCCCCCCCCCAAACAAACAAAAACAATTTTATTAACAACTAGATTCTTCCAATGATACTATGTGGATATGAATTTTGGAATATGATAGTCTCTAAAGAATTAAAACTTTAAGTAGACTTAAATCCAGATTTTCTGACCTTCTTGATGTGGAGTTCTGAGCCTGAATTCCAAATTCTGTATCTTAAGAATAAATAGACTTACTTTCAGCTATGACTTAAGTTAGATTCCCAGCCTATTTCCCAACTATTTTTCCAACTTGAATATATTTCTTCTTATCTTTGTGACCTTTACTGTAAGCAAATCTTTTAACTTCTGTAGGCCTCAATTTCTTCATCTGTAAAATGAGGACCATGGATGGTTTCTAAGGCACCTTTCAGGAAGGAAGGAAGGAAAGGAAGGTCTAGACCATTGCTTGGTTGTTAAATAGGAAAATTTTATTTTTTAAATTTCTATTTGGGCAAGGCAGTGATAATGATACCAAAAAAAAGAAGGAAATAATGTCATTAAAATTTTTTTTCAAGGGAAGAAGGGATAGACTTCTATATTACATATTATATTTAATATTACTATAATTACATATTATAATGTCAAGCTAAATATAAATTTTTATAGCTTTGATGTTAATAGTATAAAACATTCCTTTGGGGCTGATCAATTCACTCTGCATCAGTTCATACATGTGTTTTCCATGGCTTCTTTCCATCCTTCCTTCCTTCCTTCTTCCTCCTATCCCTTCCTCCATCCCTCCAATTGGAGTTGTGACTTACCCAAGATGACATAACTAGTGTCTTGAGGCTGAATTTGTACTCTGATCCTCCTGATACCAAGGCCAGTGGTGTATCACTTTGCCACCTACCTGCCCATGATTTCTTACAGTATTCCTTTCCATCCTATCAGCCTCATGTGGTAAATGAAGAGGTTGCACTATATATAACATAAGGAGTGGAGGGGGAGGAAGTCCTTCCAGCCTTAGTCTATAAGCTTATGAAATGGGACTTAGATAATAAATTTAGAACTAGAAGGTACTTTAAAGGCCATGTATTCAACCCCTCTCCTTTTACATGAGGAACCTGAGGTCCAAAAAAATTGTGACTTGTCCCTGAATTAGTACATTATTCCATACTTCCTCAAGAATGTGCCATCCTGTTTATAGAACTCACAAGTAATTTGTGGTGGAGCAAAAAATCCTTTTACTTTATCGTGTGTCCTTGGCCCTGCAGACATTCATGTGTTTAGAAGCATCCTTTTGTGATCAGGCTTAAGTCTTAAAATAAGAAAACGAACTTCCCCTCTCTAGTGGAGACTTCCCATTTTAGCCAGTTCTTCCCTGTGAGTCAGCTTGGCTGTAATAGCTTTACTGTAGATGTAAGCTGCCTGCACAGCTTGCTGACACACCAGCTGCTGGGGAGGTTTGCTCTGCTCTGGCCTGCCTTAGCTGGTTTGTACCGGATTTGGTGGCTTTGTCCAGGGTTTATTGTGGCTGATTCTCTGGGTGGTTCCCTAGTGAATCCTCATCCTGGAACTCCCCTCCTCAAGGCTGTAAAATTAGTCTATACCTTTTATTTAATCTTACTGATAGATTTGTAGCTGGAGGGTTGGTATTATTTTGGAAATATGGTTTGAAATTTCTCCTCAGTAAATGGATTGCCAGCCTTTGACTAGCTCTAACTTAGTACAACTATGAATTTAAAAAACTGAACTGGTTATTTTATCTTTGGTATAATTACTGAAACTGGGAAATTATTTTGAGTAACCTATTGACCAAAATGTGTGTTTAGGATAGGAGGGGGGAAAGCATCTGTCTTTTCTCCAATCATTTTGCAAATTAAAGATCATTGCTCAGGTTCTGTCTCCCCTCCAATCTTGCTAGTGGTCTTTTTGAACAAAGGAGGAACAATGAAGGTTATGTTGGTTTTCATTTGGGAAAAAACTTGGTATTCAATTTACCAAGCATTATTCTTTTGAGCTTGACACATAACCAACAATCACAAAGATTTTCATATACTAGGAAGATTAGAGAAAACTATATAAAAATATGTTCATTACATATGATTTATATTTTAAAAAATACATAGTAAATACACAGTAAATTTAACATTATAGGCAGCCATAGGGCTAAGTGGACAATATGGATTTGGAATCTAGAAAAGGCTTGATACTGTGTAGTCTTAGGCAAGTCAACTTGATCCTACCTTTAATTTCTTCATAATAGTAGTATCTACTTCAGTGGGTTATTGTGGGAATTAAATGAAATAATGTAAGCAAAGTGTTTGCCAGACTTAAAGTTACATAAATGTTATTATTTACAACTACTGTGTTACT
Organism: Antechinus flavipes; assembly: GCF_016432865.1. NCBI lineage: Eukaryota > Metazoa > Chordata > Mammalia > Dasyuromorphia > Dasyuridae > Antechinus > Antechinus flavipes. Next base: position 211,527,186 of record NC_067401.1, on the reverse strand, counting down.
TTCAAAGTTGTTCTGCTATTCTATGCCTCGCTTTGAACTGCTTTGTTTCTTTCCATGCATTTAAACATTTTAAAATGTTTGTTATTTTGAATTTAATACTTAATCAATATTTTCATATTCAGGGAAGAACGGAGATTTTATAAGAAATCATGAACCTATTTTATATATATATATATGCTATTTTTAAAAATACAGAATGCATTCAAAATAGCAGTATCAATCTTGTCCTGTTTGTCCATGTTTCTTAAAATTTCCTTTCCCTTGCTTTGTATTTAAACAAATATTTTGATGATATTATTTTCTTTTTTTTTTGGTATCACTACCACTGCTATATCAAATCCCTTCTTCAAATAAAAGTTAAAAACAAGAATAGTCTATCCAAACAAATCTTATACATTGGCCATTATTAAAAATTTGTTACATTTTATACCTCTAGTTTATCATCTATTAGGAGACGATAGTAGTATGCTTCATTTTTAATCTTCAGGAGTTGAGATTATTGTTGAGAGTTCATAAATCTTTCAAAGTTTTTCTTTATAGTGTTATAATTAATAACTGCAAGAACTGTTTTCTGGATTCTGCTCACGTCAGTCTTCACCAGTTCAGTATCTATGTTTTTTTGAATGCAAGTTTTTCATCATTTCTTTTGATACAATAATATTCTATTATATTTATATGCCATAATTTATAAAATCATTTGTCAGTTCATGGACACTTCCTTTGTTTCCAATTCTTTTCTACAATTAAAAAAGAGTGTTGTAATAATATATATTTTTTTTATCAATATGGGTCCTTTTCAGCTTTTTTTACTCTTTGGGAGCATACTGATACCTGTCTAGTTTAGTCAGTAGAATATCAGACTCTTATTCTCAAGGTTGTAGGTTTGAAACCACTTAGGTGCAGCTATCTTTTAGAGGCATTGTGGAGCAGTTGATAGATTGTTGTACTTGGAGATGAGTTCTAATCCTGCTTCAGACACTAGATGTGTGATCATGGGATATTCACTTAACCTTTCTGGATCTCAGTTGCTTCATCTATAAAATAAGAGAATTTGACTAAATAGGTCCTTCCTATAAACTTATGAAGCAGGCAATCGAATGCACACTAGCTCTAGGATTAGGAGACTGGGCTCAAATAAGATGTTGGTCACTTCTTATCAAGTAGAATTGGGCAAGACTGGACTACATCTCCCCTTCTCAAAAAACTTGGAAACTGAAATTAGATGATCATTTCTAGTTGTAATCTTTTATGAGAATATGAAGATCCTTCTGTTCTCAAGACCTCTCTTGGAAGAGGACAAGAGGCAGATTCTTTGTTAAATAAATAGAACACTAGGGAAAGTTTGGAAAGTTGCTGACTTGATTGAGCTGCTTTCAAAAGTGTGAGGAACTAACCTTTCTTCCCCCACCCACTCCCTCTCTCTGTTGTGTCTGTCTGTTTTATTTAGTAAGTCAACTAAGATTGTTCCTGCCAAGGTCCTTAAGCTTGGGTTGAACTTGGAAAATAGGTGCTTAAGCCTAATGTCAAAAAGAAACCTTGGTTTCTCACAGATTTTACATGTAGTTGCCCATAGAGAATTTTAAAGAACTTGGATTAAAAAAAAAAAAAAGTTGTGGGTGATTTCTAAAAAAAAAAAAAAAATTAAAGACAAAAATAAAGGTATCATTTTATATATCATACCATAGAACCCACACTGACCCAAAGCACAACCTTAGGGGGAAAAAATCAAGGTCCACTGGCTTTTTAAATTTTTTTAATGGCTGCTCCATTGGCCTTTGAAGTTAGAAAAATGAACTCTAGGTCATAATTAAAATGTTTGGGGCAGTCCATCTAAGCTTCCAAACAGTGTATCTTATGCTCTAGGGCTATCTTCTACCCACTCTAAATTTGCCTATTGGGGAGAAGTGGCCAATGAAGCAGCTTTTATTGTGGGTGTGTACCCTTTCTCCCATTCTGTTTACAAAATGTTCTAATTGTCACACTGCTGACACTGTAACAAGTTAAGTTGCTTAAGTCAACAAGTATTTATTAAAAATCTCTTGTGTGCCTTGCATGTCAGAAGTTATGGAGTTTATAAAATGTGTCTTCTCTGCACTGCTCCTGGATAAATGAGAGACCAAGGAATGTGTCTGATGCCATCAGGGTTACTGTGCAATGGACCTAAAGTCATTGTACCCAGATTTTATTGTCTTGTTTGTTTGACTCAACTATGATTTCATAAGTATAAGGCAATTCCCTCCACCAACACAAACCAGAACCTCCTCTGCAATTGGTAGTCCCAAAAGAATTATCTAGATCAGAGAGATTAGATGATGTATCCAAGGTCCCAAAGCTCAAATGTGTAAGATAGGTCTTGAATTCTGGTCTTTTTTGACCACAAAGGCAGCTCTAAACATGACATAATATTATTGTTTTTAACCAACCAAAAATACCCTTCTTTCTTAAAGTGAGATAGTCAGGGGAGAACTGAAATAAGATAGCTAAGGAATTTGATACTTATTCTAAGCAGCTCCTCAGTACCAGGTAAGTAGCCTAGGCTCATGAGATGGTAGATTTAGAAGTGAGACTGAGTACTAGATGCCATCTGCTTCTCATTTTACAGATGAGGAACTTAAGACCCAAACAGGTGAAGCAGATGACTTACTCAAACTGACCTAAGTATCATGTGGCAGAACTGGAGTTCAAACCTAGTTTCTCTAACACCAAATCCAGTGAGTGCTCTTGCTATTTGATACCACATTGTATACATCCAAGCTCCTAATTTTTTAGATTAGGAGGCTGTGATTCACTGAGGTTGTGATTTGCCCAAATCCACATAGCTAACAAGAGACAGAGTCATAATTAAAACCCAGATCTTTCCAGCTCCAAACCCAGCTCTATTCCTACTGTGCCTCAGGTAGCTCAAGGGAAGGACCTAGTGAATTTTAGTTGGGCAATGCCAAGGGCCATGGAGTTAACTTGAAACAGTTGAGGCAAACTGACAAAGAACAGAGTACAAATGATTCATGCCTCATTTCAAGGAGATCACCCATTGATGCATCAAAAGCATTAATTGGTTTGTGGGAAAACAGATTGTGTATCCACAGGAAAATGGTAAATTGCATAGTAATTGAAAAATAACTGTAGTAAACTTTGGTTGAATAGACCAGTTAGGGAGAGCTGGGGGAGAAGCGAGTAGGAAAGGAAAAAAGATAAAGTGAAGTAGGAGCAAAATGATGAGATTTTTGTATTTCTTGGAATTAGACTTGGCATGTAATGAATTGGATAGCTAGGCTCTCTGACTTATTCTCATTTATATAATATAAAGGGGACCTTGATGGTTAGAGAAAGAAAAACTGAAATATTATCTAGATTTTTATCTACCAGAGTTGTAAAGAAAAGTCCAATGTTCACAGGACAGGATTTCTCTGTGCTCTTTGCTCTAGGATAATTTGGGAAATGCTTAAACCAGCATTAAAACCAAAGTACCGTCACAGCAACTGATTTTTGCATATGATTGTGTGGTGATCTGTGAAACCACTTTGTAACATGATGTATTATGTAACTACAGATTGCTGATAATATTATCTTTAATAAGGAACTGGAAAGTAACAAAAATTTGCAATTATACATAGCATTTTACATATTTTATCTCATTTTATGCTCACAATAATCCTGGGAGGTAGATGCTATGATTATTTTTATTTGACAGATGAAGAAACTAAGGCAGACAGAAGTAAAGTAATTTGCTCAGAGTTTAGGTCAACAAATGTCTGAGACTATAGGCTCAGTGCTATGTGGTATTCCCTTGTTGTAGTAGTTTTTCCATGATGTCCAACTCTTTGTGATTCCTTTTTGGGGTTTTCTTGGAAAGTTATGGAATGGTTTGCCAATTTTCTTCTCCAACTCATTTCACAGGTGAGAAAATGGAGGCAATTAGGAATAAGTGATAGATTAGTCACACAGGTAATAAGTGTCTAAGGCCAGATTTGAAACTAGATCCTCCTGACTCCAGACATGACTCTCTATAATCTAACAGTTAGCTAGGTAGAATAGCTACTACCTAGTTGCTATCGGCTGCAATATAAAAAAATCATCTTGCAAATTGACTGTGTAACTTACACTTCTTCAGATCATTTCCCACTCCAGCCAAAGTATTTCTTCATGCACCAGGCTGGGTAATCTTCCCTCCCACTGCCTTTTCAGCTTCTATTTGTATGTTGTCTCTTCCATTAGATTATCAGCTTCTCGAGGGCAGGGACTTTATGCTTTCTTTGTATCCCTTGTGCTTTCCACAGTTCCTGGCATGCTTTACTCTCAAGAAATGTTTGTTTTGAGTGTGACTCTGAACTGAAGAACTATATTTCCCTTTCCATTTCAAGATTTAGTCAAATGGAATTTCAAGGAATTGGGGCATAGTGGGAAGAGCTCTGAACTTTGGAATTTTGAGACAAGAAAATCACATTCTATTCCCACATTAGACATTTACTGTCTCTATGACATTGGGCTCATCTCTTATTAGAATTCTTGAGCTCACCAGCTTCAGCTCCCCTCTTCTATTAGCAGAGATGAAGGTGGGTGCCGTCATTCCAACCTGAATACTCATTTGTACAAAGAAAACAATTCCAAAAAACTGACCAAGAAATATTTGTGCTTTAACAGTGATTAGGGCATTCCATTCCCATAAGTACCTACCACTTCTCTCTAGTGAGTCAGGAAATATTTTTTGTTTAACATCTCTTCTCTGGGATAAAATATCAGTGCATTTGGAATGGATAGAGTTGGGAAATTTTACTGAACAATATTTAATATATCACCTATAGATTTGGTGGTAATGCCTCAGAGTTTATAAAGAGCGCTGACCTGTGGAAATCTAGAGAGAAAAGAAACCGTGGTCAGCAATTGTGCCTCTTATATATGTGACTTCCCTCTCCAGTGAGGAGAATTTATCTTTTTTCCTGTATCAATCTTGATAGTATAATGTCTGTAGTGAACTAAATGTACTTGCATTGAATCTAATCATGGAGGAATCTCTAGATGGATGGATGAAAAGGAAATGCAAAGTCTCACACTTTGAGAGAACAAAGTATAATGGAAAGAGTACTGGCCTGGGAATCTGAGTTTGTGACTTTGGGGAAGTCTTTCTCCCTCTTAGGCCTTCAGTTTTCTCATTTGCAAAACAAAAAGATAGGATTACAATTTCTGAGGACCTTCAAGCCCTAACAATCTCTTTCCCCCTTTTTACTTTAAATAAAAATTTCATTGATATCTTTCGTTTTTTCATCATCTTCATTTCCAGTACATCCCTCTCCCCTCCCTAAGAACCACCCTTTCATAAAAAAGAATTAATGAAGAAAACACAACAGTTCAGTAAAACTAATAGATTGAGGGAGGGGAAGCATTATATATGCAGCCCTTCATATCTATAGTCCCTTACCTCTGACAAGTGGAATTAAGGGTGCCTTTTTAAATATTTTCTTTGAGGCCATTTGGTAAACTCCTTGCCTCCCCTCTTCCCCCTTTTTGGTAGTTCTTTTCATTTGGTAGTTCTTTTCATTTGGTAGTTCATTTACATTGTCTTCATCACAATGTATATCGTCTTCCTGTTTCTGCTCACTTTATTTGGCATCAGTTCATATCATATGTCTCTTCTACATTTCTGTGTGTTCATAACATATATTATTCCTTCTCTCTCTCTCTCTCTCTCTCTCTCTCTCTCTCTCTCTCTCTCTCTCTCTCTCTCTCTTTTGGCTGAGACAATGGAGGTTAAGTGACTTGCCCACAGTCACATAATTAGGAAGTATTAAGTGTCTGAGGTCAGATTTGAACTCAGGTCCTCCTGACTTCAGAGCTGATGCTCTATCCACTGCGCCACCTAGCTGCCCCTACATATATTATTTCTTACAAAAATTACCACCCACCACTTTGATGAGCCATTCTTCAACTGATGTGATCTATAATTCTTTCTACTTCATGGATGTGTTACAGTCTTGTTCTTCTCAAGTAAAGTCTTATGGATTCTTGAGGCAATGAGAATACTTTCCCTTTCTTTAATTATTCTGGCATATTTCCTTATTTATAACTTTATTTCCCAAATGAACCTTTAGATAATACAATTCCCTGTAAGCACTGAAACACCAAAGACTGAATTTTTATTGCTGTCTTCAAAGTCCCTTCAAATATTTGATGAGCACATTGTGGTAAGCAACCAATTTTGATGTCAGTCTCTGCACTTTGGGCTGTCTCTTGCTTCTTGGCAGTAACCTTTTAGAATCAGAGAGGAGGCAAGATAAATTCTAGTACAAACTGGCACTACACAGAGACCTGACTTGCCAAAATCATGGGCACATCTTTGAACCTCCTTGTTTCTTGGATACCAGTTTAAACAAATTCTGCAGCAGCTGCAACATTTTTAAGGGAACAGTAGTACATATGCCATTATGGCCTAGCTCTTGGGAAGAGGGGAGCCTGTTGAGAATTAATCTATGTACTTGCTTAGTGCTTCTGTGCATTATCTTATTGTACCTGAATAATTCCATAGTTATATCTCATTAAAAACAAACTCAGTATGTTGAATTTTAATATATAGCAGTGATTTCATTGGTAGGGAAATCCTAGTGTGTAATCTCCCTCCACTGTTATAGATGAGGTAAATTACTGCAACTGACATTCTTTAGAGAATAGCATGGGACATTGAGAGATTAAATGATTTGGCCATGATCACACAGTTATTATGCTGGTGTCAATGACACAATTAAAAGTCAGGTTTTTCTGACTATAAGACTTCTATTTACTAAACCATAATAATAGATTTCACTTATATTGTACTTTAAAGTTTGCAAATCACTGTACATGATATCTCATTTGCTTATCAACAAATAGATGCTATTATTATCCTCATTTTGCAGATGAGGAAACTGAGGCAGGGAGAAATTAAATAACTTTTCCAGGGTCATAGTAGGTATCTAAAGGTGGGATTTGAATTCCTCTCTTCCTGATTCCAAATCCAGTTCTCTCACTCTATTACCTTGTTGACCAAATGGCATTCTTCATTCTTCCTCCCATATAGCCTAGATATTTTATATAAGCTGATGATGTCTCAAACCTAATTATTCACTTTCAGTTTGTCTTAAAGGCAATTCCTTCCACTGAGTGATTTCCTTCTCTGAATGAGCCAGGAACTGGACAGCAATGCCCATTGAAAAAGTATAGTTTTGTAATCCTTATTTTATTAGACATGAGAAATACTCGGGAAGCTGTGTGCATAAACTGGAGCTCTGTTACTGCCATGTTTAATTATAATATGCACTTTAAAATGAGCATGAGTTTACAATTTCATATTCAGTCCTCTTTTTCCCCCTGTATATTGAAATGTTCAGATTTGTTTGTGATTAAGTTCACTAACTTTTTTAAAGAAGAAAGTATAAGGAATTCCCTTGGTATTAAACACTAGCAAACACAGGCAAGAGGAATAAAAATGGTTTTTAGAAGCTGAGAAAGCTGTTGGGAAAAAAATTCTCACAAAGTTTAATCTAGTGACTTTCTTAACTCCATGTGAGAAAAATAGTGGAAATCTAGGGGCAAATGTAATTTTTAGATGTCTGTTTGCTACTAGTTATTAGAGCCTAGGGCAAAAAGGAATCTTTGCCACCTTAAGTTAGATTCTTGGAGGGCAGTAATTGTTAGGCTACCCCTTACAAAAAACAAGGACTTTAATTTAATATGTTGAGTATGTTGAAAAAAATTCTTAAGGGCCTTTGATTATTGCTTAAAGTTCTTTCAGTGGCAGGGAGAAAGGGCAGCTGTGTACCCTGCTATGCATTCACCATCCTAGAGCATGTGGAAATTCAGCCAGTACTTGGCTCCTGAAAGGGACCCATTGGCAAAAATGAACCAGCATGAAAAATGTAAGCTTATGAATTAGCATGGGGCAGAGAGGGGGAGAATGAGGTGGGTGGATTCCGCCTCCCCCCCCCCCCCATATATACATATACACAAAATCTCTTGGCCTATGAGCATGTGATTTGTGGGTGGCAAATTCCTTGGTTTTGTGTTTAAAAACTCAAGAACAGTGCCCAATGTTGACTATTTAAACGATATCTTCTAATGAGACCTTCCTGAGAAAGCAGTGTGTGGACAAATATGGCTTTGTCCTATTAGATGAATAAGAAATGTGTCTTGTCATGAATGACCATGTACTTTTTCATGGTAGGAGGGGATTGTGCCAGGGCCTGTTACAAAACAGGAACACAAGAGGACATGCACAAAAGCAAGCAAAAAACCCAACTCTTCTGTGGATCAGGAGGGTGGCAGCTGGGAAGGATTCTGATCCAAGCCTTTCAAATCAAACTGGAAGATAAGCAAGGTGTGGATGGTAGGGAAAAAACACTGCTTGAACAAAACACATGGGCAGCTAGGCCGTTTCAGAATCTGCAATCTGCAGCAGGGAGTTTTGTTTCTCAGGCCTTAAATGCTGTTAAAGTGACAGCTGTGTTTGCTTTGTTCCTTCTACAACTGGCTAGCTATCAAGTGTAAATCACCCTGGTGCCCAGTGCCTCCTGCCGCAATTGGGGTGGAGAAAACAGGTGCTGGTTCAGACTGGGTTGGGTTTTCCAACATAATTAGAGATGGAAGGGACTTTGAGGAAGCCAGCCTTCCCATTGATAAGGGATTGTTAATCCAAAAAAGAAAGCAAAGAGTGGCCATCATTTGCATTTTGTAAGCTTCCCCTTTCTCCTATGCCTCCCGAATCTCTAGGTGGAATTAGTCATAGAACCTGGGGTAACAACGTGTTCACTTTAGGTGTCCAGAGTAATTACCCTGACTCTGCACCTGAATGCTCAGGTGTCTCTGTCTGTGCAACAGTGTTTCTGAACTTGGAAAAAGGAAATAGCTATTTCATGCTTCATTACCACAGTTTTTCTGAATGGTTATGTATTTGTCACTTAAAGTGGAGAAACTTGAATAGATGTCATCCATGGACTTAGTGGATCAATTAATCAACATGAATTAATTAAATACCTACTATGTTGCAGGCACTGGCTTAGACAAAAGTGAATCAGTGGCTGTCTTCAAGGAATTTATATTCTTCTGAATAAACAAAGGACAAAGTTGGTTTAGGATTGATTCGGACATTAAGATAAAAGAACCAGAATCATATACGATGAAAAGTTAGGGAGATTTCAAGGCGTGACCTAAGTTATATGTATTGGGGATGGGGAAGGAGTATTGCTAAATTTGGAGTCATAAGACCTGAGTTCAAATTTGAGTTTGTGACTTTATCTCTCACTCTCTGCTTTGATAGCTATAAAATAGCAAGGTTATATACTAAATATACTATATTTATATACTAACTCCCTTATAATTCTAAGTCTATTATCCTGTGATTAGGTGATTAAGAAAGGAAAGAAAGGATTCTTTTATCTTTTGTGTAGGAGAGATTCAAGTTCCCAAATAGAAAGAAATTGAAATAAACTAATTCAACTATGTGACTTTAAATTGTTTAAGAGTCAAAATTCCATATCTTTTTTTTAAGTGGTAAGATAATTGAGGTTAAGTGACTTGCCTAGAGTCACACAGAGTTAAGTGTTATGTGTCTGAGGCTGAACTCAAGTCTCTTGACTTCAAGACTGTTGCTCTATCCACTGAGCCATTCTAGTTGCCCAAAGATTTGTTATCTTTCCAGGAGTAAATTACTTACTCTAGATATGTAAAAATCTGTCCTGAAAGTAATGGAAGCTATAAAGGGAATTTGAGAATCAGTTCTTGGGAGAATTTAGATGCCTAAGTCCTCAGCTTTTAAAAATTACATGGGACTCTAGAAGATCAAATAAATGGACCAAAGAATTCAACAAGTGCCAACAACCTCCCACAAATGGGCCATTCAGAACTGTATACCCTCAGGGAGTCCATAGTCATTCCCAAGAATGGGCAAACAAGTAATGGTTGAGGTCCTGTTAGTTTCTGACAGCATGTGTCAGATAGTTTTCAGAGCTTTGATGAGATATGAAGATTCTGAAATATCATTTTCATCTTAAAAACAAATAAATAATTCATATCCCTTTGGCTTATTTACTTTTTTCTGAGATTGGTAGCAGGTATCACCTTTGGAGGTTGATAGCAATGAACAGCACCCTCTATTTCTTTCCTTACTTGTAACAATGAGAGGATTGGATTAGATCATTGGTAAGGTTTTAACATTGTATTATTACTTCTACCACACTCCTCTCTTCTACAACTCTTAAATATGTTTCCTTTACTCCAATCACTGTTACTATCCCAATTCAGGTCTCCTGACTGGTTTATTGCAGCAGTCTCCTAATTTATTGTTCTCTTTGCCCTGTCACTCTAATTCATCTGCTCTACAACTGCTATTGTGACTTTCCTAAAGCTGTCCATGTCATTTCTCTAATTAGTAAACTTCAGTGGAGCCCCATTACCTCTGTAATTAAAAATAAAGTCCTCCATTTAGCATTCAGAGACTTTCTTGATTTGGTCCCAACTATCTTCTCAGCCTAATTACACATTACTCTCCCTTACAAAGTTTGTGGTCTAGCCAAGTTGACCTTATTCCTATATATTTTCAATTTAATTTGTATATGTCTTGTATGTACGTAATTCTTACATGTTGTCTTTTTCATTTTTCATTAGAATGTAAACTCCTTAAGAGTAGGAAGAGCGTTGTTGTATTCCTGGTGCTTAGCACTAGGCTCTTATTAAGCATATGACAAATGCTTATTTCATTTCTTGTCTCCATTCCTAGAATGACCTCCTTCCTCCCTAGAACCTCCTAGGCTACCTTTTCTGATCCCTGCAGTTTCTAGTACTTCTTTCTCTGAATTATCTGGAATGTGTGTGCACCTGCATTTTGTAAATAATCTGTCTCTACTCCATAGAATATACATATTGTCAGTATTAGAGAGAATGTTGGATCCTGAATTCAAATCTGGCTCTGCCATTTATTACCTTGATGATTTTGGGCTAAATTATGTCATCTCTCTGGGTATCAGTTTCCTCCTCTGTAAACTGAAGGATGTTGATCTCTAACATTTTTCTAGCTCTTCTCTGTTCCTATAATCCTTAAGGGCAAAGACTATTTCCACTTTTGCTTTTTGTATCCTGAGCACTGAAAATACATGACAGGTGACACATGAATGCTTTTTGATTAATGTGACTTTAACCCCACCACTTGTCTTAAACAGCTATCTTCAAGGTTACCAATGATTTCCTAATTGCTCCACCTTGGTGCCCTTTTCTCTTGATTTATGACACTGGACTATCCCATCTTCTGAATACACTTTCTTCCATTGTCATTCCTGATATTGACCTCTGCTGGGTCTTATTTTTCTGCCTTCTTCTTTATCATCTTCTTTGCTGGCTATGTCATGATCTGTTTCTGCTCCCTCCCCTCACCTCAATCATGAGTGGCACTCAATACAACAATTTTGGTCCCCTTCTCTTTGCTCTTTACATTTTCTGGGTTATCTCATCAGCTTCCACAGGTGCTATTCATTGCGTAAGATTTTCATATCTGTTATGTACAAAATTGATTTCTTTCCTAGAACTTAGCATGATTCCTGGCACTATCATTATTATTCAATTCTCCATTATCATTTCTAGCAAAATGTCTATCTAGTTAATCCTCTCAAATTCAGAGTGGACCTTATTACTTTCCTATTAAAACTCATTCTTCTTCTCAGTTTCCCTATTTCTCTTCATAGCTTCCACATCTTTCCAGTCATTTAGGTTTGCAGTTTCTGAAGTCAAACTTTTGTAGTAGCTGGGTGGAGAGGATATGGTAATGCACACTGGTTAGAGTGCCAGGCCTGGAATCAGGAAGTCCTGAGTTCAAATTTTTTTTTCAAACTCACCCTCCCTATATAACATTTGTTCAAGGTTGGGTTCATATTCTGCCTCTAATAGAAACATTTTCCTGGTACTTCTGCCAGCTGTTATCTTATTACTCAGATCATTTTACATTTACTTTTCTATTTGCATATTGTATACCTCCAAGGAATAGATTTGATACTTTTTGAGAGCAAGAGGCCATTTACCATTTTGTCTTTTTTCCCCCTTTTTGATTTAGCCTAGCACAGATACATAGTAAGTGCTTAAAAAATACTTGTTGAATTGGATACTTCATGGGGATGGCACAATGTAGCAATATGGCCTTGATTTTTCTCTCATTTCTGGCTTTATCTTGGTTACATATTCTCCCACTTTTTCTTTCCTTCTCTTCCTCTTCTCTTCTTTCTCCTCCTCATCTGATTCCTTTCTTCTTTCTCCTCCTTTCTTCTTTCTTCTCCTTTTTCTTCCTTCTTCCTTATCCTCCTTCTTCTTTCTTCCTCCTCTTCCTTTTTCCTTCTTCCTTCTTCCTCCTCCTTTTCCTTCTTCCATCTCTTTGTCTCTATGTGTGATTGAAAGAGACTAAATCTGGGATCATAGGATGTTGTATTTATAACTGGAAGTAACTTTGGAGACAATTGAGTGGCACAGTGAGTTCTTGGATACTTGGATGTCTTTGGATACTAGCTATGTAAACTTGGGCAAGTCACTTAACCTCTTGTCTGCCTGAGTTTCCTCAATTATAGAATGAGGTAAATGAAAGCTCCTACATCAGAAGGTTGTTGTGAGAATTAAATGAGGTGATATTTATAGAAGTACCTAGCACAGTTCTTAGCATATAGTAGGCACTTTATAAATCCTTATTTTCTCCCTCTACCCCCACTTTAGAGGTCATTTAATCCAATCCCTTCATTTTAAACACAAGTCTTCTGATTCCAAGCCCTTTGCCCTTTCCAAAATGTCTCTCTCCTAGGTTCAAATGTTGACTCTACTACCTCTATCTTTTGTGAACTTCAAAGTGACTTTCCCTTGGTGGGTTTACATTAGCTCATTTGGAAAAATGAGAGAGAATGTAACACTTATTTCATAGTATCCGCTACAGAGCCTATAAATTACTGTTATTGAAACTTCAAAAGAATAGGTGACCCCATATAACTTTACTACAGAATCAATTGACTAATTTCTTAAATCCAATGTGAACTACTGAATTGTGTGGTGGAAACAGTATCTAGGACATATGGGTGCTTAGTCCTACCTTTACCACTAATTAGAAAATAATTTTTTTTGCTATTTTTCTATAGGCCTCAATTTCATTATCTCTAAAATAGAGGGATTGTGTTACTCATATCTTCCAGGTTTAACTGTTTAAGATATAATTTTCCTATTATGTATAATAAGATAGTGAAGGGGTGGGGGAGGAGCTTCCAGTTGAACAGTGCTAATTTAAAATATAAGGAAAGGAAAATGAAGGCTATTTACTTTAAAAAAAAATGCTTTATTTTTTTTCCTATTTACAGCTGGAAGCTGACAAGCTGGCCCTTCCATCAAGTCCCACCCCACTGAGTCCCAGCCCTATCCCTAGCCCCAACCCGAAGTCTGAGAATGCCACTGTCCTGACTGTGGAACCATCTCCTATGGATAAGAATAAGGGCTTCTTCGTGGATGAGTCAGAACCCCTTCTCCGTTGTGATTCCACATCCAGTGGCTCTTCTGCTCTGAGCAGGAATGGCTCTTTTATTACCAAAGGTATGGGGGTCAACAAGCCCAGGGCCAAACTCATATTTCCATTTTCATCTAAAACTAATTGGAAGGTATATAGAGGAAAGAATGGGAAGCCAAGTGGTACAGAGGATAGAATGCTGAACTTGTAATCAAGAAAACTCATCTTCCTGAGTTCAAATCTGGCCTCAGATACTGTCTAACTCTGTGACCTTGGTCAAGTCACTTAACCTATATGCCTCAGATCCTCATCTATAAAATGAGCTAGAAAAGGAAATGGCAAATCATTCTAGTATCTTTGTCAAGAAAACCCCAAGTGAACTGACAGAATCAGACATGATAGAAGTGATTTAACAATTAAAAAATGATTATGTCCAGCATTCCTCTGATAGGCTCATAAATCTGTGTAGTCAGTAAATAAAGCAAACTAAGCATATCTTGAAAATACTTAGAAAAACACACACACACACACACACACACACACACACACACACACACACAAACATAAACATTCAAGGATAATGCCAACCTTTGTATTGTAGAAGTGAGTACCAAATCCTAAAATTGCCTCTTCAAAGATATATACATTATTGATGATGCCTATAGGAAAAACAATCACTTGTTTGACTCTCTCATTGAAATTTCCCATGCTACTTTTAAGTACCCTATTATGTAATAGATGATTTGAAGCATATCATAGAATAAAGACTGGGTTTGGAGTAAGAAGTTCTGAGTTCAAATTTTAGGACTTTTGCTCACTACTTGTGTGATCTTGGGCAAGTCCTTTAAAATCTCATCTGTGAAATTAGGGTTGCACTAGATAACTCAATTTCCTCTTCTGTAAAATGAGGGAACAGTCACCATGAAGCAGTGGATAGAGCTGATTTTCCATTAAGAAAGATATTGGTTCCATATAACTGGAAATATTGCTTACTTTCTCAGTACTCCAAAGAGACTATCTGAAATTGTTATTATCTGAATTGATAGAAATTCCTTACCAAGAGCACCCTTATATCATTGAAATCACAGATCTGGGCCATAAAAAACAAACAAAAAAGCCAATGGACTTGACTAAATGACCTTAGTTACCTCATCTAAACGACTTAGTCAGCAAAGAAAACTGAGATCCCTTTCTGCTCTAAATCTATGTTTGTTTTGTATTAGTAATAATGGATGTAACCTATAAATTCCTCTCCAAAGACCATTAAAAATTAAATCCTTGAGATTGCTTTCTCAAATGTAAAGTATGGTTGTGAAGCAAAAAGCTTCCACTAACTTTACCTGCAATCGTGCATTAGAGAAGAGGGTGAATGATCAGACTGCATGAATTTGGGATTTTTGATCATTTGGACAGAAGCTCAGTCAACACTTCCTTGACTAAATTGGTCAAAAATTTGTCCAAACATTTTCATCATCTTCTGTTAAGTCACTTTTGATTGCTTGGAAAGAATTAATTTATAGCAAAACAGTTTGCACATGCTAATTAGAAATCATTTTTTATCTGTTCATCAAAAGAAGCACTTGAATAGTTTCTGCTAATGTAGCTTTCTTTGGGCTAGTTTGAGCTGCCTTCTAGACAACTGAAAGTGATCATTAGTTTTCTTTGAAGATATTCTATTATTTCCCTAATCAAGACAGACTTTTACACAAGTCTTTATTAATATTTTACTGAGACTTTTCAAAACAAGAAAGTGAGGAAACAGGGAAAGAAGGAAAAATAAATGAAAGACAACCATCTCTGTCTACTTTCCCAGACACAGTGCTTTTTGCATTATTTTCATGCTTGGAATGCTCTTCTTTCTCAAGCTCTGTCCTGTAGTTTCAAACTTTATCTTTTGTCCAGAGGCCTTTCATGATCCCCCCAGCTGCTGGTGCTTTCCCAACAATACCCTAAACCACCTCCAACAAACATTTAAATAGAATTTTAAAGTTTGCAAAACACTTTATAAGTAATACCTCATTTTATCTTCACAACAACTCTGGGAGGCAGGTGCTATGATTATCCCCATTTGACACATGAGGACACTGAGATAGACAAGAGGTTAAAATGACTTGACCAAAATGTCTGAGGCAGGATTTGAACTTCAAGTCCAACACTGTATTACCTATCTTAAATGTACATAATTATTTCTGTCTTCTCTGTTAAGATGGACACTCCTTCAAATCAGTGTCTTTCCCCCCCGCCCTCCCCCCCCCATTCTTTGTTTTTACTTTTGTATGCCAAAGGTACATATCTAGCACATAATAAGTGCTTAATAAATGCTTCTTGACTGACTCATTGACTACAAATGTATTTTTCTCTCCCTTCTATCACAGAAAAGAAAGACACAGTGTTGCGGCAGGTACGCTTGGACCCTTGTGACTTGCAGCCAATCTTTGATGACATGCTCCATATCCTAAATCCAGAGGAACTGCATGTGATTGAGGAAATTCCCCAGGCAGAGGACAAGCTGGACAGGCTGTTTGAGATTATTGGAGTCAAGAGCCAGGAAGCCAGCCAGACACTCCTGGACTCCGTTTATAGCCATCTTCCCGACCTATTGTAGGACACTGAGGACAATGCACTCTGGATTATTGCTTAGGGCACTTGGTAAAGATGATGGACAGCTAGGAGACAAGATCCTTTTTTAAAAACTACAATACAGGGCCAGTGTTTTAAGTTCTTTACTTTTAATTCTCCTTCTTGAGAAAGGACAAGTTCATATACCCTTTCCAGTTGTAACTGCCAATGCAGTTTTTTATTTTATTTCATCTTTTCTCTATTTAGCATTTTTATATTCCTTCCAATCATTCTGTGCACTTTAAATTCACTTAACCATAAATATGATGTGACCTTTCTTCTCTGCCCCTGCACACTAATTTGGGATGTTAAACCTTTTGTTTGTTTGTTTTAAATCTATGGTCACATTTTTCTCAATTAGAAGCGTCATTGTCTTTCTCCTTCTCCTCTTCCCTTAAAATTTTTCTTTTATATCAATAATTATTTTTTTCTCTGGGACAAAGGAACTTAGAAGCTCAATACCCAGTCACACTCTTGTGACCTGTTTTTACTTGAGTTAACTTTTTTAAAATATGTCCTGTTATATAATTTGTATACATGACTGATGTTTGATTAGCATTCTCACGGTATTTGCCTGGACAATAAATAGAATGTTCGGTTTACTCATACTCCTTTTAAGTGGAAGCTTTCATGGGGAACGAATCTTTCCTTTGGCCTTTAGGACTTGCAAATTCAGTTGTGTGGCATCCCAGCCAAAAAGGGGAGAGTTTTAACCTCTCCTATTCTGGACTGAGCAGTCACGCAGTGTTGATGCTGCACTCCGGGAAGTAGGGCCTGGAGCCCCATCAGGACCCCTCCCTTTTCCATAGTCCAAGTTTGCCCAGTTACGCTTTACAAGTTGTCTTGGTTTTTTATACCTGCATAGCCAGTAGTTCCAGTGGGTCCTCACAACCTTGCTTGGTCCTGGTGTTATCTGCCATCATGCAATCACTTTTCTTAAAATGGCTGCAACTGTAAGAACTCTTGTTCGATATATTTCTAACACTTAAGCTCCCGTTATGAACACACACACATGCACATGTGCATATACACGCACACACAGAGTCTGTTAATGCTCAGTTGCAAGAATTGAATGTGAAGGTGGTCTAAGCCACTTTGGTGTGGAAGGAGTGGTGGGATGGTGGTGGTGGTGGTAAGGGACTGATGTGGAAAATAAAATGCCTTCAAGTGTACTAATTTATTAATAAATATTAGGTGTTTGTTACTTGACTTGTTTTGGGTGTGTTAATCCTTAATTCTAACAATTAGAGCTTTCTACCCTTGGGAGGTAGTAATGGTCCTCCCAGCATAGTGGTGAGAGCTCTGAGCCACGAGTCAGAAAGACCTGAGTTCAAATACAGTCTCAGATACTTAATAGTTGTATAACTCTGGGAAAGTCACTTAATCTCTGTCTGCCTCAGTTTCCTTAATGGTAAAATGGAGATCATAATAACACCTACCTCTCAGGGCTATTATGACATTCCAACGATACAATATTTGTAAAGTGCTTAGCACAATGCCAGACACATGGTAGGCTCTTAATTAATGCTTGTTCCCTTTTTTGTATTCACTAGAGGTATAAAAGCAAAGGCTAAATAGCCATTATGTTTGGGTATTATCACATAAGTATAGTTTCTGAGTATTTTCAGAAGTTTTCTGCCCCTGAAGTTGCTTCAGAGGAGTGTGTTTGGGAACAAATGGAAATGGGATCTGAAGAAATATTGGCAAAATGAAGTACTTGTACTTGAGTTATATTTTTTATGTCTCACTGGACACAATGGGATTCATTGAAATCGGTACTGGATTTGAAGTCAGGCTTATTCATGACACATTGTAGGTACTTTATAAATGTCTGTTAATTGATAGATTTGAGTTCAATCCCAGCTTCGTCACTTGCTGTTTGTCGAACTTTGGGTAAGTTATTTAAATCCACTTGGCCTCAGTTTGCTCTCCTGTAAAATGACTGGATTGGCCTCAGTGATCCCTAAGATCCTTTCCAGCAGTAGATTGCTGATTTTTATTGATGAACTTAGATTATACCACTCAAGCACATTTTTGGAACCCCATATGACCAGAAGCATCTGGCAATGAAGAAGCTCACAAAGCATATTGTAGAGGCATTTTACAAGCTCTCTAGAACTAACCTGGTTAATCCCTTAAGTACCCAATTTGGAAATCTTCAGTGTAACCAGATGTTTCTCCCTTAACCTTTCAGTCTCTGAGTCTCTGAGATTTCATTAAGGCTAAAGAAAGGCCTGGAAGAGGTTGAAGGGGGAAAAAGGAGTATTTTAGTTTGGTCTATTTTTTACACACTCTTACTTAGTGACCTCATCGCTTCTTACAGGTTTACTATGTTAATGACTTTCAGATCTATATATCCAAATACAACTTCATCCTGAGCTCCAGTCCAACATAACCTATTGGATATTGTGAATTATGTACTGTAGATATCTCCAACTTGGCCTCCAAAACTGAACTCATTGTCTTTTGTGCCCAAACACATCCCTTGTCTAAACTACCCCATAGCTACCAAAGACACTACCACATTCCCCAGGTATTCAGAATACTAGTATTTTAATCATGATGTCATCCTCAACTCTTCACTCAAACTATATATTTAATAAGTTGCCACATTTTGTTGATTTTCTTTTACAACATATTTTTGTGTCCATCACCTTATTTCCATTTCTATGCCTAGTTCATGTCATTTATTACCTCTTACCTGTCTTGTTACAGTGGCCTAATTGATCTCCTTGCTTCAGCTCTCTCCCTTTTCTAATCTAAAGTCCACACAGTTGGTAAAGTGATTTTCCTAAAGCACAGGTCTGACCATTTCACTCACCTCTTGTTCAATTCCAGTAACTCTCTAACCTCTAGGATTAAATATGCACTTTGGCTCTTAAAGTTTTTTCACAATCTACTCCCAAACTACTTTTCCAGCCTTATAACATAATACTCCCCTCCACATACTTTACAGCCTAGTCAAACTGGATTTGTTGCTATTACTCCCTCTTGACCTCCACTTCCCATCTCTGTGCCTTTACATTGGTGTCCCCCCATGCTTGAAATGTATTCCCTCTTTACCTTCTGGAATTCCTAATTTCCTCCAAAGCCAGATGAAGCCCTATCTTCTGCATGAAGCCTTTTCTGATTCCCTCAGCTGTGAGTGCCTTCCCCATCAAAATTACCTTGTATTTGTTTCATATGTACTTATATATGCATGTTATTTCTTCCATTAGAATGTAAGCTTCTTTGAAGGCAGGGACTTCTATTTTTGTCATTGTAACTTCAGTGCCTAGCACAGTAGCTGGCATATATTAGGCACTTAATAAATGCTTGTTGATTGATTCATTGATTGAAATTAGTGGGATGCTTCTCCCACTCATGGGAGATTCTGTGATTGGAGGCCTCCATGCAAAAAAATGGTTTAAAATCTTTTATAGTAAATATCCTAAATCAGTTGATTTAGCAAGGCTTTTTATCAGGAATGAAGATGAAGGTGGTGCAGCAAGTGAAATAGGCTGTCATGTGCTCCCTTGTACCAAAAGAAATGGCCTCAGAACTCTATTACCCAACATCTCAGCACTTCTGAATTCCTTTTTCAATAGGGAAAAAATGGGAAGTGAAATGTCTCTGAACTCTTCAAGTGTTCAACATGTGATTGAAGGACAGACTCAAGGCTTTTGATATTCTCTTTTATTTTTATTCTTGGTCCTTAAAATTGAATTTTTTTCTTGTTTTAGTGGTTATTGTACAAGGTTCAGGTCAGTAAAGAATTTTTCACAGAAGAAAGACAAGAATTAAATACTGACAAAAGTATCTCAGAGATATTTAGCTTTGGCACATGATTTAAGTGGGAATAGGAAGATGAAGTAGTGCTACACTTAACTAGTATGGGAAGTAAAGGGAAGGAGGCATAAGTTTATTATAACTAATGTTTATGCTTTATGACTAAAAAAATCAGTGATTAGATAGGCAAAGGTGGTATACTTATCAAATTTGCCAGTGGGAGAGAGAGAGTTCATACAATGGAGGGAAAGTAGCCTGACAGATGTAGAAGATTGGTTCCAAATATAATAAGATTTAATTTAATGGAGATAAATGTAAAATCTCACTCTTGGGCTAAAAAAAAATCATCTTTATAAATACAAAATGGAGAAAGGGACATGCAGTTTACCAGAAAAAGACCTAGGAGATTTGGTGGATTATAAACTCAGTATGAATCAGTGGTGTATATGACTGAAAAAAAAAAAAAAGCCTTATGTAAATTTAAGTCACATTAAGAGAGGAGTAACATTCAGACCTAAGGATAAGTGAATAGAACTAGGAGAACATTGTACACAGTAATAGCAACATTGTATAAACCATAGACTTTGATAAGTCTTTGTTCTTCTCAACAATACAATGACTTAAGACAATTGCAAAAGACTTGGGATGGAAAATGCTATTCAGAACCACTGTGTTTTACTCTGGTCAAACTACATTTGAAGTACAGTAATTATCTCTATTCTACATTCTAGGAAACTCATTGATAAGTTGCAGCATAACCAAGGTGAAGTGCCTTGAGATAATGCCAAATGAGATTACTTGAAGGAACTGGGATGATTACACTATAAAACATTTTGAGGGGAGAGTGGGAAAAGATATCTATCCTAAAGCATCTGAAAAGATGTCATGTAGAAGATACATTTGATTTGATCTGTTTGGGCTCAATGGGCATGATGTAATCAAATAAATTAGTATTTGATTACAGTTGGGCATATTTCAGTCATAGAAAAAAATAAAAACCTTGCTAATAGTTAGACCTATCCAAAAACAAAATGGGGTGTCTCAAGAAGTAGTGGATTCCCTCTCATTACAACTCTAGAAGTAAAGACTGGATTTGTTATAGATGGGATTTTTCACATGCAAATTGGACTATATGACCTCAGAAATCCTTTCAAACTTTGACTCAACAAATAACATGCTTGTCAAATTTGATAAGTCTAGGGTCTGGGAGAGACAGCTGAGACACTGTAAGGTAGAGTCAGGACAAAAAAAAAGGTACAATCTTAAACAATAGATGATGAGAAATAATGGAAATTTAAGTTACATGATCAGCATGAAGACAGAGTAGTTTCTCTTCAACCAAAAACCTCAAAAGAAGGAAATGTGAGCCAAATATAAAGTAAAGCTGAGTTAGTCTGATTCCTTTTGACTTAAAAAAAAAAAAAGGTAGAAAATAATGTTTCTACTGAACCCTCTAAAGGAAAGAGAGTGTGACTGTGAGAAGCAGGGTGGAAGGCATGGCTGTGCAGTTAGCTGCAGGGGAAGGGGCTTACATTCCTGCAAGAAAGAAGATTAGAAAACTAGTTGGGGCCAGTACTTGTCCTATGAAGTTTACTCTGGACAGAAAACTAGTTGCCTACACATATATCTCAGTCTCATGCCTCAGAGTCTGTCTGGGGAGTTGCAGGGGAAATGCAAACCATTTCATTTAAAGATGATGGAAAGAATCAGAAATGAAATAATGAGAAGAAAAGAAAAGAATTAAAGTACAAAATGTACAAGAAAGTTCAGATATAAGCTTAGCTCACAAGCTAAGAGATTTATATCAAGGGTGAAATAGATAGAAAATTTTCGAACCTCATAACATACAATGAAAGCAAATGAAATAAAATCTCAATGACCAAAAAAAAAAAAAAATACCAGGTACTCCCAAATGATCTACAAAGATCATGGAACAATTGTAAGAAAGTGCAGGAATTGTTCAAAATAGAAATAAAACTTTTACAAGAAGATATTGAGATAGAAAACATTTTGGAAATCAGAGATATATTTTTTTTTAAATCAGAGCTCTTAAAGCAGAATTGACAAATTCAGAACATGCAGTGGAGAATCTCTCTAAAGAATAGGCTCTGAAAAAATGATTTATAATTTTGGAATTAGAAAATGTAGAAGTGGAAGAGAATTTGGCAGAAAAGAAACAAATAACTTTGAAAGATATTAATTCAATAGAAGTCAAAATAACTGCCCTTGAAGATAAAATGCACTATGGTAACTTAAAAATGACAGATTTATCAGAAGAACATGATAAATGTAACACAGAAACAAAAACAAAAAACCATGAATACCACATCTTAGGAAAGTATACAAAAACCCTTCCAAGAAATTTTAATATAGAAAATAGTACCAAAGGATTGAATACCCATGCTGCCAGAAGAAAATCCCATACGTGAAAGTATTGGTTGTCTTTAATTATTAATCAGATTTTTCTTAATTTGAAATAAGATGAATATTAGGTCATTGGCTATTTGCAAAAGTTTTCAACTAAGACTGAACTTGACTTAAATCACCTAGGAGACAGCATTGTATAGTGAAAAGAATATCGGACAGGTATTTGAATCAACAGCTCTAACATTTATTATTTTCTGAGACTTTGAGAAAATCCATAACCTCTTTCTTCATCATCTTTAAAATGAAGGGATTGGATTAATTGCATTCTACAATTCCTTTTAGCTTTAAATCTATGATCACTTGGATTACTTCAAAGACACAAGAAAAAATGAGAAATGAGAAAAATGAGGAAAAAAATGAGAAAAGAATGGAATATAATAATTTAAAAAGCAAAGGAATTCAAATTACAACCCCAAATAATTTACCTATGGTCATAGTTACTCATCAATGGAAAAAAAAATACCTTTAATAGTTGAGAATTCTATAAAAACAACAATAGTAATACAAACACATAGAGTTGAGCTGAACATTCAATTTATCATCACTCTAAACAAGATGAACACAAGAAAGGCAAATAAATATAATGATCAACAAATGACCAAATAATGAAATGCATCCTCTTATGTTGACCTAGGCTATTGGCTTTTTAAAAAAGGGATTGAAGAGTACAAGAAAGAAGAAAGATTAGTGAACAAAGAATGATTTGAGGAGATCTTGAAGAATCAGAAACAAAGATATAGAAAGGTCTAAATTAATATTTCTCAAACTAAATCTCACTCTTCCCTATAAATGAATCAACATATTTAATAAGATGTAATAACATAAAGGAGATTTGATTTACTGGATAGAGAAAAGGCAATATAAAGAGGGAAACGAGAAATACATTTTTACCTAATCCAGAGAAGAAGTAGTAATTTTTAAAAATTTCTCAATGACAGTGGGAGGGTGAGGGATTGTGGGAAAATAGTTTTTAAAAAAAGGAGACCAAGGACTGGGATGTGGGGATTAGAAGATGGGTCCCATCCTAGAAGGAAAATGAAAGTGTCAAAAAAGAATAATCTCATAGGGAGATATGTTGTATGTTTGTAGTAAAAGATAGAGGCTTTATAAAAAATAATTTCCCCTACCTCCAGGTAGAGTGGAATCCAGGAGAAGACCACTTTGAGCAAGGACTGAACTTTCAATTTCTTCTTTATCAAAGAGTGATGGTGTATGGGTGTCCAGGGACATCTAGCATTCAAGGTGATGGGGGGAATATAAATGCAGAGATAGAATAAGCTTACCTTAAGAGAAATGAATCAGGGAGTAGGATATGGCCACATGACTTTGTGGAGACAGGACTAATCCCAGATAGATTTCTATTCCCCCTTCCCTCAAGCATAAAAAGTTATAGCATAGCTTCTTTCCCTGGAGCCCTTTCTGCATCACCATTTCTTCCAAATCTTTTCCATAGTTATATTTCTTTTTCTGCATGTAGCTTAGCAGAATAAATGTTTTCTATCTTTTTTATGAATTTACGGGAATTGAGTCAATGGGGCTATTAGGAAGGGGCCTCCACATAGAGACCCTGAGCCATAACCTTGCAAGGTTTTTTGCACTGACTAGTTCCTATTTGGAATAGCCTAGAGATGGGACTACTGTTGTATATGAAGTGATCCCCTCTGCAGGCTCGCAAATTTTATAAATTTCTTTTTCTAAGAGAAATACAGTAAAAGGCATTACCAAAAGTGAAATAAACAAAAAAAATTAAATATACAAGGAAGATGAGAGCATGGGATAAAATCTACAAATGCAAGAATATAGAAATCAGATTATTTCTCATGGGGATCATAGAGAACATAAAGTAGGAACAAATGAGGTTATAGCACTTAAACGGGGAGAATAGTATTTGAAAAAAAAAAAGCTAGAATAAATACAAATAAAGTAGGTAAGCTTCCTAGAAGAGGGTACCAAAAAATACTGATACTTAAGTTGAGAAGTTTTGGTGGGGGGATGAGCAAAAGAAGAGAAGATTTTGAAAAACATATTAATAAAAGGAAGAACCCAAAGAGGATAAAATAAACAAATACAAAATCAGTAAACTACATACAAACTTGGGATGGGCAGGTAAATAGGAAAGGAGGGGGGAAAGAACTGACTACCATCAAAGAAGAATAAATAATTGGGTCTTATGGGAGGTGAGAAGAAAAAAATTAAAACCTGAAAATAAGATTAAATTGAATTAAAAAAAAGAAATATAAGGAATACTAATTTCAGGCACAAAGTACTTGACTTTAAAAGATAGAAAATGGAGAAAAATATGAATTTGTTAATTTTAACCTCAAAATGATGAGTGGATAAAGCAATACAGTAAAGTGAAAGAGAATGGAAAATTGGATAGAAAACAAACAACAACATTTTGATCCATGTAAGAAACCTATCTAAAGATAGATATAGATAGATCATACATCCACCCATACATATATGCAGAGAAAGAAGAGACACAAAGAGAGAAATTTATTGAGCACTTAGTATATGCCAAACACTAGAATTATAAATATGAGCATATATATCAAAATCAAAAGGACACTTGGATACAGAGCAGGGTGTATGTGTAACTTAGACAATGAGACCAATAACTGAGGATTATTCCTCTGTTAAAAAGACTTTTGAAATTCAGAATATCTTTATAAACCTTGAGTTAACAAATGGGACTTAACTACTGATAGATGTATGTAATAGTTTGTGGATTTTATTCAACACCAATCCATGTATTCATTGGGTTCCTTTTGCTTTTTTGATACTGTGTTGAAGTAAATATTTGTTTTCTCAAAGAGTTTATGTTACAATGAGGGAAGATCACACATAAAAGGGAGATGGAAAGTCAGGGTTAGAGAAAGGAAAAGGATACCCTCATGTGAGCCAAAAGGTTGATGGGGAAAAGGTAGGAAAGTTCAAATAGTGAGGAGTAAAGCTGAGAGTAAAACGAGCATGAAAGGAGAATGAATGAAAATGAGAGACTCGAGGGCAGAGCCAAGATGGCAGAGAGGACACACGCTTCTTCCTAAATTCTCCTTTATTCTCAATCAATTTTAACAAAATTCAGCCTCTGAATTAATGCTTGGCTGTCAGAACCCACAAATATTGGGAATACAACACATTACCAACCAAAGATAATCTCAAAACTCATCAAAAAAAAAGGTCTGTTTTGCTCATGGGTAGGGATAAAATGGGGCTACATCAGGCACAGACTCAGGCAGGCAGTGAGAGTAGGGGAAATAGCTTACACTGAGCATACTCTAGGGGGGCAGGGTGTGGTCTCTGCTGGTGGAAAATCTGTGGGGAGAATTTTACCACAGTGTGAGCTAGTCTGCCCTGGCAGCAAGCCAGTAGATCAGCAGAGAAGTTATAAACACAGGGGGTAAAGACTATAACTCTAAACTGCTAGGTCTCTCGGGACCTGTCCACATCCACCCAACACCTAGAGTGACTCAGCATGATCCAAGTGCAGCCACTGTCACTGTTCCCAGTGCAGCTGCAGTTGCTGTATCCAGTGCAACCCAATTGCTGTTCCCAGTGCAGATACTCCTTTTTTTGCTGCTGCTGATTTCAGCACAACTGCTAATCCCAACACAGCCTATGGGTGCTCACTGCCACTTCCTGTTGTCTGTAGAGGCAGCTTGGAAATACCCCACTGCCCCCCATAAGCAGATTGTAGCTTTTTTTTTTCTTAAAATGAGCAAAAAGGCAAAGTGGGCTCTAACTATTGATAACTTCTAAATGGAAAGAGAGCAGACTTCAGACCCTGAGGAGACTAAAAACAGTTTGTCTCTAGATCCAAAGGAGGATATGATGTGGCCCCCACCACATAAGGCTCTCATAGAAGAAATTAAAAAGCATCTTAAAAGAGAGCTAGAA
Source organism: Antechinus flavipes (assembly GCF_016432865.1). Classification (NCBI taxonomy): domain Eukaryota; kingdom Metazoa; phylum Chordata; class Mammalia; order Dasyuromorphia; family Dasyuridae; genus Antechinus; species Antechinus flavipes. The sequence goes on along the minus strand of NC_067401.1, from coordinate 211,500,992 downwards.
GAAAAATGGAGAAAGGGCAGGGAAGCTTTGCAAAAGGGTCAGGATTAGACATGTAACTCATTAAAAGACAGAGTGGAAAAAGAAATCAACAAACTCCCTGAAAAACAGAATTAGTGAATTGGAAAAGATAAACAATTCCAAGGAAAATAGAATTTGTGAACTGGAAAAAGAAAATTCTTTAATTAAAAAAATTGGCATAATGGAAAAAAATTCCATAGAACAAAACAACTCATTTAAAAACTCAATTGGACAAATAAAAAAGAAAATTTTAAAAGTAAATGAAGAAAATCATTCATTAAAAATCAGACTTGAACAAATGGAAATGGATGACTCCAGAAGACATCAAAGAATCAGTCAAACAAAACTCAAAAGGTGAAAAAATAGAAAATAATGTTAAATACCTACTTGGGAAAACAACAGACCTGGAAAATAGATCTAGGGGAGGGAATCTAAGGATTATTGGTCTCCCTGAAAATCATGATGAAAAAAAGAGCCTATATACTATTTTTCAGGAAATCATCAAAGAGAACTGCCCAGATGTCATAGAATCAGAAAGTAAAATAACCATTGAAAGAATTCATTGAACACCTACTGAAAGAGATCCCAAAATCAAAACTTCAAGAAATATTGTGGCTAAATTCTAGAACTATCACACCAAGGAAAATATACTACAAGCAGCCAGGAAAAAACAATTCAAATACTGAGGAGCCACAATAAGGATCACTCAGGATCTAGCACCATCCACATTAAAGGATCAAAGGGCCTAGAATCTGATATTTTGAAAGGCAAAAGAACTTGGTATGTAGCCAAGAATAATTTACCCAGAAAAAATGAGCATTTTTTTTTTCCAGGGAAGAAGATGGACATTTAATGAAATAGGTGAATTCCATGAATTTCTGATGAAAAAACCAGAGCTAAACAAAAAGTTTGACCTCCAATTATAGGACTCAAGAGAAACATAAAAAGGTAAAAAGAACTCTTGATAACTGTATTTCTGTTCTGGGTATACATAAAGATGACATGTAAAATTTGGCTTTGTTGTTATAATAATTAAAAAAAGGAACTAGAGATGGAAAGGAAATTGTAATAGAAAAAAAGAAAAGTGAAGGTAAAAAGAGGGAAACTACATCTCATGAAGAGGCAAAGGAAACCTATTATATCTGAGTGAAAGAAGGGAGGAGGATAAACATAGTGTGACTTTTACTCTCATCAGAATTGGCTCAAAGAGAAAATATTAGATATATTTGGTTTACATAAAAGCTTCTCTCACCTCATTGAAAAGTGGGAGGGGGAAAGCAAAAAGGGAAGGGATAGGCTAAATAGAAGGGAATATAGAAAAAGTAAAGGAGGGGTTTAAGAAAAGGAGAGGGACTTTAAGGGGGAGAAAAGGATTCTAAAGAGGGAGAGCTGCATGAGGAAAATGGTGCTCATAAGTCTAATACTGGGGAGAGGGGTGAAGGAGAAAGGAAAGAGAAAAGCATAATTTGGGGATAATAAGATGCCAGGAAATACAGAATTAATAGTTTTAACCATAAATGTGAATGGGGTAAACTTCCTCATAAAGTGGAGGCAGATAGCAGACTGGATTAAAAGCCAGAATCCTACAATATGTTGTTTACAAGAAACATGCTTGAAGCAGGGCAATACATACAGAATAAATGTAAAAGGCTGGAGCAGAATCTACTATGCTTCAGGTGAAGTAAAAAAATCAGGGTTAGCCATCCTGATCTCAGATCAAGCAAAAGCAAAAATTGATCTATTAAAAGAGAAAAGGAAGAACACTATATCTTGCTAAAGGGTAGCATAAATAATGAAGCAATATCAATACTAAACATATATGCATCAAGTGGTAGAACATCTAAATTCCTAAAGGAAAAATTAAGAGAGCTGTAAGAAGAAATAGACAGCAAAACTATAATAATGGGAGATCTCAACCTTGCACTCTCAGAACTACATAAATCAAACCACACACTAAATAAGAAAGAAGTTAAAGAGGTAAATAGAACACTAGAAAAGTTAGGTATGATAGCTCTTTGGAGAAAACTGAATGGAGTTATAAAGGAGTACACTTTCTTCTCAGCAGTTCATGAAACCTATACAAAAATTGACCATATATTAGGACATAAAGACTTCAAATTCAAATGCAGAAAGGCAGAAATAGTAAATGCATCCTTTTCAGATCATGATGCAATAAAAATTACGTTCAATAAAAAGCCAGGGAAAAATAGACCAAAAATAATTGGAAACTAAATAATCTCATCCTAAATAATGATTGGGTGAAACAATAAATCATAGACACAATTAGTAATTTCATCCAAGAGAATGACAATAATGAGATGTCATATCAAAATGTGTGGGATGCAGCCAAGGTGGTAATAAGGGGGAATTTTATATCTCTAGAGGCTTACTTGCATAAAATAGAGAAAGAGAACATCAATGAATTAGGCTTGCAACTAAAAAAACTAGAAAAAGAGCAAATTAAAAACCCCCAATCAAACACTAAACCTGAAATTCTAAAATAAAAGGGGAGATCAATAAAATTGAAAGTAAAAAAAAAAAAAAACTATTAAATTAATAAATAAAACTAAGAGTTGGTTTTATGAAAAAACCAACAAAATAGATAAACCCTTGATAAATTTGATTAGAAAAAGGAAAGAGGAAAATCAAATTGTTAATCTTAAAAATGAAAAGGGAGAAATTTCCACTAATGAAGAGGAAATTAGAGCAATAATTAGGAGTAATTTTGCCCAACTTTATGCCAATAAATTTGATAACTTAAATGAAATGGATGAATACCTTTAAAAATATAGGTTGCCCAGATTAACAGAGGAGGAAGTAAATTGGTTAAATAGTCCCATTTTAGAAAAATAAATAGAACAAGCTATTAATCAACTCTGTTAAAAAAAAATCCCAGGACCAGATGGATTTACCATTCTCCCAAACTTTTAAAGAACAATTAACTCCAATGCTATATAAACTATTTGAAAAAATAGGGAATGAAGGAGACATACAAAATTCTTTTTATGACACAGACATGGTACTGATACCTAAACCAGGTAGGTTGAAAACACAGAAAGAAAATTATACACCATTTTCTTTCTGAACATCGATGCAAAAATCTTAAATAAAACCTTAGCAAAAAGATTATAGAAAATAATCTCCAGGACAATACACCATGACCAAGTAGGATTTATATCACGAACACAGGGCTGGTTCAATATCAGGAAAATTATTAGCATAATTGACTATATCAATAACCAAATTAACAAAAACCATATCATCATCTCAATAGATGCAAAAAAAGCATTTGACAAAACCCAACACCCATTCCTATTAAAAACCACTAGAAAGTATAGGAATAAATGGAATTTTCCTTAAAATATTCAGTAGCATCTATTTAAAACCATGGTGATGAACTGGAACCATTCTCAATAAAATCATGAGTGAAACAAGGTTGCTCATTCTCACCATTACTATTCAATATTGTATTAGAAATGCTAGCTTTGGCAATAAGCAATGAAAAAGAAATTAAAGGAATCAGAATAGGTAATGAGGAAACCAAATTATCACTCTTTGTAGATGACATGATGGTATTCTTAGAGAAACCCAGAGATTCCACTAAAAAGCTATTAAAAATAATATGCAACTTAAGCAAAGTTGCAGGATACAAAATAAATTCACATAAATCATCAACATTTTTATACATCACTAACGAAACCCAACAGCAAGATATACAAAGTGAAATCCCATTTAAAATAATTGTTGATAGTATAAGATATTTGGGAATCTATCTGCCAAAGGAAAGTCAGAAACTATATGAGCAAAACTATAAAACATTTTCCACACAAATAAAGTCAGATCTAAACAATTGGAAAAATATTAAGTGCTTCTGGATAGGTACAGCAAATATAATAAAGATGATAGTACTACCTAAACTAATCTATTTATTTAGTGCTATACCAATCAGATTCCCAAGAAACTATTTTAATGACCTAGAAAAATAACAAAATTCATCTGGAAGAATGGTGTAATGGGCTGAGGCTCAAATTGATGCACTGAGGTCCCAAGCACATGAGGCTAAATAGTAATTGGACCATACTCTATTATTATATATGCTTGAAGAAAGAATGGCCCCTGCCCACTCTTTGTGCAAGTCCTGATGTGTTGTATAGGAAATGATGATTTTGGTGGGTGGAGGTAGCGGAGGGTTTGGGGGAGGGGAGCGTGGGGGGGGGAAGGAGGAAGAAGAGAGAAGGAAGCAAAAAGAGAGACTGTTGGCTGGCCTCTAGCCTCTTGTCACAGCTGCTCGCATTGCTATCATGACTCCCCCCTTCACCTCTGATTCCCCTTCACCTCCAATTCCCCTTCACCTTAGATCCTTCTTCACCTCCACTAAGAATAAAGATCAACGATTTTCCCCTAATCTGAATTCCTGATTCCAGCTGATTTTAAATACACGGTCATCACACTACCTAAACTAATCTATTTATTTAGTGCTATACCAATCAGATTCCCAAGAAACTATTTTAATGACCTAGAAAAAAATAACAAAATTCATCTGGAAGAACAAAAGGTCAAGAATTTCAAGGAAACTAATGAAAAAAATCAAATGAAGGTAGCCTAGCTATACCTGATCTAAAACTATATTATAAAGCAGCAGTCACCAAATATTTAGTATTAGCTAAGAAATAGACTAGTTGATGAGTGGAATAGATTAGGTTCACAGGACAGAATAGTCAATAACTATAGCAATCTAGTGTTTGACAAACCCAATGACTCCAGCTTTTGGGATAAGAATTCATTATTTGACAAAAATTGCTGGGAAAATTGGAAATTAGTGTGGTAGAAACTAAGCATTGGCCCATACTTAACCCCATCAAAAGATCAAAATGTATTCATGATCTAGACAGAAAGAATGAGATTATAAATAAATTAGAAGAACATAGGTTAGTTTACCTCTCAGATCTGTGGAAGAGGAAGGAATTTGTGACCAAAGAAGAATTAGAGGTCATTATTGATCACAAAATAGAAAATTTCAATTATATTAAGTTAAAAAGCTTTTGTACAAATAAAACAATACGGAGAGGATCAGAAGGGAAGCAATAAATAGGGAAAATATTTTTACAGCTAAAGTTTTGATATAGAAATCCTCAAAGACCTGAAAAAAGCTTGCACTCTTTATGGGGTTACATCAGCTTATGTTAAAATGTTATTAGAGAATTTGGCTTTTGAAATCTTGACCCCTCATGACTGGAAATCTATAGCAAGGATATGCCTAGAACCTGGACAAAACTACTTTTGGCTTTCTGAATATAGTGAGCTCTGTAGAATACAATCCCAACAAAATAGTCAAAGTGGAGTTCATGCTGCAATCACCTGTGACCTACTAACAGGTGTAGGTCCTTATGCAGATGTTGCAGTACAAATTATATCTATAAATTATATCTATAGCAGCATATGAGCAAATTGCTGCTAATGCTATCAAAGTGTGGACTTCTCTCCACAATAAAGATGACAAGGGTGGGGCCTTCACAAAAATAACACAAGGGCCAAATGAACTCTTTGCTGACTTTGTGGGACGTTTGCAGACAGCTATCACAAGAACAAATGGAGAAAATGCAATAACAGACATTTTGATAAGGCAACTTGCTAAGGAAAATACTAATGAAGTTTGCAGAAGAATTATACTAGGACTGCTCAAGGATGCTCCTTTAGAGGAGCTCATAAGATACTGTGCCACAGTGGGCACAGATGCCTTTTATAGCCAGGCTATGATGAAGACTTCCCAAAATCCAAACAAGGGAAGACAGAGTCCCTCCTGGCAAGGGACTTCCAGAGAAATTCGTAGATGCTTTCAGTGTGGAAAAGTAGGGCATCTGAAAGCTCAATGTTGGTATAGAGATAGAATGGGAAAACAGGGTGGGAGAACAAGACCCAATACCCCATGTCCAAAATGCAACAGAGGCTTCCATCGGGCCTCAGAATGTAGACAGATTCAGGGAAACGGGATGAGGGGCCCAGCCCCAGGGCCCAAGGCAAAAAACACTTGGGGCATGATGGCGGCCAATGGTGCACCCAGAGAGTGCCTACAAGTTCAGTACCCAGACATGACCAATCAGCCAGAAAGCCATATGATGGGAGAAGGGGATTACACAATCAACCAGCCAGGAAGCAACCTGATGGCAGAAAGGAATTACAGTTGGGGGGAATAGAGCTGTATGCAGCTGGGACAACTGAGATACCCCCTGGAGAGGTGAAATCTGTTCCTCTCCAGCTTATGGATCCCTTACCTCCAGGCACAGTAGGCTTGACCATTTCACCTCCTTTTTATACGTACAAAACAGTGTCCATCCACACACTGATGTGGGAAACTGGGGAATGTGTAGATAATATCCCAGTCACTAATACAGGTAGACAATGTGTGACTTATCACCCAGGAGAAGTAGTAACATCAGGTTTACTCATACAGAATCCTAATAAGCAACCTGGTGATAGTCACCCAGATTCTGAATCCAGACCACAAAATCCAGGAATATACTGGACAGCAGCTGTAACAGCAGACTGACCTATGCTCACGATCTATATAAATGGCCTACCATTGGAAGGATTGGTAGATACAGATGCAGACCATACAGTTATTAGAGGTGCCAATTGGCCCAGTCACTGGCCAAAGATTAAAGCAGACACCTATATGTCTGGAGTAGGAGGATCAATAGCAGCTGAAGTTAGTGCTGCCCCTTTGAAATGGACTTTTGAAGGCAAAACAGGAGTTTTTACTCCTTTTGTAGTTGAAAAAATCCCCATCAATCTGTGGGGAAGAGACATTTTACAACAATTAGGGTTAAAAATGAGTACTTCGGTTTTTTTAAGCAGGGCTGCTGTTGAAGGCCTGCCAACACTTTTACCTGTTCCTATCCAATGGAAAACTGATACACCAGTGTGGACAGAAAAGTGGCCCTTAGGTAGCGATAAAATTCAGGCCTTATTAGATATAGTACAGGAGCAGCTTGAACAAGGGCATTTACAACCTTCTCTAAGTCCCCAGTGTTCGTTATAAAAAAGAAATCTGGAAAATGGAGGATGCTCACTGATTTAAGAAAAGTGAACAAACAGATGGAAACTATGGGAACTCTTCAGCCTGGACTTCCATCTCCTACTCAATTGCCTAAAGAGTGGCCTCTTTGGGTCATCGATATTAAAGATTGTTTCTATTCTATCCCTCTGAATAAGGTGGATATGAAAAGATTTGCCTTTTCAGTGCCCAGCATTAACTTAGCTGAGCCTTATAAAAGATATGAATGGACAATTTTGCATCACCTCCCCCTGGGGGCTCTGACCTCCCTGAGGAGTCAGGGATGGCATAACCATCTGTGTTCTAAAACAAAAGAAAGCGGGAGATGTAATGGGCTGAGGCTCAAATTGATGCACTGAGGTCCCAAGCATGTGAGGCTAAATAGTAATTGGACCATATTCTATTAATATATAAGCTTGGAGAAAGAATGGCCCCCACCCACTCTTTGTGCAAGTCCTGATGTGTTGTATAGGAAATGACGATTTTGGTGGGTGGAGGCAGGGGAGTGGAAAAGGAAGGGGAAGGAGAGACTGCTGGCTGGCGTTTTGACTCAGCTGCTCTCATTGCCATTGTGATGGCCTTTCAGCTCAGGTCTCTCTGTGCTAGCTGACTTCCTGTCTCAGCTGCCTATATTGCTATCACAATCCTTCTTGCCCATATTGCTATTGCAATCTTTTTTCACCTCTTCACTTCAATAAAGATTGAAGATTTTTCCCTTAACCTGAATTCCTGACTCTGGGTGATTTTAAATATATGGTCATTACATTAAAGATTCTGATAAAGGCCTCATCTCCAAAATATATAGAGAATTGACTCTATCTAATTTGTAAGAAATCAAGCCATTCTCCAATTGATAAATGGTCAAAGGATATGAACAGACAATTTTCAGATGATGAAATTGAAACTATTACCACTCATATGAAAGAGTGTTCCAAATCATTATTGATCAGAGAAATGCAAAATAAGACAACTCTGAGATACCACTACACACCTGTCAGATTGACTAAGATGACAGGAAAAAATAATGATGAATATTGGAGGGGATGTGGGAAAATTGGGACACTAATGCATTGTTAGTGGAGTTGTGAATAGATCCAACCCTTCTGAAGAACAAGTTAGAACTATACTCAAAAAGTTACCAAACTATGCATACCCTTTGATCCAGCAGTGTTATACTGGGCTTATATCCCAAAGAGATATTAAAGAAGGGAAAGGGACCTGTATGTGCAAAAATGTTTGTGGCAGTCCTTTTCATAGTGGCTAGAAACTAGAAATTGAATGGATGCCCACCAATTGGAGAATGACTGAATAAATTGTGGTATATGAATGTTATGGAGTATTATTGTTGTATAAGAAATGAGCAGCAGGATGAATACAGAGAGGTTTGGAGAGACATACATAAACTGATGCTAAGTGGAATGAGCAGAACCAGGAGATCATTATACACTTCAACAATAATACTATATGAGGATCAATTCTGATGGATGTGGCTCTCTTCAACAATGAGAGGATCCAAATCACCTTCACTTGATCTGCAATGAACAGAACCAGCTACACCCAGAGAAAGAACAATGGGAAATGACTATGGATCAGAACAAAACATTTCCACTCTTTCTGTTATTGTTTGCTTGCATTTTTGTTTTTTCTTCTCAGGTTATTTTTACCTTCTTTCTAAGTTCAATCTTTCTTGTGCAACAAGATAACTGTATAAATATGTACACATATATTGTATTTAACATATACTTTAACATATTTAACATATATGAGACTACCTGCCATTTAGGGGAGAGGGTGGAGGGAAGGAAGGGAAAAGTTGAAATAGAAGTTTTTGTAAGGGTCAATGTTGAAAAATTACCCATGAATATGTTTTGTATATAAAAAAAACTATAATCAAAACAAAACAAAAAAATGAGACTCAAACAGAATTTTGTATACATCAAGTGATTTCACAGTAAGAGTTGTAGTCATTTAATAGTTAAAACTAAAATAGAAAAAATCATAATGGCAAGAAAGATAAATAGGAAACTATGTTATATTTAAAAGATTAAACAGAATGAAATATTCTCAGTATTAAATGTATATGCATTCAATGGCATAGTATCTATATTTATAAAAGAAAAGGTAACTGAGTAACAAAAATAATTACACAATAACATTAATTATAAAAATTTTCATGTTTCTCTGTCAGAACTGACTAAATAAAGCAGAAAAATAAAAAAAGAATATATGGAACAGAATGTGTATGCATATATGTGTGTATCTACATTCTTTATATGTATGGATATGTATGTATTTTTTACATAAATGTTTATATGTATGTGTGTATGTATCCCTCCTGAACTCTCCAGGACCTTTATTGAAATAAACCAAGTATTAAGGGAGGAGAAATTATAATTCAAAGCCAAAAGGCAGAAATATTAAACATATCCCTTATAGACCGTAATGCAACAAAATATCAATGAGTATTATGAAGAAAGGCAAAACAAATAGAGGCTTAATAAAGATGTCCTGAGCAATAAGTCAAAGAAAAAGAATTTTTAAAAATGAACAACTATGTGAAAAGAATAATAACTATGAAAAAATATGCCAAAAGAAAAAAAAAAAGTATGCAATTAAAACAGTTCCTCAGAGGAAAAATTATGTGTATGAAGATATTCATTAACAAAATTGAAAAAGAGATTACATATAACAGAATATATATGCAGTTAAAGTGGAGACTCAACCAAATTAACAAACTCAAACTAAGCACAAAAAAGGAATATATAAAATGTGAGATCTCTGGATCTCTTTAAGCTTAGGTACTCTAAGAATCTAGGAACTATTTCAAGAGCTATCACTTGCAAGAGAAATTTGACTACTTTGTTCCTTCTCCAAAGGAAAGAAGTAGAACCAACGACAATGAGAGAAAAGAGCAGTGAGGCTTTTTTTTTTTTTTGGCTACATATAGAGAAAATTAACAGGTGAACTAAAAATTCTGAAAAGGATAAAATGCATGAGTGAAAAACAAAAAAATCTATTCTTTAGTCAGGAGCACACCAGCAATAAATTATGTGTGGTATATTTCAATGAATAGAAGAATCCTAAACCAGATTCTTTGGCAACTTTTTCTATTCATCACATTATCTTGTTATTCTATGAAAATTTATGCTATAAAAAAATTCATGATGATTTCTCCATAAATTGGACCTTCCCTTCTAATAAAAAAAAAAAACACTTAAATATAATAGAATTTCGGAGAGTGTGAAACTGTGTTCCCTTTAATCTGTAAAATCATCACTCTGAAATTGTGTCCTCTTTTGATCTGTAAAAGAAGAGAGATCAGGGTCTTCTAGGCTCCAAAGAGTCTAGAAAGAAGGCACATTCTCCCAGATTGAGATAAGCAATATCATTCAAGGGCAAATCAACTTCCATTGATCTTCTGGGGATTCGCATCCTCATTCAGGAAACTCTATTTTCATGCAATTGGGAGATCCTGGTCAGACAATGAGTTCAAACTGCCCCCAGATCTGCTCATGAAATAGGTTTCTGTTCACTCATTCTTTGTAGAATGTCCAAAGCAGTATGCTTTGTCTCTTTGGCATAGCTGCTAGGACTTTTGCCTGCTTGAAGACATTCTCTTCTCAACACCAGTCTCCATTTCCCTAATAGGACTTTGCCACTCAGAAGTCAGTCTTCCTAGAAAAGATGACCTCTCATCCAACAATAAACTTCCCTTTTTACCATTTAATATTTTGGGTTAGTGAATTCTTTCACAAAGTTCTTTCACTGACCAGAAGTGGATTCTCACAACTCTCTGTATTGCCACTAACTTCATCAGAATGACAAAACAAGATTTTATAACATATGTGCTTTTAGTCTCTATTTCTCTACTGAAAAGATTGTTTCCTCTTCTGTTCTCCAAATTCAATATTGTTCATCGGTGATTGTTCTGGATTCAGCCACCTTTTTGTGTTGTTTTTATTTTTAGCTATCATAGTCATTGTGTATATTGTTCTCTTGGTCCTGCCTTTTTTCCATTCTGTAGCTGTCTGTTTTTCCTGAACACAATGTGATGACTTTGTCTGTATTCACAGAACCACAAAGAAGATGAGGGAGCAATTCTTCCCCTCAGGGTTTCAAAAAGGGCAATGAGATCAACAGCAGCCTTGTTTCATTATCACTTCACTTACCTATTCTTTTGTCCCATAGCAAAAAACTGCCTAGTAACTGAAGAAAAGAGACAGAAAAGTAGCCAATTTCTTATCAGTCTGAAAAGGTAAGGCAGTGCCTTTTGATGAGGACAAGGTCCTAAGCAGTCAACTCCATATCACTTTCTAGCTTCTTGTGTTTTTAAAAAATAAAACAAACAGTAACAGAAACCTAGTCTCAGATAAGACATCAGTAACAAATCCAGGTGCAAAAATCACAGATTCACACAATCAGAGAATCTCAGAGTTAGAAGGGACCTCAAAGGTCCTGTAGTTCTGCCTGTACCAGAAAAAGAATGATCTTCATCTCTCCTTAGAAGTAATTAATTATTTATAACCCTAGTAATGGCCCTCTTCAAGAACAAAGGACAAAACATAGTCTGTAAGTAGCTATAACAGCCTTACTGGGGACTCAACTGGTCATTTCCAGTTTGTCAACAAAGCACCTTCCTCCCTCCCTCCCTCCCTTCCTCCCCACTTCTTCCTTTCCTGTTTTTCTCCTCTTCCCTCCCTCTCTCCCTCCTTCTTTCCTTCTTTCCTTCCTTCCTTCCTTCCTTCCTTCCTTCCTTCCTTCCTTCCTTCCTTCCTTCCTTCCTTCCTTCCTTCCTTCTTTCCTTCCTTCCTTCTTTCCTTCCTTCCTTCCTTCCTTCCTTCTTTCCTTCCTTCCTTCCTTCCTTCCTTCCTTCCTTCCTTCCTTCCTTCCTTCCTTCCTTCCATTCTTCTTTCCATCCTCTGTTGAAACCTCACAAAACCTGCTTCCCTCAAACCCAAAGGCTCTTAATCTTTTTTTCTGAACCATAACATTTTCTTAATTTTTTAATGGATTCTTGGACTATTTAACCTCTCCTCAGAATGATGGTTTGAAATAATAGAAGAAAATATTAAATTTCAGGTACAGCCTAGTGAAAATAAAGATGTACCTGTTTCCCACCTGAAATTTAACTACAAATGTCAGATTAAAACTTCCTGGCATAAACTTTCTCTCTTATTCATAGTTCTGGCCTTCATATTCAAGGAGAACAAATCTAATCTCTCTTTCACATGATAATTCTTTAAGTATTTGAAAATGACAGCCACATTTGCTTTCCTTTCCCCTTCTCCTAATAAATCTTTTCTCCAGCTAAAATATCCCCAGTTTTCTTCAGTAGATTCCTCCAACATATCATTTTCAATCTTCCCATGAATAAGTAACTTTCCCATATATGCATTCTACCTCATCAATTTCCTTTCTAAAAATGTGGCACTCATAACTAGACATAACACATTCCACATGTGGTCTGATCAGGGCAGATTGTAGTGGCTCAGATAGTGCCTTTCTTTCTGGACACTATATAAAGTATTCTTAAAATTTTATTGAAGTTTTAATCCATTAAAATTAAAAACTGGACAGACTTTGGGCATTCCTGTATTTCTACTAATGTAGCCTAATGTCAATGTTGTTGTTTTTTTTTTTTAACTTTTGTTTTGTTTTGTTTTTGGCTGTCCTATCATATAGGCTTATAACTTGACTTCATTGTTGACTTATGTTGAGCTTGTCATTCACTAAAAAAACCTAGTTCTTGTTTCCTATGAACTGTTGTTGAGATATCTCTCTCATTCCCGACTTTAGAAAATTTTGTGAAACCAAGAGGAAAATTGTATCTTTATTCCTACTTCATCAATCTTATTATCATTCCATCATTGTGAAGCAGGAAAAATGATATGTAAATATGCAGATAGTACATACAAAAATCAGTGGGATTCAGCTAATGCTTGGGAGCAGATTTATAGTATGAAAGTCCTATCCCAACAATAAAGAGAAACTTAGCAAGATAAGTCTGCACTTAGAAAGTTTTTTTTTTTTAATATCAAAATGATACACCAAGAAAATTGGAGAAATATTCAAAATGAGAACTTAGATTGATATGATTGAAAACAATAACTTTAATAAACCCCTCTTTTTCTTTTTCTCTTGGAATATGCTACCATAAGGAAATCTTCTAGCTGCACACTAAATCAATCAATGAAGAGAACATTTATTAAACACTTACTAAGTAACTATCAAGTACAAGAGACACAAAGGCAACAGTAAAATTGCATCTTTCCTCTAGCAGCTTGTTTTTTTTTTTTAACAAATAACTTTTTATTTATATCATCAAAAATTTCCCCATTGAATTAATGAAAAAAAAAATCAAATGAAGGTGGCCTAGCTGTACCTGATCTAAAATTATATTATAAAGCAGCAGTCACCAGAATCATTTGGTATTGGCTAAGAAATAGATTAGTTATCAGTGGAAAAGGTTAGGTTCACAAGACAGAATAGCAATCTAGTATTTGACAAACCCAAAGATCCTAACTTTTGGGATAAGAATTCATTATTTGATAAAAACTGCTGGGATAACTGGAAATTAGTATGGCAGAAATTAGGCATAGACCCACACTTAACACCATATACCAAAATAAGATCAAAATGGGTCCATGACCTAGGCATAAAGAACGAGATTATAAATAAATTAGAGGAACATAGGATAGTTTATCTCTCAGACTTGTGGAGGAGAAAGAAATTTGTGATCAAAGATGAACTAGAGACCATTACTGATCACAAAAGAGAAAATTTTGATTATATCAAATTAAAAGCCTTTGTACAAACAAAACTAATGCAAACAAGATTAGAAGGGAAGCAATAAATTGGGAAAACATCTTCACAGTTAAAGGTTCTGATAAAGGCCTCATTTCCAAAATATATAGAGAATTGACTCTAATTTATAAGAAATCAAGCCATTATCCAATTGATAAATGGTCAAAGGATATGAACAGACAATTTTCAGATGATGAAATTGAAACTATTACCACTCATATGAAAGAGTGTTCCAAATCACTATTGATCAGAGAAATGCAAATTAAGACAACTCTGAGATACCACTACACACCTGTCAGATTGGCTAAGATGACAGGAAAAAATAATGATGAATGTTGGAGGGGATGCGGGAAAACTGGGACACTGATGCATTGTTGGTGGAGTTGTGAACGAATCCAACCATTCTGGAGAGCAATCTGGAATTATGCCCCAAAAGTTATCAAACTGTGCATACTCTTTGATCCAGCAGTGCTACTACTGGGCTTATACTCCAAAGAGATACTAAAGAAGGGAAAGGGACCTGTATGTGCCAAAATGTTTGTGGCAGCCCTGTTTGTAGTGGCTAGAAACTGGAAATTGAATGGATGCCCATCAATTGGAGAATGGCTGGGTAAATTGTGGTATATGAGTGTTATGGAATATTATTGTTCTGTAAGAAATGACCAGCAGGATAAATACAGAGAGGCTTGGAGAGACTTACATGAACTGATGCTAAGTGAAATGAGCAGAACCAAGAGATCATTATACACTTCAACAACGATATTGTATGAGGATGTATTCTGATAGAAGTGGATTTCTTTGAAAAAGAGACTTAACTGAGTTTCAATTGATAAATGATGGACAGAGGCAGCTACACCCAAAGAAAGAATACTGGGAAACAAATGTGAACTATTTGCATTTTTATTTTTCTTCTTGGGTTATTTTTACCTTCTGAATCCAATTCTCCCTGTGCAATAAGAGAACTGTTCAGTTCTGCAAACATATATTGTATCTAGAATATACTGCAACATATCAAACATATATAGGACTGCTTGCCATCTAGGGGAGGGGGTGGAGGGAGGAAGGGGAAAAATCAGAACAGAAGAGAGTACAAGGGATAATGTTGTAAAAAATTATCCTGGCATGGATTCTGTCAATATAAAGTTATTATAAAATAAAATAAAATATAAAAAAAAACAAATTTCTTACTGTTATCAATATGAGGTTATGCTATTTCTAAAAGTTTAACATTTTTTAATAACCTCTTGGATTCTTTTATGTGGTACTAGGATATTCTGTATAAGTTATTCTATCTAAGTTTTAATTGAGTGTATTGGTCAGCCTGAGGTCATTTAAAGAGACTCTGAAAATAATACATTATTTTCTTTTTTGTTCTTTTGAAAATGTTTCTGTTATGGACAATATGTAATTTGGAATATTTGTCTTTTAAAGCAAAATGATTTGTATGTATAATGTTCACTTATGAAACTGTCTATTTAGATATGAAAGAAGTGAACTTGCTGAAACATTCTTACTGTTATAAATATAAGGTTATGGTAAAAAAAAAAATTCCCCATTATCCTTCCCCCTCCCTCTCCCAGAATAAACTCATTTGACAAATAATATTTTTAAAGACAAAGAGAAAAAGAGGACAAAATGAGCACACTCAATCAATATATTTAAAAAAAGCCACAGACATGTACAATGTACAATACCTAGAGGCTTCCCATTTCCATAAAGTGGACTGGCAATGAAAGGACTTGCATTCAAAAACATTTCATGCTTTAAAAAAAAAAATTATGTGGATAATCTAAAAGGAAAGAGTAAGGAGACAGTAACTAGAGCAAGCCCGATACATTAGAATTACAAGCCTCAGAACTGATCTTTGCTCTTATACTTATTAGCAGAGTGAACTTTGTCAAGTCATTCCCTTTTCTGGGCTCCAGGATTCTAACGGAAACCATTCAAAGGCTCTGATTATATGTCTTTATTGAAACTGATCATGTTGAGACTGAAAGTTTCCCTAAAAGAGATTGGATGGTATTCTATGGATGACTGACCCCAGAAACTGTCATTTTCCTGTTTGCTGTAGCATCTGGCTTTCCCTTCTATTTGTAAGAAGAGTCCACACATAGAAGCCAGCTGTCAGCACTGTCAGTTTTGATTCACTTACTTGACTTGTCATTAACATATCAAATGTAGATCAAGAGTATGGATCAGAGAAGCAAAGAAAAGGTCATCAACAGGAATCAGCCTCATTTCCTTTAGTAAATAGTCCCAAAGGAATTCTCTGACCACTTAATTACTTCTAAAAAAGCACAGTGTCAGACAAAACAACATTACAGGAACAATGAGTTCTACAGAATCTACAGAATCAATATTTTCCATGAACACATTAAACAGTATGGGGGGCGCTAACCAATTGCAATTAATACTCAAAGGGCTAGATAAGATTGTCATTGACCATCTGATTGAGTGATTTAGTCTAAAAAATGCTAAATTGGGGTTTGGTTATTATATATTAAAAATAATAGCTAGCACTTAAATATTTCTTAAGGTTTACAAAGAGATTTTTATTTTTATCTCATTTTATTTTCATGATATCCCTTCTAAGGTAGGTGTTTTCTTAATCTCATTTTTCAGAGGAGGAAACTGAGACACAGTGAGGTTAAGTAGTCCCCAGCTGGTAAGTGTCTGAGGTGGGATGTGAATTCAAGTCTTCCTGACTCCAAATCCGATACACTAGTTATTTCACCACCTAGATACAATGTATCAATGATGTCACTACAGAATAAAATTTATCATCATTTATTATATGTCTATGTAGTATTCTTTGTACAACTCTGATTTGGGATAATAAGCACAACTGGAATTTATATAGTGACTTCCTTGCAATTATGCTCTGTTGCTTAGATATGGTAAATATTATAACCTTCACTTTACAAATGAAGAAAGTGAACTTCAGAGAAGTTATTCAAGTACCAGTTAGATGCCTTTTCTGCAAGAAGCCTTTTTTAGTCCACTTAATCTTAGTGCCAGCAAATTTAGAACAATAAATAGTGACTCCTGAGTTGGAAAAAATCAGTTTGTGTCTCAGTCCTAAAGAAAGGCAATGGCAAAGACTATTCAAATTACCAAACAATTGCACTTATTTAACATACCAAGAATGTTATACTTAAGATTCTTCAAATTAGTCTTTAGCATATATTGCTGAATTCCCAGAAGAGAGGCTGGTTTTCAAAGAGGCAACATTCAAATTGCCATCATTAACTGAATTGTGGAGAAATCAAGGAAGTGCCAGAAAAAAAAATCTAATAATTTTGCTTTATTGACTAAAAGCCTTTAACTGTTTTTATCACAATAAAATGTGACAAGTTCTCAAAGAGATGGGCATATCAGGTCATCTTATTTGTTTCCTGAGGAATATGCAGGCTAAGCAGCAATATTTAGAACCAAATATGAAATGACTGATTGGTTTAAGATTGGGGTAAGAGTAGGACAAGGCTTTAATATTGTCACCTTATTTATTTAACTTATATGAAGAGAACACACATTATGTAAAATGCCAGACTGGATGAATCAAAAGCTGGAAATAAAGTTGCCTGGAGAAATATCAATAAAAATGAAGAACTAAAAAGCCTTTTGAAGAGGGGAAAAGAGAAAATGTAAAAGGTGATTTTAAGCTTACCATAAAAACAAAGAAACAAAACCAAAATCTAGTTCCAACTGGTCCCATCACTTCTTTGGCAAATGGAAGGGGAAGGATTAAAAGCAATGTCAGATTTTATATTCTTAGGCTTAAAAATCATTGCAAATAGCAATCGCAGCAAAAGATGTTTGCTTCTTGGAAGGAAAGGCACAAATCTGGAAAGCATACTTAAAACATAGAAACATCACCTTGCCCACAAAGATTTAGTTGAAGGTATTGTTTTTTTCCAATAGCAACTTATATCTGTGAAGGTGATGAGGTTAGTGGCAGTGCACAGAATTATGTGAATCCCCTTTTGGTTGGTATGGGTCCTTTGTGAAAGAATTCATAAACCTGAAATATTGAATGGCAAAAGGGAAGTTTATTGTTAAATGAGAAGTTAGCTTTGCTAGGAAGACTGCCTTATGAGTAAAGTCCTATTAGGGAAATGGAGGCTGGCACTGAGAAGAGAATGTCTTCACAGTGGACAGGTGTCCTGGCAGCTAAAGAGGCAAAGCATACTACTTCGGACATTCCACAAAGAATGAGTGAGCAGAAACCCATTTTATGATCAGTTCTTGATTGCGGCTGGGGGAGTGAGGAGGTTGGGGGCAGTTTGAGATGATCAGATCAGGATCTCCAAGTAAATGAAATTATTTTGAAGGCTTTTTCAGCATGAATTTGAATGGGGATCTAGCTATCAATGGGAGGCAGGGTGATTTGCCTTAGAAAAGGCCAGCCAGAAGGATATGTCCTTTGGAGTCTGGGAGTCCAAGAAATCAAAGGGGACAGAATTTCAGAGATTTAATTTTACAGATCAAAAGAGGACAGGTTTTTGTGTGTTTGTTTGTTTGTTTTTTTAACAGAGTTTACCCACATCAAATTGATTGAGTATCACAGTATCACAGAATCAACATTTTTAATTGTGGTACTGAAGAAGATTTTTGAGCATTCCTTGGGCAGCAAGAAGATCAAATCAGTCAATACTTAAAAAAAATTAATTTAGATTATTCACTGCAAGGTCAAATATGACTAAACTTAAATACTTTGGCCACATAATGAGAAGATACAACTCATCAGTTGGGAAACTGATGTTAAAAAATGAAAGCAAAAGGAAAAGATGATAGCGGAGAGCAATATGGATAGATAGTATTACGGAAGCAATGAACATGTTCTTGGATAGATTTGGGAAATAGTGGAAGATAGAAGGACCTAGAATAAAGAAGAGTCAGACATGACTGAATGATTGAACAACAAAAATATAGCTTGTTTATAGTAATTTGCATTCCATTAGACTGTATCTTCCTTGAGAGAAGGGACTGATTTTTGCCTTTATTTATATCAGCACTTAGTGCCTTACACATAGTAGATGTTTCATAAATGATTGTTGTACCATAGTCATACAGTTATTGAGGACCATAAAGTCAGTAAGTTTCAGAGCCAAGAATTGAAGCCAAGTCTTCTGACTTCAGACTCAGTATTCTTTCCAGTTCATCATATTGCCTCTTATAGATGCTATTCAAATCAAAGTGTTTTCACATAATGTCTCCTTGCATTGTTTCTAAACTGGGTTTGGAAATGGAAAATCTGATTTATAATTTGCCTCTGAATTTATCAAATTATGTGACTTTGAATTGCTTCTACTGCTCTGGGCTTTAGCCTCCTCACCCAATGAGGACATTTGGTTAAAGATCACTAAGATTCATTTTAACTCTAGATCTTATGATTTTCACAGAAAATTTGTGAAAAGGTAGGTGATATAGTTATTTTTTATTTTTCTTAAAGAATGCATATAATAAAACCAAGGCATAAAGAGGATCAATCAATAAATTAACAAGCATTTATTAAGTAACTAGGATCTGAAGCTGTCCTAGGAGCTTGTATATTATACAAGTATAAAAACCAAAACAATCCCAGTCCTCAAGGAGCTTATATTTTATTAAATTAAAATTTTGAACTTTGTAATAATTTTGAAGGGGCAAAGGAAGGAGAAAGAAAAGTGGGCAGCAAATCTGATTCATCATAGAATCTCCATTTTAATGAGACTCAGACTAGCCATTTCTACATTCCTCTGCATGATATACTCCACAAAACTTTGTTTACCTTCTTTACTTCCTCCTCCTTTCAGCAACTTTTTGTATGTTTTCTTTTCATTATAAGTCCCCTGAAGGCAGGAACTGTCCTTTCTGCTTTTATTTATATTTCCAGAACTTGGCACAGTTTCTGGGACATTTAAGTCCTTAATAAATGCTATTGATTTGACTTATTTGACTAGTGTCATTCCTTAGGAAAAAATGATATATAGAGTTGAAAGGATACTGGGGTTGAATTCTGGAGAGATCTGTTATTCATACTTCCTTGCTGTTTAACTTTAAACAAATCACACCATCTTAATTATGTAAGATTTCTAAGAGGCAATGAAATGGTACCTACTTTGTGGTGAAAAAACCATGCCTATAATAATAATAACAAGTATATGTGTGTGTGTGTGTGTGTGTGTGTGTGTGTGTGTGTGTTTTTGTGTATGTGTGTTTAAGATATTTTAAACTCTTCACAATCTGGCTCCAATATGTCTTTCTAGGCTGATTATGCATTGTTTTTCCTTATAGATTCTATGTGCCTTATAGATTTCTTATGGGCCTTAACTTTTTTCTTTTCCTATTTCCTTATAGATTTCTATGAACCAGAAACTGGCCCACTTATAGTTCCCCATTACATAGGGGTCACTTATTGTAGTAGTTTGACCGAGGAATGTTTCTGTGAGTTCTAAAGTTCCTACTCATCTCAATTTCTATTTTTGATGACAATTCCTACCTGCTATGTTTCTGACATTTGGGAATTCAGCATCATGCCTTAACTATAGTCTCACCCTGTAACTCTCAACTCTGGAATTCTATAGGTTATTCCAGTTCTCTTCTCTGTTCAGTTTCTGGCAAGCCTTCATTTGAGGGTGGGAAGATCACAAATTGGCTAATCTTTATTTCTCTCTTGTCTTATACTTCTGACTTTCTGGGATTTCAACATCACACACACACCCCTTTCTGCTACTTTTAGGAGTTGTTATCTTTGTCCATTAAATTGTAAGCTCCTTAAAGGCAGGGGCTGTTTTTCTTTTTGTTGTTTGTATTTCTCAAGCTGAGCATGGTACTTTGCCAATAGTAAGCACTTAACAAATGTTCCCTTCCTTCCTCCTTCCCTCCCTCTCTCCCTTCTCTCCCTTCCTCCCTCCTTCCTTCCCTTCCTCCCTCCTTCCTTCCCTCCCTTCCTCTCTCCTTCCTTCCCTTCCCTCCCTTCCTCTTTCCCTCCCTTCCTCCTTCCCTCCCTTCCTCCCTTCCTCCCTCCTTCCTTCCCTCCCTTCCTCCCTCCTTCCTTCCCTCCCTTCCTCTTTCCTTCCTTCCTTCCTCCTTCCCTCCCTTCCTCCCCTTCCTCCCTTCCTTCCTTCCCTTCCTCCTTCTCTCCTTCCTTCCCTCCCTCCTTCCCTCCCTTCCTCCCTCCTTCCTCCCTCCTTCCTTCCTCCTTCCTTCCTTCCTTCCTTCCCTCCCTCCCTCCTTCCTTCTCTCCCTTCCTCCCTTCTTCCTTCCCTCCCTTCCTCCCTCCTTCCTCCCTTCTTCCTTCCCTCCCTCCTCCCTTCCTTCCTTCCTTCCTCCCTTCCTCCTTCCCTCCCTTCCTCCCTCCTCCCTTCCCTCCCTTCCTCCCTCCTTCCTCCCTCCTTCCTTCCCTTCCTCTTCCTCCTTCCTTCCCTCTCTTCCTCCCTCCTTCCTTCCCTCCTCCTTCCCTCCCTTCCTCCTTCCTTCCTTCCTCCTTCCTCCCTCCCTCCTCCCTCCTTCCTTCCTCCTTCCTTCCCTTCCTCCTTCCCTCCTTCCTTCCCTCCCTCCTCCTCCCTCCCTTCCTCCCTCCCCTTCCCTCCCTTCCTCCCTCCTTCCTTCCTCCTTCCTTCCCTTCCTCCTTCCCTCCCTTCCTTCCCTTCCTCCTTCCCTCCCTTCCTCCCTCCTCCCTTCCCTCCCTTCCTCCCTCCTTCCTTCCCTCTCTTCCTCCCTCCTTCCTTCCCTTCCTCCTTCCCTCCCTTCCTCCTTCCTTCCTTCCCTCACTCCTCCCTCCTCCCTTCCCTCCCTTCCTCCCTCCTTCCTTCCCTCTCTTCCTCCCTCCTTCCTTCCCTCCTTCCTTCCTTCCTTCCTTCCTTCCTTCCCTCCCTTCCTCCCTCCTTCCTCCCTCCTCCTTCCCTCCTTCCTTCCCTTCCTCCTTCCCTCCTTCCTCCCTCCTTCCTTCCTCCCTTCTTCCCTCCTTCCTTCCCTCCCTCCCTCCTTCCTTCCCTCCTTCCTCCCTCCCTCCCTCCTTCCTTCCTTCCTTCCTTCCTTCCTTCCTTCCTTCCTTCCTTCCTTCCTTCCTTCCTCCCTCCCTCCCTCCCTCCCTTCTTCCTTCCTTTTTTTCTTCCTTCCTTGGGTCTTTCCAATTTTGTGATCATGTAGTAAATTAGTATCCACACTTGAGAGAAGAAAAAAGATGACCTGTACAACAAGACCCATCTTTCAAAAGATTAATTTATTAAAGTATATTCTTTAGAACTAAGTAGTGATGGGAGGGATGCTGCAGTCCTACAAGTCTGCATTCTGATTGCAATTATTGGAGGGTGACTCACAGAATAGCTTCTCTTTTATATGGGCAAGGCTCCATCTTTGACACGTTCTAAGAATGTTCTCTTGCTTTTCAGAAAGAAGAAAAGGTGGCACAGAGACAGATCTGAGTTCAAATCCAGTTATGTGATTCAGGGCAAGTCACTTAATCTCCATATGGCTCAATTTTTTTCATGTGTAAAATAGAGATAAAAATAGCATTTATCTCATAAAAGTTGTTCTGTGGATCAAATGAGATACTATGGAGAGGGGTGTGTGTGTGTGTGTGTGTGTGTGTGTGTGTGTGTGTGTATGTGTGTGTGTAAATCTAGATGGGGCAGGGTTTAACCATCCAAACCAATAAACATTTATCAAATGCCTATTATGCACCAAGCACTGTGTTAAGCACTGACAATATAATTAATAAAAAGAAAGACAGTATCTTCCTTATGGAGTTTATAATCTAATGGGAAAGTTCACACACACATACACACTTTAAGCTTCATAAGTTATCTTATATGCCTTATCCTATACAACTGGGCTGGTTCTTATTCAGGGATGAAAACAAAGTGACCAGCAAAGAAATAATATTGTCCTCTCCAATGAATATTTTAAAACTTTTGAGCATTCTCATTAAAAAAAAAATTTTTTTTTAAGAATTGTATTTTTTTTCTCCCAGTTATATGTCAAGAAAAAATTTGGCTTTTTTTTTTTTGACAAGATTCTGAGTTCCAATTTTTTCTTCCTCCCCCTTTTCCCTACCCTCTTTCAAAGATGATAGGCAGTTAGATATAATTTATACATGTGCTTTCATATAAAACATATTTCCACATTAGTCACAGTTGTGAAAGAAGAGATAGATCAAAAGAAAAAAATAAGAAAGAATAAAGTAGGTAGAAAAATGCTTCCATCTTTTTGAGCAGTTTTATTGCTTGAAGTTACAAAGGAGGGAAAAGGGAAAATGGAATGATAATATGACTCAATTCAAGCTTAGCTTGGGGCCCATAGTCATCAAGATATGTGTCTTCTTTCTATGACCAGGGCTGACTTCTGAGAAATTGTCACCTGAAAAGCTACTTGTAAGATCAAAGATCAAAGTTTGTTCATGTTTTAAACTGTTGGAGATCACAGACACCATAGTTTTAAAGGTAGAAGCGTCCTTAGAGCTTATCCAGTCTACTTCTCTACCTCCTCTCCCACATTTAACACTTTAGGAAAACTTCTGGAGAGGTTTAAGGACTTGTCCCAGATCACACAGCTAATAAGATGCTGGTCTGGAATCAAAATCCACCATAGAAGTTGATTCAACTCTTTTGTGCCATGTTCCAGTCTCTAAACTGTGCAAACGTTGCAGTGCACAGGTTAACATTTTCTCAGGACCTTTTGTTCAGAACTTTATATATTAAGACGATTCACATGTGTGATATAGGCCAGCTGCCAATTGCCCAGGGCTACAATAGGTCCTAAAACACCCATACATGGTGTTCTGTCTCCCATCTCCATACTTTTGCATGGACTGGCCTTCATGCTTGGAGCATTTTCCCCTCCACTCTTCCTAGGTCCTCCTACCAAAGGCCTTTGCTGATTTCTCCAGTTTTAGCACCCCCCACCAAAATTACTTTGCATTTTGTATGATATATATTTGTATTTTTTGTCTGTTTCTCCCTAATAGAATGCAAGATCTTTGAAAGCAGCGAGTACTTGGTTTTTGTTTTGGTGTTTTAAGAGGCTGGCACAATGCCTGATGTAGCATAAGCCTTTAGAAAATGCTTGTTGAATAGAATTATTGAATTAAAAGAGTATTGTAAGATTTAAGGCACTATAGGGAGTATGGGTTTTCCTGATTATGTATGTATGCTAAAGAGAAAAAAAAAAGGACTTTTAAAAACTGCTTATAACAAGAGCTAGTTCAAAGATGGGAGAAGAATGCTGCTAGGAGTAGATAGAATGGTGACAATAGATAACAAGTGAAAACATAATCACTTAAACTCTGTTTCTGTTTGCTCTACTAAGATAGGGAGAGAAAGTATGTTTGTGTGTGAATAGGGATCTGGATGGGAGCAGGGCTTAAATATTCAAACCAATAAACATTTGTCAAGTGCCTATTATGCATTAGGTACTGTGCTAAGCCCTGAAGATACAATTAATAAAAAGAAAAACTCTGCCCTAAAGAATTTTACAATCTAATGGGAAAAACAACACGCACATGCACATATGACAGGAAATGGGGAGGGGGAACACTAGGGGATACTGAATTAGGGAATTGAACCCAGGAAGAGCAGCAAAAGCAAAGTGAGTCTAAAAGTCCAGGTCCTGCCCTCTATCCAGGAAAGCATTGGGGAAAGTTTGGTGTTCCCTCTTGGGAGAGGAGATAGCACCTTGAGGAAGGTGGTATCAATTCAAGCTTGAGTTGGCAACATGATGAGTTCTTTAATCACTTTGATATGATTACAAGTTTGGGGACTTTGGAGAGATTTGAAGAGCACTTACCTTTGCAGTTAAGCATGTATTCTTTTATCTAGCTGATAGGTGAACTTGTTGACCTCAAGGCAATTGGTTGAACAAAGTCATGTTGGTAGAGCTGTGAATTTATCTAGCCATTCTGGAAAACAATTTGAAATTCTGACCTCAAAATAGTGGTGTGCTGGTAAATATTTAATAATTGACTCTCTAGGGGAGGAAATGTAACTATACCACACTTTTAAATTCTATCTGCATTTTGTACATTTTATGTTAATTTCTTTAGTCTAAACAATAAATCAAGCCTTGATTTGTAGGTTTGCCAATTTCCTAAGAGTAAATGTTCATGTTAAAAATTGAACAATGTACTAGTTCTAGCACATGTGTGTTTTTGACCCAGGATTATACTCCCAAAGAAATCAAAGAGAAGGAAAAAAAGTTTAGAAAGACAAAAATGTACAAAAATATCTATTCTGTATCTTTTTTTGGATTGTAAAGTAGTCAAAGATTGGAAACTAAGGGACTGCTTTTCTATAGGAGAATGCTTAAGTAAATTGTGGTATATTAATATAATAGAATAATAATGTGCTATGAGAAATGAAGAAATGGACAATTTCTGAGGAATTTGCGAAGACCTCTATAATTTGATACAGAATGCAGTAATCAGAACATAACAACATTATAGAGAAAAGAAAACTTTGAAAGATGTTAGAATTCTGCTTAATGTAATGCATGAGTTCTGAGGATTGATGAATCGTGCCATTAATCTCCTGCCAGAGAATGGTGGATTTAAAATGCAGAATGAGACATGCATATGGGCAGCATGTGAATTTATGGTGTTTGGTGTAATGACTGCGTATTTAAAATCAGCCAAAGTCAGGAATTCAGGTTAAGGGAAAAATCTTCAATCTTTATTGAAGTGAAGAGATGAATAAGGATTGCGATAGCAATATGGGCAAGAAAGATTGCGATCGTGATATGGGTAGCTGCGACAGGAAGCCAGCTAACAGAGGGGGATCTGAGCTGAAAAGCTGTGGCAATGACAATGCAAGCAGTCTCTCCTTCCCCTTCCTTTTCCACTCCCCTGCCTCCACCCACCAAAATCGTCATTTCCTATACAACACATCAGGACTTGCACAAAGAGTGGGCGGGGGCCATTCTTTCTCCAAGCATATATAGTAATAGAGTATGGTCCAATTACTATTTAGCCTCATGTGCTTGGGACCTCAATGCATCAACTCAAGCCTCAGCCCATTACATCTCCCACTTTCTTTTGTTTTAGAACACAGGTGGTCATGCCATCCCTGACTCCTCAGGGAGGTCAGAGCCCCCAAAGGGAGGTGATCACACCCTCCCTGACTTCTCAGGAAAGGAGGTGAAAGCACTAAAAAGGAGATAATCATGCCCTCCCTGACATCTCAGGAAGGGAAATGAAAAGCACCAAAGGGAAGTGGGGGTTGCTAGCAGCTTTCTGGGCTGAAGGGTCTTATTATGCACAAACCCATCAGCATGAGAAGTATTACACAAGCACATAGCAACAACGCAGAGGCTATTAGTGATGACTCTCCCCACAGTCAGTGCAGGCTTGATGTGCTGTAACAAACATGAATTATACACCCAAGTAACGGTATAACAAACAATATAAATCAACATGGTGTTGTAAAAGATTGCCAGAAGTCCTAGAAGGAGAGTATGTAAACAGCAGTCAACACATACACCTTCTTCAGCAGCCAAGAGATAGTCCAAAACCAATCTATTGTCCATTGCTTCACATATCAAGGAATCCAATGATCCCCCCAAGTTTTTGAAGTCCAGCAAAAGTCTTTTTATGTCTTAGGGAATCCAATGATTCCAGCAGATTTTGAAGTCCTGTAACAGTCTTGTCATTTCTCAGAAAATCCAATGATTCCTGAGGGCTTTCAAGTCTTATGTCTCAAAGAATCCAATGATTCCTGAGGGTCCCTACAACAATTTAATGTCTCAGAGAATCCAATGATTTCTGAGGGTTTTGAAGTCCAATGATTTTCTATGTCCATGAGTCAAATGCCATAACTGCCACACTCTTTCAATGGTGAGCACAATCAGCAACAGAACCACCCGATGTTTCTTGGGTCTTCTCTGTTTCAAGGGTCTGCTCTGTCTCTCTGCGATGGACAAGGCGAATACTGCTCGTTGGTACCCATCTGATTCCTTCTCCACCTGTAGAGAGATACAAGCAAACCCTCTCCTCCAAGCAGTTAGCCTATCTGGTCCCTTCCATTCACCACTTTCTGGGTCTCTCCATATCACTTGGCGATTACCTAAAGATAGTGTAGCTGCTCGCACTGGACACTGCCCTTCCGGTGGGTTATAAAACCTGTCTGCCAGAGCCAGTGCATCTTTGTCAAAAATCAAGAAGTTAATAGTATAAAGTGCTAGATTTAGTAGTTCTCTAGGGTTACCTCTGGCTCCCCCTTTCTTTTGTTTTTGGAGCAGCGTCTTAATGTCTCTGTTTCTCCTCTCTACTATTGCCTGTCCTTGAGGATTAAAGGGTATGCCAGTGGTGTGTAAAATCTTATACTGTGCACAAAAGTGTGCAAAACGTTTGGAGGTGTATGCAGGACCATTGTCTGTTTTTATTGCTTGTGGCATACCCATAATGGCAAATGCTTGCGTGAGGAATTCAGTGACCACTCAGGCTGTCTCTTTTGCTGCTGGTATGGCAAAAGTGAAGCCTGAAAAGGTGTCTACCACAACATGGATAAAAGACAGACGACTGAAAGATTTATAATGGGTCACATCCATTTGCCAGATTTCATTGGGTCTCAAACCATGAGGGTTCTTTCCTGGAGGTAGTGTAGGAGCGTGGAAAGGAAGGCAAGCTGTACAGCTTTTTACTATGCTCCTAGCTTCCTCTTTTGTAATCCCAAATTGTAAACGCAAAGCTCGAGTAGCCTGATGGTATTTAGAATGGTATTCCTGGGCTTCCTGAAATAAAGGCGTACTGGCTAACATAGTTGAAAGGCTATCTGCCTTTGAATTCCCATCAAAAATAGGACCTGGGAGTCCACTATGTGAGTGGACATGCAAGATATAAATCTTACCTGGATGTTTTCTCACTTGCTCCTGAAGTTCCTTAAAGAGCTGATATATATTAGAAGCTGAAAATTTTATTTGAGCTGTGGCAATTCTTTGTACCACACCTACTGAATAGGCTGGATCAGATATTATATTTATGTCTCCTGGGTAATAAGTAAGAGCTAACATGATTGCATATAATTCTTTCTGCTGAGTGGATTGAAAAGGAATTCTGACTACTCTCTTTATAGTTAAGTGATGAGAGTATATAGCACAAATATTGTGTTTGGATGCATCTGTAAAGATAGTTGGTCCTTTAAGAGGAACTTTAGAAACTTTTTCTTCAAGAATCCATTGCCAATTATGTAAAAGTCTGGTTCTCTTTAATGGAGACCCATGTGTAAAATTTGGAGCCATGGCTAATAAAATTTGCCACTCTGGGATGGTCTCATAACACACATTAATTTGTGTATTGGTGTAAAAGGTGTATATCTTATCAGGTCTTGCCCCAGATAATTGTACTGCTCACTTAATGGCCTTTAACAAAATTCTAGCCACAAGCACTGGGTAAAGAGTAAGGCTTTGTTCTGGTTGTGCTGGGAGTTCACCCACTTTATCACACTGTCTCCTTGATGAAGGATTGCTGTGAGTGCCTCTTGTGTGGCAAAAACTGATATTTCCAAGGGTTTTTGAGTGACTCTTTCAACCACATTGGATAAAGCCAGTTCAACTTCTCTCAAAGCCTCTTGAGCTTCTTTTGTAAGCTGGCATGGTGAATTTAAAGTACTATCTCCCCTTAAAATGTCATATAATGGTTGTAACTGATAGGTAGTCAAGCCTAACACTGGTCGCATCCATTGGATATCTCCTATCAATTTCTGAAAATCATTTAAGGTGTTTAGCTTCTCTGTTCTTAAGGACAGTTTTTGTACTGTAAGCACCTTAGGGAATACTTCATATCCTAAATATTGAAAAGGAGCATGTCTTTGAATTTTCTCTTCAGCTATGTATAATTTGTAGTATCTTAGTGTTTCTATGGTCTTTTGTAGACATGCTTCTAGCATTTGTTCCTCAGGTGCACATCCCAATATATCATCCATATAATGTAATAGCATAACTTTTGGAAATGCTTTTCTTATTGGAGCAAGAGCAGCAGCAACATACATTTGACACATAGTAAGGCTGTTTTTCATTCCCTGTGGCAAAACTGTCCATTCACATCTTTTATAAGGCTCAACTAAGTTAACGCTGGGCACTGAAAAGGCAAATCTTTTCATATCCCCCTTATTCAGAGGAATAGAATAGAAACAATCCTTAATATCGGTGACCCAAAGAGGTCACTCTCTAGGAAATTGAGTAGGAGATGGAAGTCCCAGGATGAAGAGTTCCCATAGTTTCCATCTGTTCATTCACTTTTCTTAAATCAGTGAGCATCCTCTATTTTCCAGATTTCTTTTTTACAGCGAAACTGGGGAATTCCAAGGACTTAGAGAAGGTTGTAAATGCCCTTATTCAAGCTGCTCCTGTACTATATCTAATAAGGCCTGAATTTTATCGCTACCTAAGGGCCACTTTTTTGTCCACCCTGGTGTATCAGTTTTCCATTGGATAGGAACAGGTGAAAGTGTTGGCAGGCCTTCAACAGCAGCCCTGCTTAAAAAACCGAAGTACTCATTTTTAACCCTAATTGTTGTAAAATGTCTCTTCCCCACAGATTGATGGGGATTTTTTCAACTATAAAAGGAGTAAAAACTCTTGTTTTGCCTTCAAAAGTCCATCTCATAGGGGTAGCACTAACTTCAGCTGCTATTGATCCTCCTACTCCAGACATGTAGGTGTCTGCTTTAATCTTTGGCCAGTGACTGGGCCAATTGGCACCTCTAATAACTGTACAATCTGCACCTGTGTCTACCACTCCTTCCAATGGTAGGCCATTTATATAGATCGTGAGCATAGGTCGGTCAGCTGTTACAGCTGCTGTCCAATATATTCCTGGATTTTGTGGTCTGGAGTCAGAATCTGGGTGACTATCACCAGGTTGCTTATTAGGATTCTATATGAGTAAACCTGATGTTACTACTTCTCCTGGGTGATAAGTCACACATTGTCTACCTGTATTAGTGACTGGGATATTATCTACACATTCCCCAGTTTCCCACATCAGTGTGTGGATGGATACTGTTTTGTATGTATAAAAAGGAGGTGAAATGGTCAAGCCTACTGTGCCTGGAGGTAAGGGATCCATAGGCTGGAGAGGAACAGATTTCACCTCTCCAGGGGGTATCTCAATTGTCCCAGCTGCATACAGCTCTATTCTCCCCAATTGAAATTTCTTTCTGCCATCAGGTTGCTTCCTGGCTGGTTGATTGTGTAATCCCCTTCTCCCATCATATGGCTTTCTGGCTGATTGGTCATGTCTGGGTACTGGACTTCTAGGCACTCTCTAGGTGCACCATTGGCTGCCATCATGCCCCAAGTGTTTTTTGCCTTGGGCTCTGGGGCTGGGCCCCTCATCTCGTTACCCTGAATATGTCTACATTCTGAGGCCCAATGGAAGCCTCTGTTGTATTTTGGACATGGAGTATTGGGTCTTATTCTCCCATTCTATCTCTATACCAACATTGAGCCTTCAGATGCCCTACTTTTCCACACTGACAGCATCTACAAGTCTCTCTGGAAGTCCCTTGCCAGGAGGGACTCTGTCTTCCCATGTTTGGATTTTGGGAAGTCTGCATCATAGCCTGGTTATAAAAGGCATCTGTGCCCACTGTGGCACAGCGTCTTATGAGCTCCTCTAAAGGAGCATCCTTGTGCAGTCCTAGTATAATTCTTCTGCAAACCTCATTAGCATTTTCCTTAGCAAGTTGCCTTATCAAAATGTCTGTTATTTCATTTTCTCCATTTGTTCTTGTGATAGCTGTCTGCAAACATCCCACAAAGTCAGCAAAGGGTTCATTTGGCCCTTGTGTTATTTTTGTGAAGGCCCCACCCTTGTCATCTTTATTTTGGAGAGAAGCCCACGCTTTGATAGCATTAGCAGCAATTTGCTCATATGCTGCTATAGAACAATTAATTTGTACTGCAACAAATGCATAAGGACCTACACCTGTTAGTAGGTCACAGGTGATTGCAGTATGAACTCCACTTTGACTATTTTGTTGAGCTTGTATCCTACAGAGCTCACTATATTCAGAAAGTCACAAGTAGTTTTGTCCAGGTTCTAGGCATATCCTTGCTATAGATTTCCAGTCATTAGGGGTCAAGATTTCAAAAGCCAAATTCTGTAATAACATCTTAACATAAGCTGATGTAGCCCCATAAAGAGTGCAAGCCTTTTTCAGGTCTTTGAGGATTTTTATATCAAAAGGTGAGTATCTTCTACTTGCTTGACCTGAAGAATTAAACTGTTGAATTACCGGAAAGGGATACATTTTTCCCTTCTTCTTTGGCCTTAATTAGTCCCTTTTGCAATCTACTCATAAGAGCAGCTGGATGCTGGTGCTGTCACTGCCCTCCTTCCTCCTCCCCCCCCCCCAACTACTCCTCCTCCCTCCATCCTGGAGGGTGGAGTTGATGGAGGAGAGTCAATTACCTGCTCCTTAGGTGGGGCTGAAGCTGCCTCAGATTCACCCCACCCTTGAGCCTCACTTAAGTCTCCATGCCCTGTGAGGATATGGCCATCAATCTGTTCTTTGTCTTTCTCCTTTATCTCAGGCTTCCCCATTTGGCTATTCCTAGAGCCTTTTCCTTTTCTCCTAGAACTTATATGGTATCTTAAGGCCAACTGTATCATATTGTATAAATAGAATGCCTGGATGGAAATTGAATGAGGGCCATTTTCATTGTAATATGTGGAGAGCTGTTGACCAACCAATGCCCAGTTATCTAGAGAGATTTGCTCTTCCTCTAAGAACCAAGAGGAGGTGCGTTTTAATGTACCCAGAAATCTAGCTGCCTGTTCCCAAGTTATAAGTAGTCCTTGATCTTCTATCAGCTTAAGCAGGCTTTCTATAGCACCACTCCTGGGTGGGGCTGGGGGTGGGGGATAGAGAATCTTTAGATAGAGAATCTGTCCCATTTCAGCCAAAAAAGACTAGTTAAGTCTTTAAGAAAAGTTCCCTGTTTGTCTTATACTCACCTAAGTTCCTGGTCACTGGAGACTTCTTCAGTGAAAATAGGGTCCTTGGTTCCCATGCTTGGGTGCCAATTGTAATGACCGCGTATTTAAAATCAGCCGGAGTCAGAGAACTGACCCTAATTTATAAGAAATCAATTGATAAATGGTCAAAGGATATAAACAGACAATTTTCAGATTCTGAAATTGAAACTATTACCACTTATATGAAAGTGTTCCAAATCACTATTGATCAGAGAAATGCAAATTAAGACAACTTTGAGATACCACTACACACCTGTCAGATTGGCTAAGATGACAGGAAAAAATAATGATGAATGTTGGAAGGAATGCGGGAAAACTGGGATACTGATGCATTGTTGGTGGAGTTGTGAACGAATCCAACCATTCTGGAGAGCAATCAGGAATTATGCCCAAAAAGTTATCAAAATGTGCATACCCTTTGATCCAGCAGTGCTACTACTGGGCTTATACCCCAAAGAGATACTAAAGAAGGGAAAGGGACCTGTATGTGCCAAAATGTTTGTGGCAGCTCTGTTTGTAGTGGCTAGAAACTGGAAAATGAATGGATACCCATCAATTGGAGAATGGCTGGGTAAATTGTGGTATATGAATGTTATGGAATATTATTGTTCTGTAAGGAATGACCAGCAGGATGAATACAGAGAGACTTGGAGAGACCTACATGAACTGATGCTAAGTGAAATGAGCAGAACCAAGAGATCATTATACACTTCGACAACGATATTGTATGAGGATATATTCTGATGGAAGTGGATTTCTTTGACAAAGAGACCTGAGTTTCAGTGGATCAATGATGGACAGAAGCAGCTACACAGACAAATATGAACTATTTGCATTTTTGATTTTCTTCCCGAGTTATTTTTACCTTCTGAATCCAATTCTCCCTGTGCAACAAGAGAACTGTTCGGTTCTGCAAACATATATTGTATCTAGGATATACTGCAACATATCAAACATATATAGGACTGCTTGCCATCTAGGGGAGGGGGTGGAGGGAGGGAGGGAGGGGAAAAATCGGAACAGAAGCGAGTGCAAGGGATAATGTTGTAAAACATTACCCTGGCATGGATTCTGTCAATATAAAGTTATTATTAAATAAAATAAAATTAAAAAAAAAATCAGCCAGAGAAAGGAATTCAGGTTAAGGGAAAAATCTTCAATCTTTATTGAAGTGAAGAGGTGAATAAAGATTGAGATAGCACTATGGGCAAGAAAGATTGCAATAGCAATATGGGCAGCTGCGACAGGAAGCCAGCTAACAGAAGGGGATCTGAGCTGAAAAGCTGTCACAATGGCAATGCAAGCAGTCTCTCCTTCCCCTTCCTTTTCCACTCCCCTGCCTCCACCCACCAAAATTGTCATTTCCTATACAACACATCAGGACTTGCACAAAGAGTGGGCAGGGGCCATTCTTTCTCCAAGCTTATATATTAATAGAGTATGGTCCAATTACTATTTAGCCTCATGTGCTTGGGACCTCAGTGCATCAACTCAAGCCTCAGCCCATTACAGTTTGGACCATAGATATTTTGGAATTTGAAAAAAAAATTGTAGGAAAGGAAGAATCAGGAGGAAAAATAATAAATACTTATAAAGGTAAAGAGAGTTTTAAATAGATATTACAAAAAGATGATTGATTAACTGAGATTAAAAAGGATAGATGGGACAGTTACATGGCACAGTAGATAGAGTGGTTGACCTGAAGACAAAAAGACTCATCTTCCTGATTTTCAATATGGTCTCAGACATTATTTGTATGACCTAGGCAAATCACTTAATTCTGTTTGCCCCATTTTTTTTTTTTCATGTGTAAAATGAGCTGAAAAAGGATATGGCAAATCACTTCAGTATTTTTGCCAAGAAAACCCTAAATGGGGTCATGTAGAATCAGATATGACAACACCTTCTCAGACCTTCTTTTTAAGACTTTTCTTTTCCTCTTGTATTTTGGAGTGTATCAAATAAGAGGATTTCTAAAAAAGTATGTGTGAAAGAGTCTATTTAAGCTTAATTGTTTTTATAAGTCATAAAATAAGTGTAGCTCTTCTGACAACAATCTACCTGTGTTTTAGTCAATTAACCATCTTGTATGTGTTGTGTTCTAGGAGTAACATACCACGGGCATACCCCATCTCTTTGGGAAGGTGTCCTTCAGATTCCTTCCAAACAAAGGTCTCTATCCTATAATCTTCTCAAAGCAATTAGTAAACTAATTAAATTATTATTCTATTCATCTCACTCCTTACAGATGTTTAACAGGGAATTGAGAGCAAACCACTTAGCTTTCCTTAATATAACTGAGTCATTAGAGCTAGATGAATTAGATGAATATCTTTAAAAAATCACATCTAGAGATGTGATTGAAGTCCTACTGCCTAAGATATTTTGAAAGTTGTGGAGAATGAAAGAATTGTTATAGAACTAGAGATGGAGAATTGTTTTTATTTTTGAGAAAAAAGAAAGCGGGTAGGAACTTTGGCAAGCTTAATATAGATTCCTGGAGAAATCCTAGAATTATTATAAAAAGAATGGTTTATGAGTACATAGAAAGGAAGAGTCATTGCCAAGAGTAAGTATCTCTTCACCCAGAATAGTACTTTCCAGACTGACCTCATTTCCTTTAATATTTTTTTGATAGAGAAAATAAATTGGTACATTAATGGCTTGCCATAGGCACAATAAACTTGAACGTCAGCAAAATATTTGGTCCACCTAGGCAGCTAAGTGGTCCAGTAAATCAAGAGCATGAGCATGATACATATACATATGCTAGAGTTATGAAGTCCTGATTACAAATCTCAATTCAGAAATTTATCAGCTGTGCGATCTGGGCAAGTCATTAATTTCTTTGGTTTCCTCATCTATAAAATGGAGGTAATAATAATACCTATTTTTCATATACTTATGAAGATAAAATGAGATAATATTTGTAAAGTATTTTGCAAATCTCAAAACATTATGCAAATGTTAGCTGTTATTATTTATGGGAAGGAAGGAGAGTTATATATTATGTCTCAATTAGATGTATTTCGATTTAGTTAAATGATCAGATCCAAAACTGATGTCAATCTGGAGAGAGGCATCTAGAGGAATACCTCTGAGATCCCTTATATTCTAAATGTTTATCTGTAATTTAGATGAAGGCATAGATAAAATGAGGACCACATTTTCAGAGAACACAACTTTGCGATGGAGAACTATTATAGTGGGCAATGGAATCAGGAACCAAAAATATTTAGATAGGGTAGAACAATAGAAGGAAATTTAAAAGATGGAATTCAATAGAAACAAATGACACATTCCTCAAACTTTATAAACATATTATGAGAGATGTGTGGCTAGACAAACATTCAAATTAAAGCAATCTGAGATTTTAATAGATTGAGAAATGAATATGAGTCATCAATCTGTCAAGAACATTTATTAAAACACTTACTATGTGCCAGGCACTGTGCTAAGTACTAGGGATCAAATAATAACAACAAATCACCTCCTGTTGTCAATACAATGAACTCAGTCTAATGGACTGACTCTACTTGTGATAGAGCCAAATAAGCTTACTCCATCTTGTGGTGGATCAACAGAGCCATGACATCCAGAGTAAAAAAAAGATAAAAGTCCTAATGTGCCTTTCTCTGGCCAGGCCCCATCTGAGATATTGTGGTCAGTTCTGAACATCATATCATATGTAGTATATGTAACACACACACACACACACACACACACACACACACATACACATACACACACATATATTTTGATGGATATAAGTATTTAATTATTTGAAGGGCTGTTATAGTGATGAAATATTAGGCTTGTTTTTCTTGATCTCTGAATGCAAGAACTATGAGAAACTGGTTGAAATTAGAGAAGTAAATTTTGATTTGATGTTAAGAAAAAAATTTTTTTAACAATAAGAACCATCCAAAAGTAGAAAGGTTCCCTCAGGAGATAGGAAGACAGAGTAGAGAGAGAGAGTTAATTGTTAAATTTTCAGCCATGAGCATTTACATCTGTGAAATCAGCAAACACTACAAATTAGGGCTTGATTTATTGTTTTTTGCTTATCTAGAGTCAGGGATCAGCAAATTATGCCAACTCATCGAATGATTTTCTACCTTTTTGAGCAAGAATGGTTATTTTTACTTTTACATACAATGAAACCTTATTTTAAAATAGAAAAAAAAAAAACCTATTGGCTCATGGGCCTTATAAAAACAGGTAGAAGGACACATTTGGTTGGGAGGCTGCAGTTGTTTTCTGACCCTGGTAGACCTAAG
The DNA here is from genome assembly GCF_016432865.1 of Antechinus flavipes. Taxonomy (NCBI): domain Eukaryota; kingdom Metazoa; phylum Chordata; class Mammalia; order Dasyuromorphia; family Dasyuridae; genus Antechinus; species Antechinus flavipes. Next base: position 211,464,883 of record NC_067401.1, on the reverse strand, counting down.
GTGATAGGGAAAAAAAGTTAATAATGTATATGACTATTTGTTGTTCATTTTTAAATTCTCTCCACCCCCCCACCCTCAAGAGCTTGTTGTTAAACATTTACACTCATGTGGGGAGAGAGCCTATTGCTAGAAGTTTTCAAGTAGAAGCTAATTGATTTCAGTTTAACTGCAGTTGAGTTACAGATTTCTGTGGTTTCTTTTAAGTTTCTGTTATTCTCTTATAACCCAATTTAATTCTCTATATATTTAGCACATACTATAGTTACAGCACTGTGGCAGGATATGGAGATAAAAAGACAACTATGAAATTGATCTTACTTGAAGAAGTTTACATTCTGGTGAAGAGAAGAGGATGAGATATTGCATGTCAACAAATGAGTCAATATTAAGTCAATAGTGTTTATATATGTGCACACACACATATATGTATATATCTATACATGCTTATAAACACTAGTATATGCTACATATACTATATAAAGATATATACTATATATGTAACATATTAAAGTATGTGATGTATAATATAGTATAGTGATATATAGAATGTGATTCATTAGTCATATATACACATATATGTATATGTATATATATATAATAAACATATATTTAGGGAAGCTAGCAAGGAAGATGATATTAAAAATTAGGTACATAAGGAAAATCTTCATGTAGGAGGTGGCACTTAAACTCTGTTTTGCCCAAAGTTGTATATTCTTTGAAGAAGAGGAAGAGAGACAATGCCTTCTAGACTTCCGGGACCACATCTGATTTTATGTTTGTGAATAAGAAGGAAGAATCAAGGCAAGATTGTGAATCTGTCTGATTGGAAAGATTGTCATCAACAGAAAGAGGGTGGTTTGAAGAGGGTATTTTTTTTTTTCTGGAGACAAAAAATGAGGTCCAATTTGAATATTCTGTACCTGAGTTGCTTATGTCCAGGTTGGGATGTCCAATAAGCTAGTGATAATGCTGATCTTGAGTTCAGGAGATAAATGAAAGTTAGCTATAGAGATTTGGAGTTCATCTGTTTAGGAATGGTAATTTGAACTATGAGCACTGATGAGATCACCAAGGAAAAGAGTATAGAGAGTGAAAAGAAAGGCTTTCAGGAGAGCAGGAGCAGGGATGCCCCCACATAATTGATGATTCAGCAGAGGAGCACCAAAAGAAAAGTAGGAAGGAACCAAGAGTAAGCCTTGTCATGGAAACCAGAGGAGAGAGGCCTAAAAGGAAGTAGATACTCAACAATTTTGAAAGCTGCAGAAAAGTTAAATAGTGTGAATACTAGGAAAAGGACATTCTGTTTCACATTTAAAAGATCATTATAAACACTGAAGAGATGTAAAGAATTAGACAGTGCTGGGAAATATAGAATCAAAGATTAAGAGTTAGATGAAACCTTAGAGATCATCTTTTTGATTGGGAAATTGAGGTACAGAGATGTTCATGATTTGCCTAGAGACATTCAAGCTAGATTTGTATCCACATCTTCCTGATTTTAAGAGCAGTGACTACTACACTGACATAAAGATTATATATCTATATATATATATATATCTGTATATGTGTGTATATATATATACATATATATATGTATGTATCTGTATATGTATATATGTATATATTTAGCTGTATAAACCGTCTTGTAATCTAATCCATATATCTGAATGACTATGAATGTGCGTTTTTACTGTTGAAATTACATCCTAAGTTTTGTTGGATATTGACCAAATGCACTAAATTATGGTAGCATTTAGAAATGCTGTAGCTGCCTTTTAACAACATAAAATTAGGAAATTGAATGTGTTTTGATAGTATGTTAGCTGTCTCTTTGATTAGTGGCAATTAGAATGTATAGTATGCTTTACCTGGTTTGTAGATGTATAGGCACATCAAAAAGCAAAAAGATAGAACTTATGAAAACAAAAGCAAATAATGCAATGATATTAAGATATATACTTTTGTATTTTTATTCTTATATAAGACTATTTGCTGGCTCTAGTTAGTATGTTATTTAAATTCATATAAGGATTTTTAGAGAATGTTTCAAACAACTTTTCTATTCCTTTTTTTAGGTGAATGATAATTGGTCACTCACTATTAGATTCATGTTTTTCTTCCAAGAACTCTTATTCTCTTACCCCCAGTTTTTTGTGGAAGAGAAACATCATCATCCCTCCTTTTTATCTTTCAAATTGAAAGTCATCTACACTAAGAGACAGAGTTGAGTAAAAATGGGGGAGTAAAAAGCTGATGGTAAGGGACTTACCATCCCTACCCTAAAGAAGTTTGATTTTAATAGGGAAAACCTTATATAAAGAGAAGCTGGAGGTGGGGGTGGGAAGGGGGGTTATTCTTGTTTTATATGTAAAGAACATTGTAGAACCTTAAAAATCTTTATAAATGTCTACTACTATATAAGATACTTAACCAAAACAGTCCAAGTGGATTAACCAAAGGTGCCCCTCAGGTGACACAGTTTCTCAGGGTGAAACATAGTGGCTTGGGCTCCATGACATCTGGAAAAATACTTTTTCAAGAGTTTGCCAAGGCCAGCCCTGGCCAAAGGCTCTGAAGATTACGAAAGGAAGGAAAAGAAACTTGCTCTGGGAAGCCATGCCATATGATTGTTCCCCCTTCAAGCCCTAGGCTATTTCCGCACCCAGAAGTGGGGGGTTTGGGGTATGTGTTGTTCTGAAGCATCCCATGGAGCCTGGCTTTCCTTCCCTTTCATACTGCTACTTCGAAATCTTTATAATAATTATTGATCACTTTCAGTATACAGATGGCAGCCCCCTATGCCTCAAGAGAGAGGTTTATGGGTTGCCATGACATTTTCCTGGTGGCCAACCTTCTGGTTTTCCGATGCCAGGTTAATGCCAGGCCCCTACCTGAGGCCTTCTCAGTTTGGTATGTTCTGCCAGGACTTAGGCTCTGCTGGCAAAGTCTTAAAGAACCAAGAATCAGCCCCCATGCCACGATGAGGCATCAGAAAGTGATTTCAGCAGCCCTCTGTAAGAAGAGGGAAATTTGCCAGCCTGGCAGATCTGCCCTTTATAGAAGGGGAAATAAGTTGCTCAATTTGGCAAGAGGCCTTTGGAGTCATATGTCCAATGTGGACTGAAACTCCTTCCCCCGGCTCACCTCATATGCCCCTCTTGTACCTTGCACTTGTTTAAAATCATCCTCCACTCTCCCACCCCACCCCAAATAGAACAAAACTAAAAACCAAGCCCTCCAATTTCCCATGACTATGCTAGGAGAAATAATCACCACTCCCAACTGCAAGGTTTGGAAAGACATGGTGTTCTGCCAAGGTAGGCATAGGTAAGTTAGTGGTAGGCCTGGGCTAGTGAGAACTTTTTTTCTCTTTAATTCTCTTTTTTAATTGGATGTGGTCTTTATGACTAAAAAAGTAAGTCATCCCAAGGTGGGGCATTTGTACATTACAGTGGGACTGTAGACCTGGTTGGACTTGGGTTTGAAAAAAAATCACTTTTATTTTTTAACTTTTGGCTTCTATCTAAAATGTGGTCCATAGACTGATGCTTTCTGAGGTCCCTTCCAGCCTTCTGACTTTAATAACAATCCTTCCTGCCCCAGTGCCCTGGCCTGGATTCTCAGTCTTACTGTTGTTGCTCAGTGGTGCCATCTGGGAATGTTGCTGGGTCTTGGCCAGAGCTGTTCTCAAAGGAAAAGCAAGAACAACAGCTATTTAGTGACCTGTTTGGGAAACAATAATCACCTACACTTAGAGCAAACAAGCTAAAGGCTTTTTTAAAAAGTTGTCTTGGTCCTTTGATTCTTTCCTTAGCAGTAAGCTTAGGAGAGATCAGAGTTGGGAGGAGAGCGTGTGTTTGTGGGGGGGCAGGAGATGAGGAGGAGGGGTTAAATTTCCCATGGGAGGCTTGACTGACAATGTTACCTGTGCTGGGGTAAAAAAGAAACCACATTCACCTTTCTAAGACATTAGGTTGAGCTGATGCCAAGGGTAACTGAATCTTTCTTTATGTGGTCACCTTATCCCATGGTCACCCTATCTCCAGGTCACTGTGCCCTGTTCTCAGACAGTAGGGTTATACTTTGAATTTTCATGGATTGTTTTTTCTTTTTCTCAGGGCCTCCTCCAACCACAATCGATATTTATTGAACATCTACTAAGCTAAGTCTTGAGGGGGGTTATGTGTTTTCAAGGAGCTAAGGATCTTCCTAAGAAAACAGAACATGGGAGCATCAAAAAAGGAAAGGATATCAAATGATTGAGTGATGTAGGCAGTAAGGATGGTGAGAGTCCAGAGAGAGAGACATCCTAGGAGTTGGTGTGATCAGGGAATACTTCCTGGAGGAGGTAAGCCCTGTCATGAAGGATGGGGTACCTTGAGATAAACAAAAAGGACAGAGAAAGACTTTCCACTGAGAGGTCTGGTGATTAGGAAAATGTAGAGGTGTGAATTTGCATAGAACCTTTAGAGAAGGTTATAGACTAGACTGGCTGATGTGTACAGTTTACATAGTGAGAAATAAGACTAGAAAGAGTCTGGGCATGAACTAGAGTTGGAAATTAGGTAATTAGCTATGTGGATGGGTGACTCAGTGAAAAGTCAACCAATTACTTGTTTGTTTTCTAAGATCTTTCAGTTGAGTGTGATTTTTTGGGACCCTATCTGGGGTTTTCCTAGAAAATATACTATAGTGGCTTGTCATTTCCTTCTCCCATTCATTTTACAGATGAGGAAGCTGAGGCAAACAGGGTTAAATGATTTACCCAGGTTCACATGCTAGTAAGAATCTGAGGTTGGATTTGAATGAAGATCTTCCTGACTCTATGCCTGGTACTCTTATCTACTGTGCCATCTAAAAGCCCTCCTTATCCTTGACTTCTCTACATTTGATCCTGTTGACCTCCTTTTCATCCTGTATGCTCTCTCACCTCTGAGTTTTCATGACACTACTTTGTTTTTGTCCTCCTTTATCCATCCAACTGCCTCTTCCCTATCTCCTTTGCTAGATCATCCATGCCCCATTCCTTAGCCATGAATATATCCTATAGCTTCTCTTTTGGCAATCTTATTAATACCCAAAGATTTAATCATGCATATGTACACATACATACACATACACATACTCACACACACACAGAGTTTCGTTAAAATCTCTTTGGGGTAGAGACTCAATAGTGGTATTTCTGCCTCAAAGAGGATGCATGATAGTATAGCTACATATATTATATACATATAAATATACATGCATATGTACTCACATACACACATATGTATATCTATCTCTCTGAGAGGGAGATGTATATGATTCAGTTCTATTTTCTCTTCTCAATTCTATCATTTGCCCATTTTCCAATTTCCATTTTCTACAAGATGCTCCATGGGCATCTCAAACCTAACATATATGAAATAGAACATAATATCTTTCCTTTTACCTTCTTCTCCCACCTCTCACCCTCTCTGTAATCATTTTTATTTCTGTTCAGAGTGCCACCATCCTTTCACTTTTAAATCTCAGAATCATTCTCAACTACTCAGTAAGTCCTGACAATTTAATCTATACTACATTTCACTCATTCTTCTTGACTATCATCTCAGGTTAGGAACTCATCACTTCTTGCTTGGAATATTCCAATAACTTATATGTTCCCCACTTCAAATCTTTCCTCTTTTCAATTCATCCTTTTTAGCACCAAATTGATATTCCTAATGCACAAGTCTGACCTATAAGACAGTGTTGAATAGTAGGAGAAGTGGTTGATGTGAAGTCAGAGAATGTAACTTCACATTTTGCTTCTGGTACTTATCACTGTATGGCTTTGAGCAAGTCATTTATTCTAGGTCCCAGTTTCCATATCAAAAAAAAAAAGAAGATTGGATTAGATGACTACATATGTATTGTATGAATGCATGTACATACAAATATATATTATGCTATCATATATCCTTTCATATGTAATATAATTTTAAGAGAAATGTCAGGAGAAGAACAAAAGTTTGTGTTTAGTGTTTATTGACCTAACCAAGACCTTTGACACTGTCTGTCTAGTGACTTGGCAAAATTCTGGGGTATGGAGAATTTCATCAGTATTGTACCCCAGTTTCAGGATGGCATGCTTTCATAGGTTTGAGATAATGGATAATATTCTCATAGTTTCCCAATCACCAATGGATTGAAGAAAGGTAATATGATGACTGGCTTTCATGCTTTTTTGCATAAAATTTTCAGCAATATGTCTGAAGCTTTTGATGAAAACAAAGAAGCATCAAGGTTAACTACTACATCGACAATAAATTATCTAATTTGAAAAAGCTAAAAGCAAATACAAAAATGGAGGAAAAGTTGGCACACAACTTTTTGTTCACAGATCATTGCAGCCTTTGAGGCTGAGATGTACCAAAATACGAATCTCTCTTGCTTATTCTAATTTTGATCTAACAAGAAAACACAGATTCTCTACCAGCTAGCTCTATACCATGGATTACAGAAAATGGGGAAATAATGAATGCTGTGGATAAGTTCATACTTTCCAGGGATGCATTTTCAATTATAAGCTCTTTAAAATTTCTTGGATAATTGGATTGCTGAGATTGCTGTCATTCACAATTGATCATTATACAATATTGCTATTACTGTGTACAATGTTCTCCTGGTTCTGCTCATTTTACTTTATACCAGTTCATGTAAGTCTTTCCAGCTTTTTCGGAGAGCACTCTGCTCATTATTTTTTATAGTACAACAGTATTCCATCACAATCCTATACCATATTTTTAGCCATTTCCCAAATGATGGGCATCCCCTCAATTTCCAATTCTTTACCATCACTAAAAGAACTAAATGTTTTTGTACATATAATTCCTTTTTTTATTTTTTTTTAAATTTCTTCCTAGTAGTGGTATTACTGGATCAAAGGGGATGATGCATGGTATTATAACCTTTAAGACAGTTCTAAATTTCTCTCCAGTCAACTCAGGACTGTGTTCCAGCTCTGAAGAGGGCAATGCAACAGAGTCCTGTACTCAGTAACAGTAAAAAGATCCTATACTTTCCTTTAGACAAAGTTGTTTGATCCCCTTACCATCACTGATCACTGACTCAGCCAAAGCCTGCTTTTGGTTTGTTCTACCCACCCCAGTGTGACATTCCTTTCCTACAGAACTTCTAAGTTGTCTTGGGCTAGAAAATTATTTCACCCTGTCCTTTTGTGGGTTCTACTGCTCCAAAATTTATTTTGGGGTATTATTTAAAGTTTTATGGAGGGGAATTTGGGAGAGCTGGGATAAGTCCTTCCCTTTTTTCTGCGATCTTGGCTTCACCCTCCCTCTCAAAAGATTTGGAGAACTCAAACTAGGTAAAAGCTCATGTGGTCGTTGGAAGAAGTGATACAAGGACACTTTCAAGGTTTTTCTGAAGAACTTTGATTGTGAGATATGAATGACACATGGTGTTGCTGCATAAAATGAGACTCTGTGTTCTATGAGCAAAATAGATTATGGTTGCTCAAAAGAAATTTGAGATGGATAAATTTAGAGACATCTCACTTCCACATGGTCATAGGGATTACTTGGGCTTGATCTGAGATACAGTTTTCTGAGCTTATATTGGTCTAATCATATATAGCTGAACATACTATAATGACCCTGACATCATGATATCATTTTGGTATTCTTTGGGCACAAAATAAACAACTTAATGTGTTTGTATATGTGTGTGTGTGTGCATACACACAATACATTGTGTAAATATATACATATATATGCAGGCATGTATGTATTTTTGTATCTATCATCTATATATCTCTCTACTTCTCCATTAGACAATAAATTCCTTCAGATCAGGGACTATCTTTTACCTTTCTTTGTATTCCTGGCTAGGTAGCACAGTGGATACAGTTGTGGCAGGAGCACTTGAGTTCAAATTTGACTTCAGATACTTTCTAGCTGTGTGATCCTGGACAAGTCACTTAACCCTATTTCCTCTTCTAAAAAAGAATTGGGGAAGGAAATGGCAAACCATTTCAATATTCTTGCCAAGAAAACTCCAAATGAGGTCACAGAGTCAGACACAACAGAAACAACCCAACAATAAATTATATATATATATATATATTATCTCCTTTGAGCCTCGCAGTAACCTTGAGAGGCGAGCGCTTTTATTTATTTATTTATTTATTTATTTATTTACAGATTTTACAGATTAGGAAACTGAGGCAGGAAGGGTTTAGAAATTTGCACATGGTCACATAGCAAATAAGAATTCTGAGGGAGAATTTGAATTCAGGTGTTTCTGTTCTGTCTCTAAGTTCAACCATATATCCACTCTGATACCAGTGTGCCTAGTAAAATCCAGAGAGTTAGAGTCCAGAAAAAGTGTTCTGCAATTACCTCCTTCTTGGAGAAGTAGATTATAATCAGGAGGAGGAATCCCCAAACCCTGTCCTGCTTTATCAGAAGACATTAACTCTTTAGGGATTTATTCAGAGATGATATAGAGCTGAGGTGAAGTAAAATTTTCAGAAGCCCATAAAATGCTCCCTGCTCCGATGTTTAAAATTTTATCTCCTACATGAAGCTAAGTAATTATGTTACATTTGACTTTTAGAGGTTTTGTGTGTTTGTGTGTGTGTGCTTATGTGTGGTTTTTGTGACATCCAAGAGAAAGGAATAACAACCTTTTACATGACTTTTCTTTTTCCCAGTTCCTACCATTGGAGAGATCCTATACATGAGCAAAATTTACTTAAAATTACTTTCCCTGGGGATACAGAGGGATGAAAAATTAAAATTCAAGAAAAGATACTCACATTGTTCTCAAGATCCCCGTGCCAAAACCACTCCTTTCTTTTCACTTCTCTCTTTTGACTATTAGGATCTAAGGCTCCTAATTTCCCAGAGCTAAGGCTCAGAAAGCATGCTGTATCCTGAGCTTGACATAACAATAATCCTTTGAGCTCACCCTTTGGATGAATTTTGCTGCAGCAAAATCACAGAATTGTTTCACACTAGCCCCAGGTGGTTCCGGAGCTTAGACAAGCATCTGCAGGAACCACATTCGGTCATGAAGCCCTGCTATGAATCAAACTTGTCTCATTGTTGCTGTTACTTCCCACTGCTAGGTTATACCTCACTGCCTGGCTCTTTGTGTAGCCACATATATATTTATTAAAATATAGCCTCACTATTTAGGGGTCTTCTCAAAGTTAGAGACCTGTCATGATGTCTAGTTTCCCTCCTCCAAAAGAATAAAGAAGGCTTTTTGCCCAGAACTTCTGTGATCTCTTTGGTTTTATTTTATTTTTCAAAGTTAACATTTGATGCACTAACCTCTGTGGCTCTTTCTTTGGTCATTTACTTTCAGAGGTCAAACTCCACTAGGATTAAACCTGATTGCTTATATCTGGATCCAGCGCTAGGAACCTCTAAGAGAGAATGAATGAAAAAAGCATTTATTAAGCACTTACTATGTGCTAGCTATAATAATAAATGCTGGGAACACAAAGAAAGAAGAAATATAGTACCTGCTCTTAAGGAGCTCACATGTAATGGGAGAGATAACATGAAAAAATATTATGTAAAAACAAGATATGATTAAAGTAAATTAGAGATAATCTTAGGGGGAAGACACTAAGATTAAGATAGACTGAGAAAAGTTTCTTCTAGAAGATAGGATTTTGGCAGAGATTTGAAAGAAACCAGGGAAACCAATAGGTGGAAAAAGGGAAGGAAAAAGTTCCAGGTATGGGGGACAGCCACTAGTCCCATGAGTAGTAAGGTATAGGAAGGCTAGAAAGGTATGAAGGGGCCAGATTATAAAGAGTCTCAAAAGCCTACAGAGGATTTTATATTTGATTCTGAAGACAATTTGATCCTTAAGCCTACAAAACTGATTGAATAGAAGATATATATGGTTAGGCTTAAGCTTTCAAGAGATCAATTTGTAGCTGAATGGAGGATGTATAGGATTTGGGAGAGTTGAGTCAGAGAGACCAATCAGTAGCCTTTTTCTTGTTCTTTAATTTATTTAATAGTATTTTATTTTTCCAGTTATATGTAAAGACAATTTTTCTTTCATTCAATTTTTTGAAAGATTTTTTGAGTTCCAAAGTTTTCTCCCTTTTTCCTTTCCTATCCATTGCCCAAGACAACAAACAAATCTGATATAGGTTATATAGTAAACTTTTTTGATAGTAAAAATATGAGTTGATGAGAGTTTGGACCAGGATGGTGGTAGTGTCAAAGAAGAGAAATGCCACAGATGAAAGATTTATAAAAGTAGAATTATAAGATTTGATGACTGATTAAATGTGTGAGGTAGGGAATCAGAGAAAGTGTGAAGAGTTGAGAATATTTAGCTGAGAGCCTGGGTGATTGGCAGGATGGAAGTACCCTCCAGAGTAATGAGGGAAGTTAGGAAGAAGGTAGGGTTTGGAAAGGGGAGATAATGAGTTCATTTCTGAACTTATTAAATTTAAGATGCCCTATAGGCAGTTGAAGATGCAGAGCTGCTTGCTATGTGCTGCTCTGGGGATACAGATAGGAAGGGCTAGACAGTCTAAATTCTCAAGGATTTTACATTCTGACAGGGAGAGAAAAGATATACAGAAAGGAAAAGGGCAAACAAAACAGCAGAAGTGTTATATGTTCCGTCACACCAGAATTATTGTATACTCCTCCTCTTTATGCATGTTGCATTCCAGACAAATAGGTTTAATGTGGTATTCCCATATAAACCATTCAGTCTCATTATGCCTGCATTTGTATAGTCTGTCTTCCATAACTGGAATGCTTTTCTTTATCACTTTCATGTTGAATCCCTAATTTCCTTCAAAGCCCAATCCAAAGATCCCCTTAAGCCTTTGCCTAAGTTTGGGACAGCTAGGTAGTGCTGGACTTGGAATCATCAGGAAGACTCATGTTCCTGAGTTCAAATTCAGTTTCAGATACTTACTAGCTATGTGACCCTGGGCAAGTTACTTAACCCTGTTTGTTTTAATTTCCTCATCTGTAAAATGATCTGGAGAAAAAAATAGCAAACTACTCCATCATCCTTGTCCAGAAAACTGCAAATGGGATCGTGAAGAGTAGAACAAAACTGAAATAACTCAACAATTTCCCAACTTCTTAAGCTGGAATAATTTTTTACATATTTTTGTATTGTTTAAATAGGATGATGACCAAATTCCTTTCCAGCTCCAAATTTATGAGCTTGTGATCTGCCTTCAGTAGCCATTTAGTTCAAGTACCCATTTTCCATGTGAGGAAACTAGGGCCAAGGGAAGTTGCATGACTTGTTTAATACAAATAGTAAATGGCAAAGCTAGGATTCAAAGCTAAGACCTCTGGCATTTAGCATTTTTTCCCACTGTTATATGTGCATGTGTTGTTTTCTCCTAATAGAATGTGAGCTGCTTAAAAAAACTTTTATATTATCAGTGTTTGGCTCATATTAGGGCATCAGATCACAGGTTCATAAATTTAGAGCTGGAAAGAACTTTAGGCATCATTTAGTCTATCCCCTCAGATGAGAATAAAGAAAGACTTAGGAAGTTATATAACTTGCCAGTAGTCACATAGCTAAGAGTCTGAAGAGAGATTTCAATCCTACTCATTCTGATTATGTCTACCATGTCTACCATATTATGTCTGATAGGTACTTAGTGAATGTTCACTGGCTGATTGAATATCTCTGTTTCTACTTTTTATGTGATAGACCTTCCTTTTGGTCTCAGTTTACCTAAATCTAAAGATAGAAGGTTGGAATAAATAGATGGGCCCATTTTAGAAAACACTGAAGTTCAGACTGATTACTACTTAATGAAGGGAAGAAAAAAATAACAAGCATTTATTAAGTACCTACCTGTGTCAAGCACTATGCTAAATACTTCAAACATTATATTATTTGACAAATCAAATAATATAAGTGAACAGACTAAGGTCATTTAGCTAGTAAGAAACAGATTGCATAGTTGACCACAGGTTCTCTAACTCTAGAGTCAGCGTCCCACATCCTCTCCAACATTTATCATTATCTTTTCCTGTCATTTTAGCCAATCTAATAGATGTGAGGTGATAGCTCATTGTTGTCTTACTTTGTATTTCTTTAATCAATAGTGATTTAGAGCATTTTTCAAATGACTATAGATGGCTTTAATTTCTTTCTTTGAAAATGGTTCATTTTATTGATTTGTATTCTTATTAATTTGACTCTATTCTCTACATATTTTAGAAATAAGGCCATTATCAAAAACAGTGGGTAATAAAAATGTTTTCCCCAGCTCTCCATTTCCTTTCTAACCTTGGCTGCAATACTTTTGTTTGTGCAAAACTTTTAAAATTCAATATAATCAAAATTATCTATTTTGCATTTCATAATGATCACTATTTATTATTTGGTCATAAATTCCCCCTTTCTTCAAAGATCTGACAAATAAACTATCCCTTGCTCTTCTAGTTTTCTAATTGTATCACCCTTTACATTTAAATCATATACCCATTTCAATCTTATCTTGACATAGGGTAAAAGATGCCTAATTTCTGACATATTATGTTTCAGTAATTTTTGTCAGATAGTGAGTACTTGTTCCAGAAGCTGTACTCTTTGAGTTTATCAAACAGTGCTATAATCACTGATCACTGTATCTTGGTGTATCTAACCTATTCCATGGGTCTACCACTCTATTTCTTAGCCAGTAACAAATGGTTTTGAAGATTGCCACTTTATAATATCATTTTAGGTTTGGTTAGAATCAATGTTTTTTTCTTATATACCACACTATTTAGGCCATTAGAGATGTCTCAGGGATAGCTAGAGCCACAGATGATAGAGTATTGGCCCTGGAGTCAGAAAGACCCTTAGACTTAGTAGTATGACCCTAATTAAGTCACTAAATCTAAAATGGGGATAATAATAGCATCTTTCTCTCAGGTCTGTTGTGAAACTCAAATTAGATATTTGTGAAATGCTTGGCACAGTGATTGGCACATAATAGGCTTATTCTCATACTTTTAATCTCAAAAATTTTACAAATGCCTACTATGTACAAGTATCAACAAGTACTTAGTATAGGGTAGCAATCTTTTTGAATATCTGAGCAACTCAGACACTGAAGAATTATTATATGTTCTGGGATTCTGATTTCTTTCTGGTTTTTCTCTTTGTACAATGATCATTATTGTTATAGAGGGTATCATGAGATAGCTTGTGAGATGGCTAATTAAGGCTGGAATAAGAATTACTAATTCTAGTTGCTGAACTAAGTGATCACGAATTAGTATATAATTCTATACTATGTACAGCAGATGGGTATTCTAATAATAGATTAGCTCCTATAAATTTGGAACAAAATTCCTCTGTGCCTCAGTTTCTTTATATACAAAAAATTTAGTCATATGGACCTGTGACCTAGAATACATATTAGATATCTGTAATAGAAATAATGTTGAAAATTCAAGTTTTTTCTTTCTTCTTGTTTTTCTTCATTCCTTTCCTTTTCTTCATTCTTCATAACAACAATTTATAATTTAGTAGATCTTGACTTCTTCATTCATCCCATTAAAAAGGTTGTATATTGTATGATTCTAAAATTCTAACTCTATTAACCATTTAATACAAAAAATTGAGAATTCAGCAGCCACTTAGTCCCAGTCACACATGAAAGGAATTATTAATATAATATATCCAACAAGAGGCCATTTAGCCTCTACTGGAAGACCTCCAAGGGAGGTTTAGCACTTGAGGTATCCCATTTTACTCTTGAATAGTTCTAATCATTGAGATATATTTTCTGAAATGAAATTTTAATTTGTCTCTTTGACTTCTCGATATTAGTTTGTCTGCTGGGGCCAATTGGAACAAACTGAATTCTTCCTCCCATATGACAACTAGCCTTCCAATTATTTAAACATAGGAAATTCCTCCCTCATATTTTCTCTCTTCCAAGATAAACATTCCCAGTTTCTTCCATTGATTCTCAGAGGACATGGATTCAAGGATGCTACCCATTTTATCAATGCCCTTTTTAAACCAGGGTAATCAAGAATTGTAAAGGCTGAATTTCTGAGTAGATGTACTTGGAGAACCAAGCACTTAAGGCTAATTACCAATTGGACAATACTTTATTAGCATTTGCTTGGAAAATGGCCCACCTCACCATTCTGTGCTGGCTTGATCTGTTGGCCTATAGAGAGATTTCTTTATTCTTTGTTGAAGGGAGAGAAGAGAGAGTGGACACAGCAATCTCCTCTTTCCACCGCTGTGTCCATTCTCTCTTCTTTCCCTTCAACAAAGAATAAAGAATATCCTGACTCTGGCTGATTCTAAAGTATCCAGGGTGCTGATGTGGTCACCACATTTGGTGCCCAATGTGGAACCAAGGACCCTACTTTCATTGAAGAAGTCTGGTAACCAGGAAATTGGGTGAGTATTTTAATAGACAAACAGGGAATTTACTTTGTTAAGGGTTAAACTAGTAACCTTTTCTGGCTGAAATGGGGCAGATGTTAGGAAAAGATTCTCCTCCATCCCCAGCCCCATCCCCACCCCTGCCCTGAGGGGGTGCTATCGAAAGCATGCTTAACTTGATCAAGGAACAAGGCTTAATTATAACTTGGAAACAGATTGCTAGACTCTTGGGTACATTAGAAGGCACATCCCCTTGGTTCTTAGAGGAAGAAGAAATTTTGCCAGATAATTGGAAGCTAATAGGACAATAACTATGTGAATACTACAATGATAAAGGTCCTCGTTCAATTTCCAACCAAGCATTCTATATATACAACATAATACAGTTGACCTTAAAGAATCCTACAAGTTATAGACAAAAGAAAAGTTCTAGGAACAGCCAGATGAGGAAGTGTGAGGAAAAAGAGGAAGACAAAGAACAGTTTAATGACCATATTGCCAGAGGGCATGAGGAGTTAAGTGAGGTTCAAGGGTGTGGTGATTTTCCACCTTCAACCCTGTCTACAGAGAAGATAATTGACACAACCCCTACCCCATCCTATGAGTAGATTGCAAAAGGCAGTACTTAAGGCCACAGAGGAAGGGAAGGTATAGCTGAGTTAAAACTACAAATATATCCTGTGATTCATCAGTTTAACTTTTCAGGTCAAGAAAGTAGAAGATACGCTCCTTTTGATATAGAAATCCTCAAAGACCTGAAAAAAGCTTGCACTCTTTATGGGGCTACATCAGCTTATGTTAGATGTTATTACAGAATTTGGCTTATGAAGTCTTAACCCCTAGTGACTGGAAATTTATAGCAAGGGTATGCCTAGAACCTGGACAAAACTTATGGCTTTCTGAATATAGTGAGCTCTGTAAGATACAAACCCAACGAAATAGTCAAAGTGGATTTAATCCTCCAATCACCTGTGACCAACTACCAGGTGTAGGTTCTTATGCAGACATTTCAGTACAGATTAGTTACCCCTTAACAGCATATGAGCAAATTGCTGCTGCTGCTATCAAAGCGTGGGCTTCTCTCCACAATAAAAACAAGAGTGAGGCCTTCACAAAAATTGTACAAGGACAAATGAACCCTTTGCTGATTTTGTGGGATGTTTGCAGACAGCTATTATACGAACTAATGGTGAGAATACAGTAACAGACATTTTGATGAGGCAACTTGTTAAAGAAAATGCTAATGAGGTTTGCAGAAGAATTATACTAGGACTGCGCAAGGATGCTACTTTAGAGGAGCTCATAAGACGGTGTGCAACAGTAGGCACAAATGCCTTTTATAGCTAGGTTATGCTGCAGATTTCCCAAGATCCCAACATGGGAAGACAGGGTCCCTTCTGGCAAGGGACTTCCAGAGAGACTCGTCAATGCTTTCAATGTGGTAAAGTAGGGCATCTGAAAGCTCAATGTCAGCATAGAGACAGAGTGAGAAAACAGGGTGGGAAAACAAAACCCAATACCCTATGTCCAAAATACAACAGAGGCTTCCATTGGGCCTCAGATGTAGACAATTCAGGGAAACAGGCCCAGTTCCAGGGCCCCAGGCAAAAGACACTTGGGGCATGATGGAAGCCAATGGTACACCCAGAGAGTGCCTAGAAGTCCAGTACCTAGACATGACCAATCAGCCAGGAAGTCATCTGATGGGAAAAAGGGATTACACAATCAATCAGCCAGGAAGCAACCTATGGAAGAAAGGGATTACAATTGGGGGGAATAGAGTTGTATGCAGCTGGGACAATTGAGATAACCCTTGGAGAAGTGAAATCTGTTCCTCTCCAGCTTATGGATCCCTTGCCTCCAGGCACAGTAGGCTTGACCATTTCACCTCCTGAGAGTACATACAAAGCAGTGTCCATCCATACACTGATGTGGGAAACTGGGGAATGTGTAAATAATATCCCAGTCACTAATACAGGTGACATCACCAGGAAAAGTAGTAGCATCAGGTTTACTAATACAGACTCCTAATTGTTGGAATCTTTACAAACTGCTAACTCATTAGAGTTGATAGATTATTGATCTGATCTTACAAGAAGATATTTTGGCCAGAACCTGAAACAAGGTACTAAGTAGAACTAATTGATACAATGCTTGTGTTTATACCTTTACTCAATGGAATTCACAAGTATGGGAGATTCACAAAGTAAACTTTATAACTTTGTGAATTCACACCTCCCTTGAAGCTCTTAGGACAAGAGAGCACTATAAGAGAAAACCCATAATCCCTCTCTCTGTGTATATAAGAAGAAAGCAGAGGCCCAGTGGGGAGAATTCAGGCAAATTACATGGAGAGGGAAGTGTCAAGTCAGAAGAAGCTATGATTTGGAGATTGAAAGCCAGAAGCCCTCTCTCCGAGGCAAGAGAGATCCATTCCATTTTCCACTTGGCTGGCTGGCAGACTGAAGGACTAGCCTTTGGATCTGGAGACATTCGGAGGGAGCTCTTGGGACCAATCAGAGAGATAGGCCTCTAAGCTAACCAGGCTATATTGGAGGCAATAAAAGATCTGAACTTTTATCACCTGGCTGTGTTTTGAGGTGATTATTACTCTTAACTGAAACTAAGGCTGTCTCCAGAAAACCTCCCTGAGAAACCTGCTTTCTCCCAGAGAGAATCATATTATATATTTTAAAGAAGAAAAAGAATACTACGCCTAATAAGCAGTCTGGTGATAGTCTCCCAGATTCTGAGTCCAAGCAACAAAATCCAGGAATATACTAGATAGCAGCTGTGACAGCTGACCATTCTATGCTCACTATCTATATAAATGGCATACCATTGGAAGGATTGGTAGATACTGGTGCAGATCATACAGTCATTAGAGGTGCCAACTGCCCAGTCACTGGCCAAAGATTAAGGCAGACACCTAAATGTCTGGCATAGGGGGATCAATAGCAGCTAAAGTTAGTGTTGCCCCTATGAGATGGACTTTTGAAGTCAAAACAGGAGTTTTTACTCCTTTTATAGTTGAAAAAATCCCCATCAATCTGTGGGGAAGAGACATTTTACAACAATTAGGATTAAAAATGAGTACTTTGTTTTTTTAGTCAGGGCTGCTGTGGAAGGCCTGCCAATACTTTCTCCTGTTTATATCCAATGGAAAAGTGATATACCAGTGTGAATAGAACAGTGGTCCTTAGGTAGCGATAAAATTCAAGCCTTATTAGATATAGTACAGAAGCAACTTGACCAAGGATATTACAGCCTTCTCTAAGTCCTTGGAATTCCCCAATATTTGTTGTAAGAAAGAAATCTGGAAAATGGAGGATGTTGACTGATTTAAGAAAGGTAAATGAACAGATGGAAATTACAGGAACTCTTCAGCCTGGGCTTCCATCTCCTACTCAATTGCCTAGAGAATGGCCTCTTTGGGTTATAGACATTAAGGATTGTTTTTATTCTATCCCTCTAGATAAGGAGGATATGAAAAGATTTGCCATTTCAGTGCCTGGCGTTAACTTAGCTGAGCCTTATAAAAGATATGAACGGACAGTTTTGCCACAGGGAATGAAAAACAGGCCTACTATGTGTCAAATGTATGTTGCTGCTGCTCTTATTCCAGTAAGAAAAGTATTTCCAAAAGTAATGTTATTACATTACACGGATAATATATTGGGATGTGCACCTGAGGAACAAATATTAGAAGCATGTCTACAAAAGACCATAGAAACACTAAGGAACTGCACATAACTCCAGAAAAAATTCAAAGTTATGCTCCTTTTCAATATTTAGGATATGAAGTATGCCCTAAGGTGCTTACAGTACAAAAACTTTGCTTAAGAACAGAGGAGTTAAATACCTTAAATGACTTTCAGAAATTGATAGGAGATATCCAATGGATGTGTCCAGTGTTAGGCTTGACTACCTATCAATTGCAACTGTTATATGACATTTTAAGGGGAGACAGTGCTTTAAACTCACCTCACCAGTTTACAAAAGAAGCTCAAGAGGCTTTGAAAGAAGTTGAACTGGCTTTATCCAATGTGGTTGAAAGAATCACTCAAAAACCCTAAAAAATATCAGTTTTTGCTACACAAGAGGCACCCACAGCAGTCCTTCATCAAGGAGACTGTGTGATAGAGTGGGTGAACCTCCTGGCACAACCAGAACAAAGCCTTACTCCTTACCCATGCTTGTGGCTAGAATTTTATTAAAAGCCATTAAGCGAGCAGTACAATTATCTGGGATAAGACCTGACAAGATATACACCTTTTATACTAATACACAAATTAATGTGTGCTATGAAACCATCCCAGAGTGACAAATTTTATTAGACACAGCTTCAAATTTTACACACGGGTCTCCATTAAAGATAACTAGACTATTACATAATTGTCGATGGATTCTTGAAGAAAAGGTTTCTAAAGTTCCTCCAACTATCTTTACAGATGCATCCAAACATAATATTTGCACTGTATATTCTTGTGACTTAACTATAAAGAAAGTAGTAATTCCTTTTCAGTCCACTCAGCAGAATGAATTGTATGCAATCATTTTAACTCTTATTTATCATCCAGGAGATATAAATATCAGCTATTACAGCTTATTCAGTAGGTGTGGCAATTAAGAATTGCCACAGCCCAAATAAAATTTGTAGCTTCTACTATATATCAGCTCTTTAAGGAACTTCAAGAGCAAGTGAGAAAGCATCCAGGTAAAATTTATATCTTGCATGTCCACTCTCATAGTGGACTTCCAGGTCCTATTTTTGAGGCAATTCAAAGGCAGATAGCCTTCTAACTATGTAGGCTAATACTCCTTTATTTCAAGAAGCCCAAGAATCTCATTCTAAATATCATCAGGCTGCTGGAGCTTTACGTTTACAATTTGGAATAACAAAAGAGGAAGCTAGGAGTATAGTAAAAGTCTATACAGTTGCCTTCCTTTCCACGTTCCTACACTGCCTCCAAGGAAAAACCCTTGTGGTTTGAGAGCCATTGAAATTTGGCAAATGGATGTGACCCATTATATATCTTTTGGTCGTCTGTCTTTTATCCATGTTGTGGTAGACACTTTTTCAGGATTCACTTTTGCAATACCAGCAGCAAAAGAGACAGCCCGAGTGATCACTGAATTCCTTATCCAAGCATTTGCAATTATGGGTGTGCCACAAGCAATAAAAATAGATAATGGATCTGCATATACTTCTAAACATTTTGCACACTTTTGTGCTCAGTATAAGATTTTACACTGGCATTCCCTTTAATCCTCAAGGACAGGCAATAGTAGAGAGGAAAAACAGAGACATTAAAACACTCCTCCAAAAACAAAAGAAAGGGGGACCCACAGGTAACCCTAGAGAACTTCTAAATCTAACTCTTTATACCATTAATGTCTTGATTTTTGACAAAGATGCAATGGCTCTGGCAGACAGGTTTTATAACCCACCAGAAGGGCAGTGTCCAGTGCGAGCAGCTCCACTATCTTTAGATAATCGCCAGATGATATGGAGAGACCCAGAAAGTGACAAATGGAAGGGACCAGATAGGCTACCTGCTTGGGGGAGAGGGTTTGCTTGTATCTCTACAGGTAGAGAAGGAATCAGATGGGTGCCAATGAACCATATTCTCCTTGTCCATTAGAGAGAGACAGAGCAGACCCTTGCAACGAAGGAGAAGACCTGAGAAACATTGGTGGTTCCATTGCTGACTGTGCCCTCTACTGAATGAGCATGGCAGTTATGGTGTTTGACTCATGGACATCAAAAATTGTTGGACTTCAGGAATCACTGGATTCTCTGAGACATGATAAGACTGTTGTAAGCCTTGAAAACCCTCAAGAATCACTGGATTCTCTGAGACATGATAAGACTGTTGTAGGACTTGAAAGTCCTCAGGAATCATTGCATTTTCTGAGAAATGATAAGACTGTTGAAGAACTTCAAAAACTTGAGGGGATCATTGGATTCCCTGGCATGTGAAGCAATAGACAATAGATTGGATTTGGACTATCTCTTGGCTGCTGAAGAAAGCATATGTGTGATTGTTGTTTATATACCCTCCTTCTAGGACTTCTGGAAATCTTTTACAAAACCATGTTGATTCCTATTGTTTGTTATATCACTACTTGCATATACAATTCATGTTTGTTACACCACATTGAGCCTGTACTGACTGTGGGGAGAGTCATCACTAATAGCCTGTGCGTTATTGCTATGTGCTTGTGTAATACCTCCCATGCTGATAGGTTTGTGCATACCTGTTTCTAATAAGACCCTTCATCCCAGAAACCTGCTAGCAATCCCCACTTTCCTTTGGTGCTTTTCATCTCCCTTCCTGAGATGTCAGGGAGAGCGTGATCATCTCATTTTTGGTGTTTTCACCTCCTTTCTTGAGAAGTCAGGGAGGGCATGATCACCTCCTTTTTGGGGTTCTCACCTCCCTGAGAAGTTAGGGATGGTGTGACCACCTGTGTTCGAAAACAAAAGAAAGTGGGAGATGTAAAGGGCTGAATCTCTGAGCAGAAGCACTTGGATAACCAATCACTTAAGACTAATTACCAATTGGACAATACTCTATTAGCATTTGCTTGGAAAATGGCCCATCTCACCATTCTGTGCTGGCTTGATCTGTTGGTTTATAGAGAGATTTGGAGGAGGGATTAAAGGATGGAATAGGACAAGCTAGGGTAACTGCGGGTGATAGAAGAAAGAGAAGATTCCAGTGTCTACTCTCTTTCCTCTCCCTTCAACAAAGAATAAAAATCAA
Source organism: Antechinus flavipes (assembly GCF_016432865.1). NCBI lineage: Eukaryota > Metazoa > Chordata > Mammalia > Dasyuromorphia > Dasyuridae > Antechinus > Antechinus flavipes. The sequence goes on along the minus strand of NC_067401.1, from coordinate 211,443,713 downwards.
AGACTTTTCCTTATCCTGACTCTGGCTGATTTTAAAGTATCCAGGGTGCTAATGTGGTCTACACAAAGAATTAATACTACATTCTGGATAAGGTCTTAAAATGATAAAGCACAATGGAAATTTCGTCTCTCTATTTCTCAAAATTATGATCCTCTTGCTAAAGCCCTACATCTCATTAACTTTTTTGAATGCTATATCACTCATATTGAGCTTACAATGCACTAAAGGCCCTAAAATATCTTCTTTAAAATAATTGCTCTTAGTCATATCTCTTCATATTATAGTTATGAAGTTGATATTTTTGCATCCAAACACAGGGCTTTACATTTATTCTTATTGAAATTCATCTTCCTAAAATCAGCTCAATGTTCTAGTTCACAGTTCAAAAACAGATTAAAATGTAATTGGAAACATTTAACAAAATAAATAAAAATATGTTAGAAAATGTATAATGTTAGTTTGTGATTTTCTAAATCAATATGCCATGATACAAGTACTTATTTACAGTTTAGTGCCTCTCCACTTTTATTTGAATTTGATACCACTGCTCCACTCTGTCAAGAACTTTTGGGACCCTGATTCTTTTTACAAGCATTTATTTCTTCTAGATTTGTGTCTTCTGGAATGACATCCATGTCTTTATCCAGGTCACTTATTTTAATAAAATGTTAATTAGTATAGGGACAAATACAGATCTCTGGTGTCCTCCACTGGAGACTTCTTGCCATAATATCATTGAATTTTGCAGCCATTTATTGAAACCCATTATCTAATTATTTCTGAATCCATCTGATTGTACTATTTCAATTGATTGTGAGATCAATGGTCTTTCCATCTTCTCCAAAATATCATGGTTTACTTTATCAAAAATTCTAAAAGAATCCAGGTAAACTATATCCACTACTTACTTTGTACCTACTATATTAATAATGATGTCTACAAAATAAAAGAAAGGAAATTAATCTAGCATGACTTCTTATTTTTGCTCTCCTTGTTTTTGTTTTTCTTTTGAAGCAAATTAGAGTTAAGTGACTTGTCCAGAATCACACAACTAGCACATATCTGAGGCCAGACGATTTAAACTAGATCCTTCTGATTCCAATGTTTTCTATCCATTGTGCCATCTAGCTGCCATCTGTTCTTGAAGCCATTCAATCACTTAGAAGTAATCCCTGCTTCCCTATCTAGATATTAACCAAATAAGTTTTTAATGATCTATTCTAGATTCCCCCAGAATTCAAAGCCAATTGATTTGTTTTTTGTTTATTTGTTTTAAATTTCTCATAGACTGAAACTCTATTAAGTATTCTCTACACATTTCCTATTTGGACTAGACATATGCTTTTATTAATGCAGGGAACTCCTTATGAGGAAACTCCCAATAACAATACCGTTGACACTTACTTTGCAATTTGTAGTCTTAATTAGTTGCCTGAAAGCATTGAAAGGAGAAATAACTTGTTCAAGGTTACATAGCTAGTATGTATTAAATACAGCTCTTGAAGCCAGACTGGGACTTGTTATTAAAGGTTTAACAACCTACTCTCCAGGGAAAAAAAATATAGGTCTGACTTTAAATTTTAATTTGTAATATTGAACAATTTTTACTTTAAATTCTAAATTATTAACAAAATCACTAACTAAACCATAATCAAAACCAAATCAAATATAATGTTTGTTAGTTTCCAAGGTGTAATCTCACTTGCTGAAAATTTAACAATTGGTCTGTGTTAACTTGTTCAGCTCCTAGGTTTCTGCAATAACCCAGATCCTCCAAATTCTGATGATAGCTCCTAATGCACTATTCCATTATTTCTCTGATGAGATCATTAGTTTTCTTCAACTTACTTATATCTGACAACTAGGCAGCAGAGACCAAAAGATATCTATATATTTTTCTTGTAAATTCAGTGATTATAAACCCCAAAGTTCAATGTGACTTTTCCGGTTTGGTTGAACAATTGCACCTCAGGCTGTTCTTTGAGAAAAGAATTGTATGTCAATAGTTAACCTGACCTCATTAATCAGTAGTTTGGGTTTAAAGGCTGAGTGAATTCACTTAAATCAGAAAGAGTACTATGGGATCTGGCTAAGCGATCACACTTTAGACATCATAAAAAATGAACATGTACAATGAGGATGACAATGGAGTATGATTAAATTTCTAAGGATGTCCTTCAACTTTCCAGTCACATTGGAGGAATTAGATTGTTAACTCACAATGGGGTGGTGTTTTTGTTTTGTTTTGTTTTACAAATTTTGTATCTTCATAATGATTTAATACACAGAAGCTAGTCCAAAACTTTTAGTCTGAAAAGAATGGATCAAAAATCGGCAAATAGGGATTAGAAATCCAAATTGAGTAAGGAGATAGTAAGAAAGCTTCTAGGATAGTTAGGTGATTCAGTAGATAGAGTGCAGGGTCTAGAGTCAGGCTCTATCTTAGTTCAAATCTGGTTTTAGATATTTGCTAGTTGTGTGACCCTGGGAAAGTCACTTAACCCTGTTTGCTTCAGTTTCCTCATCAGTAAAATGAGCTAGAGAAGGAAATAACAAACCACTCCAGTGTCCTTGCCAAGATAACCCCAAATGGAGTCGCAGAGAGTCAATCATGATTAAACAAAAGAATGCACCTATCTGGTCTTGTTGAGTTTAGTTTACCTGTCCCAGATGAACTAAATCATAGTCTACTACTCAGTGATAGTAAATATGCATGCTGAGCTACTATTAATGATCACAGAGAACAAGAAAGGTGCTTTAGACCTGTAGAAAGGCAGAGATCATCAATCAGTAAAGTTTTATTAAGTTGTTTTTTCTAAAAAGTTGTTTGGGTTTTGGAACATTAATGTATTTACTGTTGGTGGAGTTGTGAACCATTCTGGAGAGCAATTTAGAACTATGCATGCCCTCTGACTCAAGAATACCATTACTAGGTCTGCATCCCAAAGGATCATAAAAAAGGAAAAATGACATACATGTGCAAAAATATTTATAGCAGCCCTTTTCATGACGGCAAAATTTTAGAAATTAAGGGAATGTCCATTAATTAGGGAATGGCTGAACAAATTGTGACATATGAACGTAATGGAATACTGTTGGGCAATAAGAAGTAATGAATAGGCAGATTTTAGAAAAACTGGAAAGACTTGTAAGAACTGATGCAAAGTGAACTGAAAGTCAATTATGAATGACTCAAGTCTTCTCAGCAACACAATGATCCAAGACATGTATAAAGGACCCACAAAGGAAATTGCTATTCATATGCAGATAAAGAAATGATGGATTCTGAATGGAAATAAAAGCATATTTTTTAGTTACTTTATTCTTTCCTATGGTTTTTCCCCCCTTTTTGATCTATTTCTTCTTTCACAATTGTGACTAATATGGAAATATATTTTACATGATAGCATATCAAATAGCCTACCATCTTCACAAGAGAGAAGGGGAAAGAGGGAAGGAGAAAAATTTGAAACTCAAAAATCTAAAAAAATGGATCCTAAAATTTTTCTTAATGTGTATCTGGGGAAAAATAAAATAGTATTTAAAAAAATCTTGGTGCTTTAGAAGTGATCCCTCTTGCCTGCAATAGCAGCCTTCCTTATCTAGATTTCATAGAGTTCCTCTCTTTTTTAAAAGCACAATTTCAGTACTAGCACCATCTTCTTTCCTGATACCTCAGATTGCTAATGCTCTCCTTCTCAAACTACTTTGTAATTAATTATTTTGTCATTTATTCATTTTATATTTATGCTATTACATTTAGATATGTAAGATTTTTGCAAGTAGGATCTGTATTAGTATTGCCAGCATCTAGTATAGCGTCTGGCTTATAATAAGCACTTAAAATTCTTTTTAAAAATTGATTTATTGATTCAATATGAATCAATTCTGTAGTGTAATGGAAAAAGCACTGAATTTGAAATCTGAAAATGGGGGTTCCTATCCTACCCCTGATATTTACTTACCTGTATGATTCTTAGCAAATTGTCTAAGCAACTTGTTCCTCAGTGTTCACCATAAAATGGAAAAAGATTGGATTAGATGACTTCTCTGATTCTTTCCAGCTTTAAATTTATGATTTTATGATCTATGAACAGTATGAGTTTCCCCTTTTTCCCTCCCCCCTCAAAAATGAGGCGATCTTGAGGTTACGTTAAGAAAAACAATGTCCATGACTAGGAGATCATAGTTCTGGTGAACGCATCTCTGATTAAATCATATCTGGAGGTTTTGTTCAGTTGTTTCTGCCACATTTCAGTAAAGAAAATAATAAACTAAAAAGCATTCAAAGGAAGGCAATCAACATGGTGAAGGTCTTGGGATGAATGCCATTTTTATATTGGCTGAAGGAGCTGGAACTAATTTAGGAGCAACATAACATCTACCTTGAAATATTGGAAAGATTGTTATATGAAAGAGTAGTAAACTTTCTTTGGCTGGTCTTAGAGGGCAGAAGTAGGTATAAAGCGTAGAAAAATTCTAAAGATGATACTACAATGCATAGAATGCTGGGTCTTTAATCAGTAAGAGTTGACTCACACTTACTAGATGTGTGATCCATGTCAAGTCACTTAACCCTGTTTGCCTCAGTTTTTTCACCTATAAAATAAGACTCCAGGTCTAGCATTCTCTTCATTATACTATTATTTGTCTCTGTAATATGCAAGTATATAAAAATTTATCCCTCCAAATGAATGCTTTTCTTCAGAGTATTCCCAAATACATACTTTCCCAAGTATACTAACATTGTTTAAGGTGTTTTGGAAACTTCTCATTGGAAATAGTCCTTATTACCAGTTTATATGTTATACCCAAATCTCCAAAAGATAGTTTTATTATTATGCCATGATACCATCTTGCTTTTGATTAAAAATTATGTCATCTAGCTTAATCACTTGATTACCTTCCTTATTCTCCAGATTTGGCTTCATGAAACTTTTAAAAGTTTCCAAAAACTTAATTTTCAAAGTACAAAAGTTAGCTGTTCCTCAGGGTACACCAAAGAATATTCTGCAGTCTTTGATGGCAGTCCCTAAAGTAGAACACAAAAATGAGTTGAGTGATGCAGAATTATTGAATTAGGTAGATTTGGTCTCCTGAACTTACTGCTTGAAAGGGTACAACATGCAGATTTGTAATTTCCAGTGTATTTATAAAAAGGAAGTCTTCTCTTTAAAGTCATATCTTGTACCTACAATATGTGTAAACCATGTGGTATTTTAATAATATCATTAAATCCTTTAGCCATACAACTATTTTAAAAGTCTCTTACCTTTAACTGAAAGAAAAGGGTGAAAGATAGTGTCACAGGGAAGGGGAACATTGAGGCTTGAGGAAAAAGCTATGCTTTAATCTGTCCAATGTAGGAAACTGAAATAAACTTGGAGAAGTATTTCTAAAATCAACCAATCAAACCTACATTGCAAAATAGAAAAGGAAATCTTATTCCAAATAACTGTAAAAGGAATAAAATATTTGGGTTTTAATCTATAAAAGCACACATAAGACTTGAATAGATTCAAGTACAAAATGCATTTTACAGAAATAAAGGACAAGTGACATAGCTGGAAAAATATTCAATGATTATGGCTACTCTAATAAAAATAACAAGACAAGATTTATTAAAAATTAATACTATGCTAAGAAAATTTTGCAAAGGACACACTATTGTTGAGTCATTTCAGTTGGATCTATTTGTGACCCTATTTGGGGTATTCTTGGCAAAGATACTAGAGAGATTTGCCAGTTCCTTCTCCAGCTGATTTTATAAGTGAGAAAATTGAGGTTAACAGGGTTAAGTGACTTATAATTAGTAAGTATCTGAAGCTAGATTTGAACTTATGAGGATGAATCTTCCTGATTCCAAGCTCAATGATCTATCTACTGTGCCATCTAGTTGCCAAAAGGATACACTATAGAATTTGATTAAATTTTTTTAAATTCATTTGAAAAAAACATTTTTCTTTCTATCTCCAGTGCATAGCATAGTTCTTTGTATGTAGTAGGCACTTGATAAGGGTTTAACTCGAGTTCTTAACCTTTTTTGCATTATGAGCACTTTACTAGTCTAGTAAAGCCTTTGAACCCTTCCCTGCAAAGTGTTTTTGAATGCACAAAACACATTACACAGGGTTACAAAAGAAACCAATTATTTTAAAAGTTATCAAAATATTGAATAAAAAATCCATAGATCCGACATTAAGAACCCCTGTTCTAATTTAGCATGTAGTTATATCAGTTTATCTGTCCTTTGGATTCTGTATGATACAGTCTATGTGGCTTCAATTACAATGGTAGGAAACAGCTTCAGAGTAACTCCATTGTTCCTAATAAGGCTTAATTTTTTGTGTAAAAAAAAAAAATGAATGAAGGACAGGCGAAGACAGTATTATTCAGAATACATCTGTTAATATATTTGGCTATGAATTCTACAAGAAGTTTGGGATTAGTACAAATCACAAAGGTGTGACTGTATAGTTAGCTGTAGAACTTGTTGACTCCTGCATCAGTCATAAAGGCTCCTTTTGGCAATGCATACATATTTTCCATTTTGTAGATGATGACATTATTGGGCAATAAGCAAGGGCTACTTTAGTGCCACCTGGCATGCATAATCCCAGCACTGTGGGGTATTGTGTCAGTGCTCAGAAGCAATAGCTTGTGAACGTTGTAATGTACAAGCACAGATTCGATTACTGAAAACTGTTTAACATTCCAAAATATGTCCTTGAGCTGGTGAGTCCAATACCACAGAATCTTTCTTGCTAATAAATATTGGTACAGCAAAAAGACTATTGCTCTGAGAAGGATTTGGATGCAGAATTTCACCTCTTACTAACTGTCTGACCTTAGTTTTCTCAACTATAAAATAGAAGAATTGTTCTTGACTAGACAGCTTCTAAGGTTCTTGCTAGGTCTTGAGCTATGATCATTTGATAGTATGTCTCAGTAATCCTAATTTTGGAGATAGAACATGAATAGAAGTTAAAAAGGGTTCAAATACTTTCTTTGATTGTTTTTTTTTTGTTTGTTTGTTTGTTTTTTTTTAGTAGGTAGGCCATGGGCAAAATATTCCCTATCTTGAGTGGGCTAGGAGCAGTGAAAACCAACAGCAATAATGAAATGATTTACAACCTTCAAAGGTGACACCGAACTTTCTGATTTCATATCTCTCTCCATCTCTACCTCTGTATCTGCCTTTCTCTTTTTGTCTCTCTGTCTCTGCCTCTGTCCTTGTCTCTGTCTCTGACTCTCTCATTATTTTTCTCTGTTTTTCCTCTTTTTGTCTTTGTTTCTCCCCCTCTGTCTGCCCCTATTCTTAGACATTTTCTTTGTCTCTGTTTCTCTGTTCTTCCTCCTTCTCCTTCTTACATTCCCTTAAAATAAGACAGAGCTTAAGCTCTATCTCTTTTTGTTTCTCTCTGCTTTTCTATTTTTATCACTCTGCTTTTTTCTCTCAATCTTTGTCTGCTCATCTATCTCTATCTCTGTCTCTGTTTCTCTCTGTGTGTCCCTCTCTGCCTCTGTCTCTGTTTCTGTCTTTGTTTCTCTCCTTTTCTCTATCTTTTCCATTCTGTCTCTCGATTTCTGGATGAAGACAAGTCTACTTGCCTCATGAGGCTATTGTGAGAACCAAATGATGTGATCTGCAAGCTTCAAAGAACTCATAAAAATGTGAGAGAGATTTTTTTATCAAAATATGGTATCACATGTGTAAGTATCCATGGTCTTAATTGATCTCTTTGCTTGTGGTCCCTCCATTTCTAATCTGTCCTCTGTGTAACTATCAAAACAATATTCTTAAAGATGCAACCATATCACTCTTCCAAACTTGGTAAGGGCTATTGTTTTTCTAAGATAAAATATAAACTCTCTCCTTTCTTTCTTTCTTTCTTTCTTTTCTTTCTTTCTTTCTTTCTTTCTTTCTTTCTTTCTTTCTTTCTTTCTTTCTTTCTTTCTTTCTTTCTTTTCTTTCTTTCTTTCTTTCTTTCTTTCTTTCTTTCTTTCTTTCTTTCTTTCTTCCTTCCTTCCTTCTTCCTTCCTTTCTTTCTTTCTTCTTGCCTTCCTTCCTTCCTTCCTTCCTTCCTTCCTTCCTTCCTTCCTTCTTTCCTTCCTTCCTTCCTTCCTCCCTCCTTCCTTCCTCCCTCCTTTCCTCCCTCCCTCCTTCCTTCCTTCCTCTCTCTCTCCTTTCTTTCTCTCTTTCTTTCTTTCTTTCTTTCTTTCTTTCTTTCTTTCTTTCTTTCTTTCTTTCTTTCTTTCTTTCTTTCTTTCTTTCTTTCTTTCTTTCTTTCTTTCTTTCTTTCTTTTTCAAGCCATTCCACTTCTGCCATGAATTACTAAATCTGTTGTAAGAACAACAGAAACCACTAATTGAATATATTTGATGAAGAATATACTTTAATGGGTGCTAATGGGCATCTTTAATAAATAATTGTTGATATATGTGGACAAGATCAAATTCTGTAAGACTTGGATTTATATTGTAGTCAGAAGGGCATAGTGCCAATTTCCCAATTTTCCATGTTCTTTCTTCAAGAAGAAAGTCCAAGGACTGTGACTGACCCCATTATCCAACTTCTACTTATTCTAGTTCTCCCCAAAACTACTTGTTCTTAGACTCTAAATGGGTAACTGGCATGGAGGAAAAATAGATATCTATTAATCACTGCTATGATTCCTGGTTCCCTACCCAGTGTTACTTCTCATTTACATAAACTAGTACAATAACTCCATTATTTCCAAAACATTTACTAAACAGGAAAGCAAAAACTATAATAGTAATTATAGTATATTTATTAAACAGAAGGCCAAAGCATAAGTAATCAAAATTTACCATTCCACCCATAAATGTAGACCACATTCTATCACTAATGTGCAGTGTTAGTGGATGAATGAGTAGGAGAAAAATTGGCACAAATTTTCATAAACCCTATCAGGAGTCCTCAAACTTTTTAAATAGGGGGCCAGTTCACTGTCCCTCAGACTGTTGGAGGCACGGACTGTAGTAAAAACAAAACTTTGGTTTGTGAGCCTTTAAATAAAGAAACTTCATAGCCTTGGGTGAGGAGGATAAACGTCCTCAGCTGCCGCATCTGGCCCGGGGCCATAGTTTGAGGACCCCTAACAATAAGGTATATGAATGAAGAAAGCCATATTCCCATGGGCAGCTCATAACTCCGGATTTTAAGAATGAAGGTCTATTGCTCTTTGAATAATCATCTGTAGCTCACATTGCCCCCTGAATGTAATGGCTTCTCTTCTGAACTTCTCTATTTTCTGGCTGGACAAAGAGGTTTTGCAATTATTCTTAAATGATAGAAACAGTCTTGGGCTCTTTTAGCTAATAGCAGCCTTAATCTTGGCTTAATCCTTGAGTGTTAAATCTTTTATGACTTTCCTCTGGCTAAGGGTGGAGTCAACAACAATTCTCAGCTAAAAGTCATTACTTTTAAGCTAGGATCCTTACCTTGAAACTAGGGATCTGCAAATTTATTTAGATCCACTTTAGATATATTCCCCTACCCCCCAAAAGGCAATGAAAATAAACCTCTGTAGAGTTTCTCTTCTTTAAAGCTGTAAGTGGTCTCAGCCAGCTCTTTACATAGCTCCTGATCTCTCCATTCAACTCTTAGATTCAAAGCTTTACTCCCATTACATCAATTCTTCATATCAATTGTAGAGCTTGTCTATTTCTAATCAACTATTCCGAGTTATTCTCAGCTCTATTGACTTCTGAATTCTGTGTTCTATAAGCACCTTCAGTTTTTCTTTTTACTTTTCATTTGATTTCTAATGCCTCTAATCAGGGCTTTATTATGTGTAGGGACCCATCTTTGTTTAAATTGAGAAATGATAAATCCATATTTCTGTTATATATGACACAACTACTTAGGATACAGTATTTCTATAGCCTCAAAACAATTCGCTGACTCAAAGTTTCTCTAGTAATAAATTAGGAAATCCTAAAAACACTCTTTTTGTAACCTTTCCTTAACTTATTTTGTCCTAATAATATTGAAAAATGTTTTGGATAGATAGCTAGTATAGGAGATAGAGAGCAGAACCTGGCATTAGGAAGACCCTGACTCAATTTTGGTCTTGGATATTTAACAGTTTTGTGACACTCTGCAAATCACTTTTGTTTGCCTCAGTTTTCTCAATTTTTAAGTTGGGATAACAATAGCACCTATCTCTCAGGGAAATTGTGAGGGTTACCTGAGAATAATTGTAAAACATACTGCCTGGCATATAGTAAAAGCAATATAAATATTAGCTATCATCAGCTCATTTTTATTGTGTACAAATTCCCTTTTGGAAAAAAAGATAGTGGGGAAATGTATAGACCCATAAATAATAATTGTTAGAGATTAATAATTTAGTTTATTTTGCTAATGTAGTTTTCAAAGCAGGAAAATTTCAGTGCTGAGAAAGTAGTCTCCTTCATCTTATTCACTTGTCATTTCTAGAGTATTTCAAGAGGAGGGCAATCTGGATAGTGAGGAGACAGATCACATTAAGGAATATCTGCTGAGGTAAAGTGATCTGGGTCAACAGAACATGAATATGATAGTGATGAGTTGGGAATTTTCAAGAGGATACTTGTGCACAAGTGATATGAGCATTGTAGTTTGTAATTATAATTGTCCTTGTGGTCTTGAGCCTACGTGGCTTAGGCTTAAAGCAAAAGGAGGGTAATGGGTAGGAAAAGAGAGGTAGAGTGAGGAGGTATTAGTCAATTTGGGTGAAGAGTGGGATGGGGCTGTATGGGATATGTCCAAGGATTGAGCATTTTCTATTTATCAACTGATTGGTCCTGTATCCTTGTTTTATCATATGTATTCCTTGGGGTCTCATGTTTTATCTTATGTATTCCTTGGGGTCTACACTCTTTACTTCGAAGACTAGTAGACTAGAAGGTTACTCTAAGGTCTCTTTTACCCTTAAACCTATGATCCCTATGAAGTCATTAAATTCATCTTCCTAGCTATTAATAAGATCTGACAGGCACCATTCTGGTGAGGTTTCCTTAGCAACCGAAGAAGTTTTTCATTATTTTTAAAGATTTTATTTCTTGACCTTGTGACTATGGTATTGGCTTAGGAATGAAAAAGATCTGAGATCAAATCCTGCCTTTGATACTTACTAGCTGTCTGACACTGGGGAAGTTACTTAATTCCTCTCAGTTTCAATTTTCTCATCTGTAAAATGAGAAAGGTTGAAATGGATGGTTTCTAAATCTTTTTGAGCTCTTAATTTATTAAAATCTTACAATTCTTAAAGTCTAGAACTGAAACAAAACCAACCAATCAACCAGCTAAACAAACCAACATATAAACTTCAAATGATCCCACAAACAAAATGACAAAAAACAACCTGTTAACCTTGGCTCGGAAGATAATCTTTGACATCAGGAATTAAATTAATGTTACACTGAATCTGATGACCAGTAAGTTTCATTGTATGATGCTCTATCAAGGTTCAAGCAGAGGACTCTGATTAAGATAGGTTACTACTAGCTAGGATCCAAAGCCAGCTGCTAATTTGGAAACAAGAGAATCTGTGAGCATTGTGAAATGACAAGAACTTGCAGACTAGTGCAGAGGAGGGTTCCTCCTCTGATAAAATCTCTAAAGATCTAATCAATGGAACTGTTTCAAAGGTGATTAAAGAATTTGTTTTTATTGCAAGCAGTCAAGTAGCTGTGTTTTAAGGCCTTTGGACTTGAACTTCTGTGACTTACTCTGAGGTGCTGGAGTATCTTTTAATGAATTCCAGCACTACTAACTAAAATTAAAAGAGAGAGAAAGTGGAGAAGATCTTGTATACAGTTTGCCTAAGCAGTTTTTGTCCAGATTGGTGTCATTTCATTTTCTTTATTAATTATGTTAGGAATGTGCAATCTAAAGTCAGCTAAAGTCAGAGCATAATAACTCACTCACTTTCAGTTTCATAACTCATTCTGTTCAGTTGAGATCATTTGGGGGTAGTGGGGAAGGGTTTGTCTTCTTTATTGTCAAATTTAGCTATTCCTGAGCAAATGTTAAAAATGGTCAAGTAATATTAGTGTATGCTTTTTATAAATTGATTCAGATGTTGTGTGAGAGAGTCGGTGATATGGTGAGTTTAACTTCCAAATGAATAATAGAAAAAATTACAATGTTTTAAAGATTACAAATCATTTTACTTAAATTATTTCATTTGATCTTCACATCATACCCCTGTGAAAAAGACACAATTATCATCCCCATTTTACAGAAAAACCAATTAAGAACAAAAGAGTCAAAAAGTCTATCCATGGTCACACAGCTAGTAAGTGTAGGAAATCAGATTTTTTTTTAACTCAGATGTTCCTGATTAGAGTCCAGGGTTTTACCCACTATGCCATTTAGTTGCATCATATGTTTGCTTTTTCATGAAATCATAGCATTTAAGAGCTACAAGGGATCATAGAAGCCATCTTATCCAATATTTTCATAGACAAGGAAACTATATACAATTCCATGTACAAAATATTCCATCTCTCTTTCTTGGCTCTGGACATTTTCTCTGACTGCCTCCCATACTGTAATGTTCTCTCTCCCTGACCCTGCTTATTGACTTCCTCAGCTTCCTTTAAGTCTTAACTAAAATTCCATCTTTTATCTGAAGGTTTTTTAATTCTAGTGCCTTCTTTCCACTAATTATTTCCTATTTATCCTGTGTATAGTTTGTCTGTATATATTCATTAACATGTTATCTCCTCTACTACTGTGTAAACTCCTTAAGGGAAGGGATTGTCTTTTACCTCCTTTTGTATCCCCAGCACTTGATACTGTGCCTGACACATAGTAGATGCTTAATAAACAATTATTAATTGATTGAGGCTTAAAGTGGTGAAGTTATTTGTTCATAGTGATGCAGCTAGAAAATGGCAGAGCTAAGATTTAATTTACATCATCATCTCATTGAACCTCCTAGGAAATTTCATCCCAGAATGGTGAAATGATGTTTCCCAAGGTCACAAAGTTAGTTAATAAGAGGCTCCAAACCTAAACCCAGGCTTCCTGATCCATGTACAATTCATAGTTTAGGCTCACCCATCATCCTCACTAGAAACATTCATAGGTTTCCTCAATCCTGAAAAACTTCTTTCAATTCTATGTCATCCAGCCTTCATTCCAGTTTTTGCACATTTGTCATATGATTTCTTTTCCTGCCATATTACTTTAAATGTTTTCTCAACTTACCACCAATGACTTCATTCCCAAATTCTATGGCCCCTTCTGTCTTTATCCTCTTGGTTCTATCTGTGGCTTTTGATCTTATAGATTCTTCTTCACTGCTTCCTTGGATACAGGAGAAACCATATTCTCCTATTCTGCTCTTACTTTTCCAGCATTCCATCATCTTCACTGATGAAATCAGAATAGCAATTCCTAGTTCAAAATAAATATGTGACAAATTCATAATGGTTAATCACTTTTGCTAAAAGGTAGGTTTATTTAGAAAAAGAGGTTATAGCCAAAATTAAGAGGTAAAATAAACCCCACAAGTGGTAAATATGAAAGTGTTGAGAAAGCAATTGGATGAACAAGGAAAGAAATTTGGAAGAATCCTTTAAAGGAATATGTCACAAGTACACCATTGACTGGCAGCTTAAGTCTAGAGAATAATTTAGAGACTTAACTATAGTAAAGAGAAAGATGCCATTAAAGGGAAGGCACTAGAGAGAGAGTATCTCATAATGGCTTTAGTCCTGAAAAGGATTTAGCAAAGATCTTCATTGTAGGTACATTTTTTATAGGGGAAATACAACCATGAGGTTTACTCAGAGAAGGAGGGGAAGTATCAGAAAAGAATTTGGTAGCTCAGAGGAAGGGATCAAGGAGGAGCCAGATGGAATGCACCTGGCAGAGCAGGTTCCAAACTTGTCTCAAGATATGCTAATCAATATCTCAAAGGTTGTTTAAAGATGCCCAAAGTTTTGAGGTATAGACAATCATTTTACACAAAAAGAGTAATCTGGGACTTGGTTATGTCTGATAATGGCCAAATGGACTTCTTTCTAGAAAGAGAAGGGACAAAGGTCCACATCATTCATGAATTCCTCTACTTTCACCAGACCTTCTTCTGTTGCTGTTCTTCAAGGATAGTGCCTTGTATTTCTGTAGTCTAGCACTTAGTGATCATTCATGACAACAGTCCTCTTCAGCTATCAGTATGGAATAGTGAATTGAATCCCAGGTTTGAAGTCAGAAAGAAGTATAAATCTCAGACATTCACTAACTATGTAATCCTAGGCAAGTCAATCAACATTTTGTGCTTTGCATTCCTCATCTATAAATTGAAAAGGCTAGACTAGATGACCTGGAAGATCTCTTCTAGCTCAATTTTTTTTTGATTCTATGAACTTCATATACATGATTATATATGCATATACATGATTACATATTTAGTCAAATCAACAAGGATTTATTAAGCTCCTACCTATGTGTCAGTCACCTGCTAAGCTTGGATTTAAATTCAACTTCAAACATTTACCCGTTGTGTGATGATGCAAGTTGCTTCACCTCTGTTCACCTCAGCCATAAAATGGGTATAATAGTAGCATGTATGCCCATGTTTGCAGTGAGGCTCAAATGAGGTAATATTTGTAAAGCATTTAGCATGATACATAGTAGATGCTTAGTCAATGCCTTATTTTTTCTTCTTTTTTAGGTTTGAGAGGCAATATGGTGCAGTGAATAGGCAGCTGAACTTAGAGACAGCAAGACTTGGATTTAAGTCCCTTGTCTGAATCATGTTGGTTTTGTGACCCTGGATAAGCCACTTAAATCTCAGTGTTCTAAGTAATGCTAAAACTCTAAATTTTAGAGATGATTTTATCTAAAAAGGAGTTTCCTTATCAGATAGTCCCCTAAATCAATGAAGTCAAAGGTCTAGATTGTCTTTTTGTACAGTTTTGATCATACCACTCCTCTGTTCAACACTGTTAAATGGCTCCTAATTGCCTACAGATTTAACTCCTAATTCGTTAGCCTGGCATTTAAGAACATTTAAAACTTGATTTTTACCTTCCCTTTTCAGATTTTTTTCAGATCATTTACTTTAGTAATATTCTATTTTATTCCATTTTCATGCTTTTAGCCATGAAATTTTTTCTTGCTATTCAGTTATTTTAATCATGTGTGACTCTTCATGACCCCATTTGAGGTTTTCTTGGCAAAAACTCTAGAGTGGTTTGCCATTTTATTCTCCAGCTCATTTACCAATGAGGAAACCAAGGCAAACAGAATTAACTGATTTGCCCAAGGTCACACAGGTACTAAATGTTGGAGGCCAGATTTGAACTCAGGAAGATGGGTCTTTCTGACTCTAGGCCTTATACTCTGTCCACTTGCCCCTTAGTTATAACAAAATTGCCTTTAGATTAATCTTTACCCATTTCTTCCTATTGAAATCCTACTGATCTTTTAAGACCCAACCTCAAATGTCACCTTCTTATAAAGCCATTTTTGATTGCTGCTACCCTTCCCCCTCTCTTGCACATTTTTAATTTATCATTTTGTATTATATTTATTTTTATGAGCATTTTTATGCCACTTTCACTTTCTAACATTTCCCCCTCCTTCAACAGAACAAATTAGTATAGTCAAGAAAAACAAATCTTTTGATTATTTCTGAAAACACATGCCTCATTTAGTACTTATGCTCTACCTCCTCTCTGCTAAAAAGCAGAAGGAATGTTTCCTCGTCATTGTTCTGAATGACTATAAGACACTGCTTTGATTAGAATTCTAAAGCCTTTCAGTGCTGTTTTCTTTTACATTATTGTGGCTGTCATATAGATTGTTCTCTTGGTCCTATTCTCTGTGTTGTTGCTCTCTTTCAAGAACCGTTCTGGACATAACCTTGTTTACTGAGCATACAAAGAAAACAATATCACAGCAATTTCATTGAAAACAAGACAAAAAGAAAAATATGTCTTGTACTGCTGCCAGATATTGTCATAGAGAGGACACATTCCTTTTTTCTATAATGGAGTTGAACTCACTCACATTTCCCATGCCATTACAAATGTGATCTACAAACATTTCCTGTGTTTTACATTCAGGATCTGGTGAGATAAATTCTATTCATCTTAACTGCTGATAAGCAAGCTTAAGTAGCCTGTGAATTGAAAGTATAGTCACATATTATAAAAACCAATCATAATTAGTAATGGTCAACTCCTTGATAGTCTAGATTCTCAAAGCAGATTCAGTGTGTCTCTTCCATACACTACATATTCCAACCACTCTGAAGTACTCTCAATTCTTTGAATATACCTTGTAATTCAGCCTTTGTACTTTTTTTTTTTTTTTTTTTTTGCACTCAGGTCTTCCTGACTTCAAGGTGGCTACTCTATCCACAGCACCATCTAGCTGACCCTCTGCTGCTATTTGTACCTTTTTTTAGATTATTCCCTACACCTGGAAAATCTTCCCTTTCCCAACCCCCATTGCCTTTTGGATTCCTAACATTTTAAAAATCTCAACTGTTCTGTCCTGCCTTTCCCCACAGTCTTAGGAACAACTCAAGAATAACGTCCCATGTTGGATTTGGTACAACACAGTTTTATTTTGTTTTTACCTTTCTATTACAGATCATGTAGTAGTGTGTATCATAACAGTATCTTACTAGATTACAAGTTTCAGGGGACAAAAACAGTTTCTTATTTAAAACTCTGCACCTCTCTCAAGGGTTAACCCAGATTCTTCATGCTGCAAACAATTATAGAATGAATGGATAAATGACTCATAAGAATCTTTCATTGATAATTGTGGTATTTTTCTCCTTTTCCAAGATAGGTTTAAAATATTTTCCACTGCCTTTTTATGTTTTAGTCTTTTCAAGTCTTTGTTGCTCAGTAATTTTCAGTTATGTCTAACTCTTTGTGACCTGGGTTTTTCTTGGAAGAGATACTGGAATGGTCTGCTATTTCTTTCTCCAGCTCATTTTACAGATGAGGAAACTGAAGCAAAAAAAATTACATAGTTAATAAGTGTCTGAGGCCAGATTTGAACTTAGGAAGATTAGTTGTTCTGATTCCATGCCCAACACTTTATTTGCTATACCATACAGCTATCTATTTCAAAGTCAACTCATGAATTAGGTTAAAAGTACGCCTTCAAATGGACAATTGAAATACAAGAAAACATAGGAGAAACTGTTATGTATATTTATATAAACAAATATACCACACATGATATTTCTATGTATCTCTAATAGGTATAATTAAGCATAATATATAATTTATATTGTTAGCAACTTAACATTGCACATTAGTATAAAGAAATTTACTTGGTAACTATATTCAAACACTTAGCTAGATCTTTGAGCTCATCATTTTGGAAGTTCCCTCCAAATTCACCATTGTGTGTATACTCAGTGTATTACTAGAGAATTTTCTGACTTTCTCACAAAGCTACTAGTCAAATACTTGGATTGTTCACCTATCATTCTTCACTCTTACTAGTTCATCTTTTCTTATCATGCAATTACTTAGTGGCATATTTTACTCCTAATCTTTTATTATGCAGTCCCGATCCCAAAGCCCATTATTATAAGATCAGAATTGATGAAAAGGAAAAGAAGAAACAATAATAATGAAATATTAAACTATTTTAACAAGTCATTAATTGACAATAAAAAAATGTCAATTGGATAACAGGAATGACTTTGACACATATCACAAGAATTTTAGCCAGAAGTTTTATCATTGTAAATTGCCATAGCAATGAGAACAAAAGCACTCAGAAAGTATCTTAGTCAGCAAATTTTACTTAATAAGAGATGCTGCCAAAGATAGCTTTGGATCAGTCTTGTAAATTTTACAAGAACTAATGATGGATGAATGTGAGCAATAACTATATTTTTGTTATTACAGCACATAAAACATTATAAAGCCTCAGCTTCTCCCCTGAGTTACAGTTTTGCATCAGCAATTGCCTACTGGATATTTCAAAGTGGAAGTTTCAGAGATATGTCAAATTCAATATATTTAATATTATAGTCATTATCTTGCTCTCTGACTACCTCATCCCTCCAAGCTTCTATATTTCTGTGTAATTCACTACCATCTTTCCAGTCTTCTAGGTTGGCATTATCCTGGGCTCATCATTCTCTCTCTCATTCTCATTTCAGGTTAATTTTTTTTTAATCTTCTTCTCATAATGGATCCATAGATAGGAGTATTTGTGTAGGTTTATGCCTAAGGGAGTCTCTTTCCTATAGAGAGGAGTCGGGCTTTTTCTCATATTCTTTTATTTTTTTATTCCATAGTTTTTAATGTTACTTAAAATTTTTCTCAAACATTCATTTTTTTTTTGCCCTCACACCTTTCCCCACCTATTGAAAAGAAAGCAAGAAAGGAATACAGAACCCCTAAACACAGTCAAGCAAAATTATTTCATATTGTTAAGGTTCAAAAATTATATTATTATTCTGCATAGTAATTCATTATTTCTTTGTCATGGAGGGATAACTTTTTAAAACTGATCTTCTAAAATTGTACTGAATAATTTAATTCATCAGAGTTCTTAATTCTCCCAAATTAATTGATGTTACAGTACAAATTGTTCTGCTTAGTTCTCTCTCTTAGTTTATGAAGACCTTCTATGTCTCTTTAAAATCACCCCTTTCCTCATTTCTTACAATTCAATACTATCATATTACATTTATATACCACAGTTTGTTTAGCCACTCTCTAATTGGTGGATATCTCCTTAGTTTCTGTATTGTTGCTGTTGTTTTTTGCCACCCATACACACATACACACACACATGTGTGTGTGTATGTGTGTATGTGTGTGTGCAGCGTGTGTGTGTATGAGTGCGCATGCACTGAGGCAATTGAGGTTAAGTGACTTGCCCAGAGTCACATAGCTAAGAAGTGTTAAGTGTCTGAGGGAAGATTTGAACCTCAGGTCCTCTTGACTTCAGGGCTAGTGCTCTATCCAATATGCCACCTAGCTGCCCCAGAGACAGTATTCTTTCCTCTTTTTTTTTTTTTTTGACTCTGAAGTATATCCTTTCAACAATATATATAAGGTCAAATGTCAGTGTTGAATAACTTTTGGTGCAATATCTTTCCAGAATGGTTAATCCATTCATAGCTCCATCACAGAATAGCAGTATGTTTGTTTTCCTATATTCCTTCCAACACTTGTCATTTTCTATTTTTTTGTTATCTTTTCCAATCTGATGAAAGTGAGATAGAAACTCATAATTGCTTTCATTTGCATTTCTGTAATTAAAAATGATTTGGAGTACATAAAAATATGGCAATAGATAGCCTAGGGTTCTTCCTTTGCGAACTACCAGTTCATATCCTTAGATCATTTATCATTTGTGGGATGGTTTTTATTCTAATTCATTTGAATTATATATAATTTTTATCAAATCAATTTTCTGCAAAGGTTTTCCCCCAATTGATTATTTCCCCTTTAGTCTTAGCTTATATTGTTTTTGTTTCTGTAAAACTTCTTAAAATTCAATACAATCAAAATTTCTGGCTCTTAATGCTCCCTTTAAGTGCTTTTAAATAAACTTAAAACTCATGTTTACTTCATCTACAGCATCTCCTCTAAAAGTGAAAAGAAAGAGGCTTGATATACAATGTATATTAGATATAGGACAGTTATTTATTTTCTCAAAAAAAAAAAGAGAAAGAAATGCTGAAAACACAAAGGATCTATAATCAGGCATTGATAATGACTTAAAATGTGTTATAGTAACCTCTAAATCTTATTCCATTTAAAACATTTGGAGTAGGTACACTCTGACTCAGTCCCTTATACGTTAAAGCATAGGACAAGGGCCATCTCCAGTTAAACTGATCTGTATCTTGCCATTGGACCCAGATAGCTCTGGACGAAAAAGGGAGGTGGTTTACATTGTTCAGTGCTCCCTCTCTTTAATCCAATTCACTTTCATGTCATCGTATCACCTTCCTGATATCATTATCTTCTTTAAGTGCTTTTAAATAAACTTAAAACTCACGTTTACTTCATCTACAGCATCTCCTCTAAAAGTGAAAAGAAAGAGGCTTGATATACAATGTATATTAGATATAGGACAGTTATTTATTTTCTCAAAAAAAAAAGAGAAAGAAATGCTGAAAACCAAAGGATCTATAATCAGGCATTGATAATGACTTAAAATGTGTTATAGTAACCTCTAAATCTTATTCCATTTAAAACATTTGGAGTAGGTACACTCTGACTCAGTCCCTTATACATTAAGGGACAAACCTTAAGGGACAAGCTCACTGTGAAGTAGGAGGAGAAGTTGCAGTTCTGGGTAGGGTGAGAAATTGGACTGAATAGTTACAAAAAACAATATTGTATGTCATCAGAATCTTAGACTTTACGCTATTAAAATTTAAAACTGAATTAAAACTTTGGGATCCCTTATATTACAAGCTTAACTACCATGTATTGGTAACATGGACTTGAGAGAGCATTTCCTATCCTGAAGTTAATAACCACTAGCTGTATGACTCTGACCTTTCTGAGATTCAGTTTCATTATCTGTATTATAAAAGTAGGAGACAAGACAATCTCTAAAGTCCCTTGCTCCCTACATCCTATGATGTAGAATAAGGGACAAACTATGGGATTTTGTGGGACTAATGAATAATCTAAATGGTGCAGTTATAGTTAAAGTACTGTACTTGAAGTTAGGAAGAGAAAATCAATTTGTGTCTCCAACACTTAGGAGGTTGTGATTCTGGGCAAATCAGTTACCTTCTCTTAGACTCAGTTTCCTTATCTATAAAAATGGGGTTAATAAATAGCATCTATCTTCCAAGCTTGTTGTAAGAATTAAATGAGATTTTGAAATGCTACTTATTATTTTTTCATCATTGTCATTATTGTTGTGATCATCATCATTTGACTAGATTGAGGATACCTGGGATTAAGAACCTCGGTTCAAATTTGAGTTCTGCTTTTTCTTCTTTATATGTTTTACAAGACTTTCAGGTACATCAGTGTAGCATCATAGGATGTAGGGAGCAAGGAACTTTAGAGATTGTCTTGTCTCCTACTTTTATAATACAGATAATGAAACTGAATCTCAGAAAGGTCAGAGTCATACAGCTAGTGGTTATTAACTTCAGGATAGGAAATGCTCTCTCAAGTCCATGTTACCAATACATGGTAGTTAAGCTTGTAATATAAGGGATCCCAAAGTTTTAATTCAGTTTTAAATTTTAATAGCGTAAAGTCTAAGATTCTGATGACATACAATATTGTTTTTTTGTAACTATTCAGTCCAATTTCTCACCCTACCCAGAATTGCAACTTCTCCTCCTACTTCACAGTGAGCTTGCTAGAACTCCAGTCTACAACACAGTCACAAAGTGTCAGAAACACTAAACAAAAAGGATTGGGAATGAAAAACAGAACACATTAAAATCCTTTTAGGCCACCTGCCGATTGCCTTTAAAAGCAAGCAAATTTTTTTTTTTAGTCAGTTTTTATATCTTCATGAGCATAGACTTAGGGAACCTGTGCTCTGACATTCAACAACCATTTTTATTATTGTTGTCTTGTTGAATTGTTTCAGCTATGGCCAATTTTGTATGACCCCATTTGGGGTTTTCTTAATAAATATGCTGGAATGACTTGTTTTTCCTTCTCCAACTCATTTTTAGATAAGGAAACAGAAGCAAACAGCATTAAATGATTTGCCCAGCTAGTAAGTATCTGAGGTTAGATTTGAACTGAGGTTTTCCTGACTTCAGAGCCAGTGTTCTAAACCCTGTACCACCTAGTTGTCCAACCATTTGTTAAATGCCTATCATATATTAGGCAATATGCTAACAAACTTTAAATCCTGCCAGAAGATAGCTAAGTTTGTCCAATTCCCTCAGTTGCTATCTATGATTGAGGGTAAACAGGTATCTGGGATTTGAACCTAGTCCTACAACTCTAAATTCTACACTCATGATACTCTACCATGCTGAAGAGACAAGAAATATTAACTTACATCTATTTATGTATTGATTAATGTTTTTTCATCACAAACAAGCTATTGGGAATTCACATTTCTTACCCTGCAAAAGGGACAGGAGAATATCCTATTTGTCATTCTTGATATAAGGCAGATTATAGAAAGAACCCACGAATGAGAAAAGAGGACTATGGAATCAAAGTTGGGAAGCAGCTGAGGCATAGTAGCTCTCCAAATTGGTCAGCAAGTTCATTTCTTAAAAATCATTTGAGAGATAAGAAAATGATGTCAGGCTTAAAAACTACAGATGGGTGATTCTATAGGAATAATCTTTTTGCTTGTATTTGTTGTTATTCAATTATTTTAGTCATGTCTCATTTTGGTAACCCCATTTGGGATTTCTTGGCAAAGATACTAGAGTACCATTTCTTTCTCCTGTTCATTTTAAAAATGACGAAACTAAAGCAAAGAGTTACCTGTCCTTTACAGGATCTCGCTGATAATAAATGTCTGAAGTCAGATTTGAATGCAGGAAGATGAGTCTTCTTGATTCCAGGTCTGTCTCTCTAATTACTGGGCCACCTAACTGTCCTAGGACATAACAAGTGCTTATTTAATGCTTATTGACTTTTTTTTTTTTCATTTAAGTGATTGGAAGGATGTGGCCAAAGGTGAATGTACCTATGCCCTGTGAAAAGTTAGTTATAGTCTTAATTCTATTTTTGTTTACATGGATTTTTTTGTTTTTAAATGCATAGGGTTTGGATTTTTCAGGAAACTGAAAATAATAGTGAGGATTTTTACAATTCCAAAGATTTCTTTT
This sequence comes from Antechinus flavipes, assembly GCF_016432865.1. Lineage (NCBI taxonomy): Eukaryota > Metazoa > Chordata > Mammalia > Dasyuromorphia > Dasyuridae > Antechinus > Antechinus flavipes. Next base: position 211,420,913 of record NC_067401.1, on the reverse strand, counting down.
CTCATGTTACAAGTTAAAGTGGTTGGAAAACCCAGTGCTGACCAGAGACAGGATATAGGAAGTATCCTTTGCCAGAAAGGGTGGGAGATAATGAGTGAAAATTGTACATCTGGGATCCAACATCTGGAAAGAAGGGGCTATCCTATCAACATTATCTTGTGCAAGCAGCAGTTACAAAAGCCATCACAAAACATTTTCCCTGTCTGTTTGCACAAAAGGTAACACTCTATATATGTGGTAGAGGTCAACATTGAAAACTGGTTTAACCAGGAAACTTTGGGCATTGAAAAAGAGGGAAAAGATTGAATGAGCAAGAGGAGTAGAAGGTGTGTTGTGAAACAAAGAGCTCTGGCTCAGGAAGGGTACCAAAGACCAGGTCATTGAGGGAGTAAGGCCAGGTATGTGTGATAGAATTAGCTCATTTGTTTTTTCTTTTCTAGGGTTCAATTCATTCATCACATTTTCTGGCTATGACCAAAGAGCAAAGTCCAAGTTTCTGGTGGTAAGGAGATTAATAAAATAGTCAATGAGTAGACAACAAAGTTTGGTGATTTGTATTATTATGTCACTCAGATAACAAGAAAACATCTTAACTTGGTCTTCTGAAACAGTTATCTCAAGGAGTGATTCAAACATTTGGAATTTTAGGCAGAATTGTAGGATAGATATTTTGGGGAAGGTAGGGCCTTTAAGTCATAAAATAAAGATGACCCATTATGAACTATTCACTATGTGGAATTGGAGAGTGATCACCTCCAATCTCTGATAAAGGTCATGAAGAAAATGATCACAAGAAGGCAGGAGAAGAAATGGATGTAAGGAATGGAAGTAAGAATGGGAAAAGCATGGGGTCAGGGATCACAGAGCAGGGATTGGAGGCTTAGTCCCATCTCTGCCAATAATTTGCTATGTGACATTGGGTTATTTAAAATTTCTTGACTTCAAATTCTTCATCTATCAATTGAGGAAATAGAACCAGGTCATCTCTAAGGCCTATAGTAGACTCAGAATTAGAGTTGGAAGAGACCTTAAAATTATCCAGTCCAATTACTTCACTTTACAGATGAAATTGAGATATACAGGGGCAGGGAGATGGCACAGTTGATAGAGCACTGGCCATGGAGTCAGGAGGACCTGAGTTCTAAACCAACCTCAGAAACTTACTAGATGTATGACCCAGAGTAAGCCAATTAATCCCGATTGTCTCCAAAAATAAAGGAAAGAGAAAAAGAGAAAGAAATTGAGACATAGAAAGATAATGAGATTTACCCATAGTCAGATGAGTAAATGACAAAGCCGGGATTTCTCTGACTTCAAATACAACACTTTCCACTGAACCATGATACCTTTCCATATAACTCATAACAAAACATGGAGAATGGAGTGTGTCCAGTGTGTGGAACAGCAAATGGACATCAGAATGTTCATGTGAAATTTGCAATATTGGTGTTATCCTTAGTGCCTGCCTTGTATTCAACTCACATATCCAATCAATTGCTAATTCTTGTCATTTCTATCTCTACATCTCTCTCTCATATAACTTCTCTTCTCCATTTACACAGCTTTCAATCTAATTCATTCCTTATCATCTCTTACTTGGACTATTGTAGACTCCTATTTGGTTGGGCTGCCTCCTTTCTTTATTCAACGTAATCTTTACTCCACATAATCACCAAAATGATTTTCCTACTAAATACTAAGTCACTTTATTTCTCTGGGTCTCAATGTTTCATCATCATAAAATGAAGGTTAGATTAGTATGATTTCTAAGGTCCCTTTAAACTCTAAATCCTAAAATCCTGGATGTGTACTTGCTGTTTAGAGAGCAAGCGTTCTGGTTACATGAAACACTGGAGCCTAGAATGTCAGGAAGTATAGTCTGAATACTAAAAAACTATTTTGGAGAAATGAATTAGATTGCCATTTGAGCTTGGAAAGGGTAGCCAGATAAAAGATCATACATAGAACAGGTGGGGTGAGACATTAAATTAGGGCACAACTTATATGCCCAAAAAGGAGACCAGTTCTTATGTCCCAACAATATATATTCTACACACAATGTATATACAACTTGGTCTAGCAGGGGAAATCAGGCTTGTACACATTCAAGTATAAAACTAGATAATCCATAAACCTATTCTTTTTTTTTTTTAAGTGCTAAATTCTAGGTTAATTCAGAAGAGGGATGGATCCCTTCTTGTTGGAAGAGGAGAGAGTCAGGATCATAAAATCCTAGATCTGGGTAGAGTCCCATCTAGTTCAAGCTCTTCATTTTATAGATAAGGAAACTGAGGACCAGAGAAATTAAGTGACTTGTCTAAGGCAACACAGGAAAGTATCAGATGTAGGATTTGATTTCAGGAGTGAGTTGGGAGCTAATTCAAACTGATTCTGGAGAGCTGATGGTTAAATTTGTAGTGTGAGCATATATACATTAGAATAGAGCAAACACTACAAGTCAGGACTTGATTTTGTTGTTTTGTTGATTGTCTAGACTTAAGAAAGTGATGGATAAAATGTTAATGCAGATTAAACTTAGAAGTCTGTCATGTATACTTTTTTTTTTTTTTTAACATTTATCAGCATTTCAATTTGAAACTAAACTGCTAATTCCATACTTGCGATATAATGGAGTGCTCAAGGAATATTAATACCTCCAGAGTGAAGGTTTGCTAGGCACTTTTCAGGGTTGCTCCATCAACCTTTCTGTTGTCTAGCTCTCACCTGTAGCATGCACACTAACCACACTTAGGTGAAACCTTGGCAGATGGGCTAAACCAGGTTGAAGATAACTGACAGGCTTCTAACCCATTAGTGAGTAGGAGGATATCTATCACGAAGGTGGCTGAAACAAATGCTGTGGTCCTTGGTCAGGCATCAAGATGCTAAGGTCATCCACTGCATCCTACACCATTACCAGTCATCATGACTTTTGAACAGTGGATCTTGATGACTCTGGAACAGTGAGGCTGATGATTTTGTGCAACTCTCCCCCCACTTAAATCCAACTCACAAACAAGCCAGGAAATCACCTTGTGATTTCCCTGGTCTTCTTGAAAAGCAAAGGATGAACAGCTTACTCTACAGTCAGCATAGTGTCAGTATAATAGCTAAGGGACTGACTGTAACATATCCTCCCAAGGAAGGCAGGCTTCATGAAGGAGTAATACTTACTACACAGTGATACTGTATTGTTTCAATTGATACTGTTTAAGACCTAATACCCACAGAATGATTGATTTTACATAGTGGCAGGATTGTAGGAAATGAACTAATTATTGCTCATTGACAACTAGAATCATAGGATTTAGAATTGAAAACAACCTTAAAAATCATTTAGTGCCATTTCCCTATTTTACAAATGAAGAAATTGAAACCCATGCTGTTCTCTGGAGGGCTAGGAAAAATATGGAGAAACAAATATGTGATGACCCTTTGACCCTTTTTTGATCCTAACACATTGTTTGCATGGCTACTTTCACACATTAGACCAGGGCTTGGGTTGGACGGATTGACTTTCAGAAAGAGAGACTATCAAAAGACAAAGCAGTTAAAGAGAAAACACTCACCTTAAATAACATCTCTGGGCAAACTGGAAGTCTGTAGAATAGAGATATACACCGCAATTAGCTTGAAATATATGTTTAGCCCTTACAGAGGAAAGGGGAGAATGCCGCTAGACATTAATTTGATCTTGTTCAAAATAAGAACCAGCCCTGGCTTATCCCACGCTTACCTCTGTGAGTTCTACTCAACATTAAGTGATGCCCAGGGGAAGACTGCTAAGGCTTTCAGAAAACTCCAGTTCTATATCTTAAAAGATGGCAGCTACTTCCTCCATTACCTAGAGGTTGTTATTAATGCCAATTAATCCAATCAGAATCTTGGCTCTTGCCCCAATCTGCACAGTAAGCTCTAGCTCAATGAGTCTGGATTCATGAAAATGGTAAAAATGAAGAAAATCACAGAAGCATTGAGTTTGAATGTGCACAGTCACTTAATTCATTACTGGAAATTTTTTAAAAAAAGAAATATAATAATTATGTCACAGAAGAATTATCACATGGGCCTGTATATCTAAAGCTTCTTCCTGACTCAGATTGCTTACAACTAGCCTATAAGTATGAGATTAGATAGACAAACTTCATATTATCGTAGTTCTATGGATAGCAGAGACTATAGAGATCATTGAGTCCAGATCCTTTCTTTTACAGATGAGGAAACTGAGGTTCAGGCTAAATGACTTATCCAAACTACTAAGTATTAGAGCCAGCATTTGAACCCAAGTGCTTCTAACTATAAATCTGAAATGCTGTTAACTTCCTCTTTATACCAGGTGCCTAAACAACATCCTATGAGCTACTCTCACTGAGACCTTTTCATTTGAGGTTATCTTCCACTAACTTTGTTTATATAAAGCATATACATAACTATTTGTATGTTGTCTCTATAATTAGTACGTAAGCTCTTTGGGGACTTTTTTGTTATTTGTCTGGTTTTTGCCTTCCTTTTTATCTGTGGCACTAAGCATAGTCTTTAGTGCATGCTTAGTGTTTAATAAATGTTTATTGGAATGGAAGTCAGGAAATTTCTTCAAATGCTGCTGTACTCATAGACTAGATATTCCCTATAGATAGGCTTCTCCAGGAACAGCCTTAAAAAGAGTCAAATGAATCAGGGATGAGGGATGTAGGAACTGGCTCCCAGGTTCACTTCTTTTCTTCTTACTGTTCTAGTACCATTCTACTACTGTTCTAGGCAGGAACCTCTGCCCTCGCTCTCCTGCTACTTCCTAGAATGACCATTCATCAGTTGGCTTGCACAGAATTCCTAGAGCTTCTTAATTATTGCTTGGTGGGTTTTCCCCTCCATAGATAGTGAAGTGGCCAAGTATAGTTAAAAGCAGACTGGGCACAGACACTCCTTTGATCACTATCCTTCATGTTACCTCTCCTCTGTTACTAAGCCCATAGCATGCATCTATCTATCTATCTATCCATCTATCTATGGATCTATCTCTATGTATATATGTTGGAATCCTTACTAACTGCTAAGTAATTAGAGTTGATCTAATCTTACAAGAAGATGTTTTGGGCGGAACCTGAAACAAGGTACTAAGTAGAACTACCCATAATCCCTCTCTCTGGAAGGAGCATAAATAGGCCAATGGGCCAGTCGGAGAGTTCTAGAGAGGAAGACGCTACAAGTCGAGATTTCACCGGAATGACATGAAGACTGGAGCTGGCTGGAGGCTGAAGAAAGCAGAGGCAGAGGCTGAAGGACCAGACCTTTGGATTTAAAGACATTTGGAGAGAGCTCTTGGAACCAAGCAGAGAGATAGGCCTCTAAGCTAACCGGGCTATATTGGAAATAATAAAAGATCTGAACTTTTATCACCTGGCTGCTTTTTGAGAAGAAAAAGATCACAACATTTTGGCGCCCTGAACGTGGGACAAACAGACCCCTCAGTGGATTCAAGTGGAAAAGCCTCTGATCCTGATCCAGTGGAAAAGACTCTTCAACCCAGAAATTAGGGTGAGTACAACAAAGAAATTGTTAGAAGAGTTAAAGTAGAATTTCAGCTAAGATGGGACAGATATTTAGAAAACAGCCTGTTTCTGTTCAAGGAAAATGTTTAGAGAGCATTGTCAAAATTAAGAACCATTGGAGACAATGCAGCAACAGAAATAATGACTAGATCATTAGATGCTGTGCCACAGTGGGCACAAATGCTTATTATGCCCAGACTATGATGAACAAGGAAAGACAAGGTCCTTCTTGGCAGAGGAATTCTAGAGAAACTCGTCGATGTTTTCAGTGCAGAAAAATTGGACATTTGAGAGCTCATTGTAGATATGGAGATAGAGTGAGAAGACAGGGTGAGAGAAAACCCAAAACCCCATGTCCAAAATGTAACCGAGGCTTTCATTGGGCATATATGTGTGTGGATGTATATATAAGTTTATATATTTAATCTCATGCTTATAGGCTAGTGATTGTGACCAAGTCCCTTTCCTTCTCTGTGCCTTAAGTTCCCCATTGGTTACATGGGTCAAAGAGAAGTCCTTTCTCACTTTCAGTATTTCTGAGGAAGTGGACATGTCAGGGGATAAAACAGAACAATTTAGAGTAAATAAGTATAAGGCAATAATAACTCACTCTTTTTTTTTTTTCTTTTTGCTGAGGCAATTGGGGGTGAGTGACTTGCCCAGGGTCACACAGCTAGGAAGTATTAAGTGTCTGAGAACAAAAACTCACTCTTTTATAACACTTTGCAAAGTGCTTTTCTTTCATCAACCTCATCATGAAAGCCGTGTCAGATTTAGAGAAAAGAAAACTGAGACCCAGGGCGTATGTAGTGACTAACCCAAGATGACAAATCTAAGTAAGCAATGCAAGGTCCTACTCTAAAAGACTATTGCAAAAACTGACATATTTTATGATTTTTAAAAGTGACCAAACTACTTCATACCTCTCAGAATGGCTAAGATTATAGGAAATGATAATAAAAGTGACAAGAAACTAGAAATTGAAATTCTATCAATTCAGGAATGGCTGAATAAGTTATGGTATTTGAATATAATGAAATAGTTATTGTCTGTAAGAAATAATGAGCAAGCTAATTTCAGAAAAGCCTGAATAGTCATACATGAACTGATATTGAATGAAGTGAGAAGAACCAAGAGAACATTGTATATAGTAACAGCAAGATTTCATGATGATCAACTGTGATGTATTTGGCTCTTTTCAGCAATGCAATTATGCAAGACTATTCCAATAAACCTGGGATGGAAAATTCTATAAAATGCCTTTTTATGCAAAGAGAAAACTATGGAGACTGACTGTGGATCAGAACATAGTATTTTCACTTTTTGTTATTTGTTTGCTTTACTTTTTCTTTCTCATGGTTTTTTCCCCTTTGTTCTGATTTTTCTTGCACAACATACAAATATGGAAATACATTTACCTATTTAACCTATATCAGAGTGCTTGCTGTCTTGCTTGGGAGGAGGAAGGGAGAAAGGAAGAAAATTTGGTACATAATTTTACAAAAAAATGAATTTTGAAAACTAAGTTTACATATATTTGGAAAATAAAATATTATTGAGAAACCCCCCAAATTTTAAAGAAGACATGACCAAATTGACAACATATTTATTCTTTATCTCTTCATTGGCAGGGGAAGTGGAAAGAGATAGGAGGGCAGGGAGTGTGGGCAGAGAAGAGACAATTTTTGTGGCTGTAGCAGAAGATGTGGGGCAGAAAAAGTTCAGTGCTTGAGGGCATTCAAGTCCAGAGCAGAACAGTATATGCAGTTATTAGGCTATTATGATAATTACTATACAGGATACCATGACCTTTTCCTCTCATATTTTGCAATCTGAACCACTGAAGAGGAAAGGGGAACAAAGGCATTTTTCCCCTGTGAATCACTCATCTCTGTTACCATATCCTTAGCTCATCAGATTGAGCCCAATTCCTTTTTTTAAGACCAGTATTTGTGCTAGAGGGTGCCTCAGGACTTTTTTTTTTTTTGAGCACCAAGTGCTGGCATGTTTGTCCCCAGAAGGGCAAGAGGAGTGGCTGGAGATGCCATCATAGAGTTTAGGGTTGGCTCTTAGGTAATATGACCTGCAATAAAGGTGGATGTGTAAGATGGAAATTGATAGTCAAGAGGCCCATAGATTTTCTTCTTTTTTGGCAATGAAGACCAAACTCAGCCTGCCTATAACTTTTTGAGAAGTAGAGAACAGCCTGATAGGAAGAGACATTTCTATATTAGTCTTACCATTAACCATTCTCCTTTTCAGTAGAACCAGTTACTGAGAAGCTAAGAAGAAGATCACTCCTTGAGGGAGGAGGAAGACTAGAAACAGCTGAATGCTAGGATATGGCAGCATTAGCTATATTTTTCTCATGGCCCGGGATGCCGTGGATGACACTGGTCTTTATAAATTAAGGTGTTTCCCAGGCCTCAGTTTACATTGCTAAAAACCACTCCTTCACTTTATTTCCTGGCCACCAACTCCAAACCATGCAACAATCTACTCTCTGTCCCCCTCCATTCTCTCCACATCTTTAACTTCTGTATGTAATCTCCTCCCATTAGAACAAAAGTTCCTTTAGGGTAGGGACTATTTTACTTGATTTGTATTTAGATCCCCAGTGCTTAATACAGTGACTGGCACATAATAAAATGCTTAATAATTATTTATCTATTTTTGAACTTAGGTATAATAGAAGTCTGATACATGTGCAAATCTCCTGGGATGAGTAGTGTCTCCCTGTTGTGCTACCAGGAGCCACCTGACAGTGGCTGCTGGAGATCCAACCCAGTTCTGCAGAATGGATCTCCTCGTGTGAGGGGATGATACAAGGAGACTGAGAGGCAGTTATTCTCTGACTAAGAAGCCGTTGAGTTGTCTGACCTCTCTCCTCTTTGCTCTGCCTCCAATTTATCTCATTCCCAGTCTGCAACATCTGTGTCAGCAAAGACTGCCTTGCTGACTCCTTCAGATGTTATGATCCACAGTTGTGGAGGATCTTTGAGAATTGACCTGTCCCTTAACATCTCCCCATGTGGAGAAACTGAGAATCCTGATTCTGAATCATTTTGACAAGAATCTTGCCTTGGAGAGAGAGAGACAGTGGAGCAATGAACTTTCCAAAAACTAGTATCTGTTGGCTAACCGTGTGTTGAAGAGGGAACTCATTGCCTGGCTGCATAAACAATCCAAAAAGCCTGTCAGTTTTGAGTTACCATTTCTCTGCCTCGTTTGTTTCTGAGGGAATCTCAGTGACTCCTTTGCTCATAGTGTCACGTGAAGGATATCTCCGGCCTTGATTGTTTTGACATTTTGGGAGGGTAATCCACAGAAATCTAGGAGTCAAAACTCAGGCTAAGGGTTGCAGCTAGTGCAGCACTAATCCTGGAGGAAACAAGGAGAGAAATTGGGTAGGAACTTTAGGTTCCCCACTCAGAGAAAGCTGATATGAAGACTTAGCTGAAAGAGCTGCTGCCTTTGGATGTGAACTTAGTGGTGTCAATACTGGGTACAAACTGAGCTAAGAGGAGCTTACACTCCCACAGAGAATGATAAGATAAAGGGGAGTATATGCTTTACAGGTGTTGGGGAAATTTTTTTATTTGTTTCTGACTATATCTTTGAAGTAAATATTGTATAAAAAGCTAATTGATGTTAAATGATTAAATGGAACCAGGTGCTAGTCAATGGCTAATCCCCTAACAAAGGGGTTGGGAGAAAGTAGTGGATGGGGTCTTGATCTGATGGCAGTAGAAAAAAAAGGTACCTCAAGCCCAGGTATTCAGGAACCGTGAGGTGAGAGGTAACATACTTTCCTTGAGACAGTAAGGCAGAGCATACACACAAACATGCAACATTTTCATCTATCTATCAATGAATCTATTATCTAGTTCTATCTATCCATCCATATGTGTGTGTGTTGACTATCACTTATCTATTATCTATCATCTATCTACTTATCTAGTTCTAGCTATTCAACTATATCTGTCTATTGAATATCACTTATCTATTATCTGTCATTTAATTTTGTCTCCATTATCTGTCTTGTCTATCTATATATCTGTTTGTCTATCTATTTGTCTGTAAGCCTGTCTGTCTGTCTAAGTGGCTGAGATAAGAACTTAAATCTATGTCCTCTGACTTCAAATCTAGCATTCTGGCCATTTCACTCAATTAAAATGTAGTTATCTCTAAGTGTGTCTTGTCGGGAGAGAGAGAAAACAAATTGCATATACTAGTCAGAACAAGTTAGACTCCTCAAATGTTTTCTTACTAGAGCCAGCCCATCAGCAAAGAGATGCTCCAGACATGACCTTTCTCTGCCATATAGTATGATAGAGAGTCAGTGTCATAGTTATATAGAGATAAAAGCCTTTTAACTATACTCTTAAGACACTTTATTGCTCACATGAGCTTGGCACAATTAAGGAAAGCAGATGGTTTAGTACTAGCTCTTCAAATCAGTCTGATGAAATCCTATTGATCCTTCCTCTAGAGACATTCTTTTTTCCAGATCTTCTTTCTTAAGTAATCTTTCTTCTACTCCCCCATGACCATCAGCTCATCAGAGTTGTTTTCAACCTTTGAATCTTTTCTTGTACATACAGATGATCTCACAAATTATCATCGGTAAAGAGATGAGTCTTCCCAGTGCAGTGTCTGCTGAAATTTTGCACAGGTCTTTTATGTCTTGTGGTTGAAAAATCCCCTTTTTAGCTTCTTTTGATTGAGGTAATCCATCTTCTGACCTCTTGATTGACTTCAGAGTTTGGCACAATAGCAGGTGCTTCCTGTCAGTTTAATGCTTCATCATGCTTTTATAAGTAAGAACAAGTGTTATCTTGACACAACTGCCAGCCCCACAAGGAAAGGGGAAGAGAACAAGTTTTTATAAAGTGCCTACTTTCTATGTACCAGGAACTCTACAAATATTATCTCATTTGAGTTTCGCAATAACTTTGCAATAATAATAGTTAACATTTATATTGTACTTACTACGTGTTCAGCACTGTTTGCTATGTGCTTTACAAATATTATTTCATGAAACTCACAATAACTCTGGAAGGTAAATACTATTATCTCCATTTTATAGATGAAAAAACTGAGTCAGATAGAAGTAAAGTGAATTGCCCAACATCACAAGACTAGGAAGTGAATAAGACTGAATTTGAATTCAGATTTCTCTGGGCCCAGAATTCTATCCTTTGCTCCCACCTTGCAAGAATATTCCTAATAAGTAACCTAAAATTTTAAAACAAACTGTTTGACCTAATAATTTGCTATAAGACCCTGTTTACCCATAAATATATCAAGATAGCCTGCCAAGATACCCTAAAGTTTTTACTTTTAGTTATTAATGTCAAAGAAGGAGTATTATTCTCAGAAGGCTCATTTGAAAATATATTTATGTTTCTGGGAGAGAAAACATGCAAGAGCTTTCTGTTTTTTTTTTCTTGTTGAATTTTTAGTTGTCTTTTCCTTCATAAGGCCATAGTGCTCATAATCTTCCATTATTCTCCTTTAAAAGCTAAATTATATAACTTTGCATGGAAGGATTATCCAGGTTCTAACCCATAATCTCTATGTTATCTGTTAATTTTTTTTCTAATTGAATATACAATTAGCTCAAAGCAAAGACCTTTAATAAAATAACATTAAGAAAAGTAACAGGGGTCACTAGACGGCATAGTGGCTAGATACCAGCCCTGGAGTTCAAATCTGACCTCAGATACTTAACACTAGCTGTGTGACCTTGGACAAGTCACTTAATTCCAATTGCATCATCAAAAACAAAAGTAACATTTCCCTCATAAACTTGGGATGTTTTTTCTACAAGTATAAGCTCTTTTAGAATTTTATGGTGGTGCTTCTTTCTGCCTCCAATCCCTTTGCATCCCAGAAATGCCAGCTTATATTCTATAAGGGAGAGAGAATAAATATTTATTGTAGAAAGATGCTAAGATTTACTTATTAAAATAATAACATATGCTAATATATGTATAATAGTTTTAGCTAGTTTTATGTTGTCTATAAAGTTTGGAAAATGCGCTACATGTTTTATTTTATTTCATTCTCATAACAATTCTGAAAGATGGGTGCTATTATTATACTCTTCACAGATGTGGATACTGAGGCTAATCATATAGCTAATAAATGTTTGAGGTAAAATTTGAATTCTGCTCTGCTTGACTCTAAATCTATGGGTGGATCACCTAATAATCCATATTTGCATGTATTTATATAATCTATAACAAACCAAATTGATTCATTTGTACTTCTTGGAGTGAGGTAGGATAACACTTTCAGTTATACATTTCTAAGAAGCAAAACCATATGAATGAATAAATGAAAAGACAGGCATTCATTAAGCACTTACTATATATGTATATGTGAGTGTGAATATATTCACATATACATGTATATATTATATATGTGTGTTTATACATATATACCTACACCCACCCACCCACCCACCCACACACACACACACACACACACTGAGCCTGTACTAAGTATTGAGGATAGAAATAGAAAAGTAAGACATGAATCTCAAAGAAGTCCTATTTTAATTGGGGAGAGATAATACAGAGAGGTTTCAATTACAAATCAAATAGATCACAGGGTTCTTAGGATACACTGGCAAAGCAGATAGTAATGTATTTCTTCAACGTAACTTTCACTAATAAAGCATAGTGTCTGGTGCTGAACATTTGATAGCTTTGAGAACTTTGATATTTATCTTTTTCTTTTGTGTTTTCAGTAGCTGTGGTTACTGAAATCACAATTGCCAGGCTTTATTTCCACTGAAGCTGCTTCCTAGGATCTATAGGAACAGAGAGGGAAGCAGAACTGGTGGCTTGTAGGATGTTGCCACTCCCAGGACTCTTGAATTCTATTGTCTCATCAATAATCAATGGTTGGTGTTGATGGGGACAAAAAAATGTGATCCCTTCTCCAAAAGTTGTTGCTCTCCTAATTACTATTTATAATGCCTGGATTGGAAGGAGGGATGATGATTTTGGGAGGACTATTCCCAAAGCTCTTGGATTCAAGGTCTTAGGACATCTCCATTGGGAACTGGGGAAGGTGGTAGTTGAAGCCATGTGATTTGCTTGCTTCATGCTGCCTTCTTTCTCTCCCTAACAATGCCTTGTTGCTTATACACAGAAATAAAAGATATAGAATTATGGACACCAGACATGAAAACATCCCAAGAGTTGTCGGATAACTGTCATGTATCCCTTAAGTGCTAATTTTATTTGCTTTTTTTTTTTTTTTTGCTTTTACCCTGAAAATTAGCCAAGAGGGTCTCTTGGTCTTTTCTCAATAATAATCTCATAGATAAAATTTCCATTTGGTACCAAGCAACCCCTATCACTTAGTACTATAGCAATGATTCTCCATATGCTCCCTGTTAGCTAATCTTGCAGGTCCTAATTCCTACTTTCTCTGGATTTCAACACTATATTCTCTCTACAACTAGCTTATCCTGGAACTTCTTTCAGTACCTGGGGCCTCTTTGCCCTGGAACAGCATGCCAGCTCTGTGTTCTACTCATCCTGCTCTACTCTCTTTCCCCACTGGAACCTCCCTTTTGTGTAGGAACTCAGGCAGGCTTATCTTTCCTTCTCTGCAGCTTTTGTTACTGACTTTCTCTGACTTCAAAACCATGCCTTGGTCCAGGTGCCTTTGTTGCCATCTCCTGCAGTAAATATAGCATTAATATGGTGAGCCCCCAGGAGAGAAGAGATAGGCATCAGATTGCCTAAGGAGTGGAGAAACAGTCCTGATCACAAAGAAAGTGGGACAAAGCTCCTATGTCAATCAATAGTGGGATCAGGTCCATGAGTAATCCCTAGGCTTCCAACCTGTTCTAGAGATAGGGAATCGTTCGGTCATTTTCAATCATATCTGACTTTTTATGAGTCTACTTGGAGTTTTCATGGCAAAAATGCTGGAATAATTTTTCATTTCCTTCTCTAGCTCCATTTTATTTTTCAGCTCATTTTATAGATGAAAAAATGAAGGTAAGCAGAGTTAAGTGACTTGCTGGGGTCATATAGTTAGGAAGTGTCTGAGGCTAGATTTGAATTCAAGGAGATGAAGCTTCCTGACTCTAGATCTGGCACTTTATACATTGTGCAATCTAGCTGCAAGATAGAGAAACTAAATGTTTAAAAAAATAAATCTCAACCCTTTCTCCTTCCCACTCCTCTTCTCTTTCCTCCTCTTATGATCTCTCCTCTTTCTGCAAATACTATTTCCTAAATGGAAACTATTACAACAGAAAACCAATCTATGTAACAAATAGACTTATCAAACAAAATAAATCCATGCATTTGTTGTGTTCAAAAATGTCTCATTTTATATTTTGAAAATATTCTTTCTCTTTCTGGAGGTTCATAGCATACTTTCATCACTGGCTCTGAAAAGATGTTTGGTCACTGCAGTGATCAGATATTCAAAGTTGTTTGATATATTTTGACACTAAAACTTCTTTCCTCCTCCATCTCTCCTTCCCTTCCTCCTTTCTTTTTTCTCTTCCTCCTTCCCTCCTTCCTTTCCTCCTTCCCTCCTTCATTCCCTTCCCTTCATTCTTTATTTCCTCCCTTCCTTCCTGTCTCTGTCTCTCTGTCTCTCTGTTGCTCTTTCTCTGGTTCTCTCTCTCTCTCTCTCTCTCTCTCTCTCTCTCTCTCTCTCTCTCTCTCTCTCTCTCTCTCCCTCTCTCTCTCTCCCTCTCTCTCCCTCTCTCTGTGTGTGTGTATTCAACTTTTTTTTGAGAGTTGAAATAAAGTAATATTTATACATAGCTAGTTCTCCTTACTCCTATGCAAAATACTACATAGTCTTTTCTCATACTGTCATTTTATGAGATAGTAAATTCCATCCCTTTCCTCCCTCTTTCTTCCTCAGAGTATTCTTTTTTTCCTCCCTTTTTTATGTTTTCTCCCAAGGTCATCAAAATATAACCAAGAATCCCAGATCATATATCTCATTTACTCCTTCTTTGACCTTTATGACTGAAGATATTAGGGTTCTGAGAAGAAATTTATTTCTTCTCTTCCTATTAGAATGTAAATACTTTACCTTTCTAATTTGTCAAAAGTAATTATCTTTCTATGTTTCTCTTGACTCTAGGACTTGCATTTCAAAGTATCCACTCAACTAATGCATCAGTAGTGCTTGAAAACCCTTTATTTTATACAAGATTCTCTCATCCCCTGTTCTACCATAAGATTATTTTCAGTTCTGCCATGTAAACAGTTCTTGTCTATCTTCTCAATTTTGTATTTTGCCTTCTGAAATTTTGTAGTTCAAGAACTCCTCTCTTTTATTATACTCTTGTTTAAAAGTGTGATAGGACTTTTTTGATCTTTACTGTGGATTCTTGCACTTCCCTTTCCTCCCTCTCCCTCCCCTCCAGAAGGTTCTTACAGTATTTTTTAGTTTTATCTGGAAACCTGAGTTTTGGTTATGCTATGTATTTTTATTTTGGGGGTTTCTTTGAGGAGGTAACTAGTGGGTTGTTTCTTTTTTCACTTTGCCTCCTGGTTTTAATGGTCTGAATGGTTTTTATTCATGATTTTTAGAAAAATGGTAAATAGGTTATTTTTATGGTCAAGGTTTTCAGGTAGTCCAATGATTCTTGAATATCTTTCCTTGACCAGTTTTCCAGGTTGGATGTTTCTGATAGAATTTACATTATATTTTCTTCTTTTTCTTTTTGTTTAGTATTACATATTATCTCATAGAGTCATTGATCTCTGTGTGGTCCAATCTAATTTTCTAGGAATCAGTTCACTGAGTAAAATTTTGTACCTTCTATACTTAGGTGTTTATTCCCCATCTAAATCTTTCCCATGGGCCTCCATTTTCCTTTTCATGCTTTTCTTCAGAGATCTCATTTTTATGGTATCATTTTAAACTCATACCATAGTATCTAGGAGTTTGTGGCATATTGGTGGTTTTCTTGGAGCTTTTTACTTATATATGATGTAGAATTACTATTTTCCCTGGTTCCATAATATTTCATTATTCCCATCCCTCTTCTCTTTTCTCCCTCCTCTCTCCCCCCCTCCCCATCTCTCTCTCCCCATCTCTCCCTCCTCTTCCTCCCCCATTTCTCTCCTCTCCTCCTTCTGTGTTGGGGGGAGGGTAGTGCCAAGGTTCTGTGTATGTCTGAAAGCAATGATGATAATGATCTGTGGTATCTGGGGACTGAGTAATGAGCATTGTGCTTTTCAAGGTCCTCAGAAGTGTCTCCAGACAATATTTTGTGTCAGGGTGATCTGATTCAGAGTATAACTTGATCATTGCCATCCTCATCTGAGCTCCACAGTCTCCTGCAACCTAGACTAAAGTCAGAATGATACAGCTGCAGGCTACAGAAGTTCTTGGCTAGACCTTGATCTAGACTTCCATCTTTCTTCCTCTAGTTCAGAGCTGTAGGTGGTAGAAGAAGCAGTGGAGAGATCCAAATTTCTGTAGTTTGTTCCTGGTTCCTGTTTTGTAATGTAGGCTTTGGGGAGCTGAAGCCTTCATATGGATTTTTCTGTCAGGACTCTTTTCCTAGAGTCTCAGGCTTCTTTCAATTTCTTGGACCTAAGCTGAGAAAAAGCTCTAACTATAGGATCTCCTTGGATTTAGAAAAAATATTATTTCTCAAACTGATGTTCTTTTAATTGTTGCTGAAATGTTTATGAAAAAGCTAGGAGATTCTATGTCTGTTCATTCCACTCTATTTAGGTGATTCCATAAGAATTTATTCTGAGACATCTAGGTGGTGCAGTGGATAGAGCACTACCCCTGAAGTCAGGAGGACCTGAGTTCAAATGTGACCTTAGACACTTACCACTTCCTAGCTGTGTGACCCTGGGCAAGTCACTTAACCCCAATTGCCTTAGCAAAAAAAAAAAAAAATTCTAAGACTCTAGATTTTGAGTCAGTTGTTCATATGTTTATTTATTTGTTCATTTATTATTTGTTTATAAATATTCCAGCCTTTCCTGTTTCTTAAACTTTTCTGTTTTTTCTATTTTTGTTCTTTCCATGCAAGCTCAGATATTCAGAAAGCACCATTTCATTCTAGGCAGATAGTAAGTTTTTTAGTTCTGAAAACTAAACTATTAGTTTAGTTTAGTTTTAGTTTTTAGCAACCTTTTTGTACTTTTGTTTTGCTAAAGGGACCTTCAAAAGGTCAAAAAAATTCTAGCTCAACATTTAGTACCAAAGAAGATGGAATGGACATATAATATCTAAGTAAATATAATTTTTATCAGAACCTAAAATGTAGATATTGGAAAAGACTGCTTTTTAGGATTCTGAGCAAACCTCAATAGGTTTGCTAGGTGGTACAGTGGATAGTATGCTGGGTCTGAAGTCAGAAAACTTATCTTGTGAGTTCAAATCTGGCCTCAGGCATTTATTAGCAAGTCACTTCATTCTGTTTACCTCCATTTCCCTGCCTGTAAAATGAGCTGGGGAAGAAAATGGCAAACCATTCTAGTATCTCTGCCAAGAAAACCCAAAATGGGGTCATGAAACGACTGAACAATAACAAGAATAATACACTTTAATAGACTCTGTGAACCATCTCAAAGCTCCCTTCTGCATTCTTCCCCAGGGACCTAATTGACAGCACCAGGCCTTTTAATGGAGAAAAGACATGATATAGTGGAAAGAGTCTTAGAGCCAAGGGATACAGATTGTTGTCCTTGTTCTGTGACTAACTAGGTATTTAACTTTGGACATGTTGCACATCTTCTTATGAAATGGAGAGTTTGGATGCTAAGGTCACTGCTAACACTCTAGGATTTAATGCATTCTCAGACTGAATATGTGACTTATGATTTAATTGGTTTCCTGCTCTTTTCTATCCATTCCACTTCTGTCCATTACCACTACCAGTGCTAGCTATAGATACTGAGCCAAGGGAATGATCTCTGCTATCTATTGTTTTCTTGTTACCCAGCATGATAACTGATGCTGAGAAGCAGAGCTTCTAATAGGCTTTGCTATCAAGAGGGATTCTGTATCTACCAAATGCTTTGCTCTTGTAGTTCTAGTTAATGGGGATCAGAATGAGAGAGACTAGACTATGAGGCAGGACACACTGTTTTAAAAAATATTCTTTAAATGAACTCAAAATTATGAACATTTCAGGACAAAAGCAACAACAAAAAAAATTGCATATGAAGCCATGAATTTCTTTTATGTGGTTTGCTTTTTTAAAAGTACATATTTCATTTACCATGGTAAAATACCATTACAGCTAGATGGTTCACTGGATAGAGTGCTAAACCTGGAGAATAAATAAGTTCAAATCTCATCTCAGATATTTATTCAATATCCTGGGCATGCCACTTAATCTCTGTTTGTCTATTTCTTCATTTGTAAAATGGAAATGATTATATTCCAGGGTTATTGTGAGGTAATATTTGTGTTTTTAAACACTTAAAACCCTGTAGAAACGGTGATTATTATCATTATTATTTTAAAATATTAAATTACTTTAAATTTATTATTACTTAAATTCATTTTATTAATGTTTTTTCTCAATTAAATATAAAGAAAAATTTTGCCATTAACATTTATTTCACTTCCATATTCTTTCCCTCCCTCTCTCCTTCCTGTGAAGGCAAGCACTTTGATATACATTATAAATGTGCAGTTATGCAAAAGATTTCCTTATTAGCCATGTTGCAAAAGAACATATAGTTCTCTTTAAAAGTATGCTTCAATATTCATTAAGACTTCATGAGTTCTTTCTCTGGAGATGAATAACATTTTTCATCATAAGTCCTTCAGAACTGTCTTGGATCATTGTATTGCTGAGAATAGTTAAGTCATTCATAGTTGACCATTGTATAATATTGCCGTTTCTGTGTACACTATTCTCCTGGCTCTGTTTACTTCACTTTGCATCAGTTCATGTTATAGCACAATAATATATTTTTACAATCATGTACCACAACTTGTTTACCTATTCCCCAATTTATGGGCATCCTTCTAGTTTCTAATTCTTTGCTAGCTAGTAATTATTAAAAAAAAACAAATTTCCCAGTTTTATTTTGCCACTTCTTAACTTCTTTTTTTTCTTCTGTATATTTTTCAAAATTTTCTTGATGCACTTTCTCTTTCCTTTTCTCCCTCCTTCTTTCTCTCCCTCCCTCTCTTCTCCCTCCTTTCCTCCCTCTCTCCCTTCTTTCTTTATTCCCTTCTTTAGGTTTTCTTTGCTTCCTTCTTTCTTTTCTCTCCCACTTTCTCTTTCTCATTTTCTTCTTTACTCACTTTATCTTTCTTCTTTCCTTACATTCTTCTTCTTCTTCTTCTTCTTCTTCTTCTTCTTCTTCTTCTTCTTCTTCTTCTTCTTCTTCTTCTTCTTCTTCTCTTCTCTCTTCTTCTTCTCTCTTCTTCTTCTCTCTCTCTCTCTCTCTCTCTCTCTCTCTCTCTCTCTCTCTCTCTCTCTCTCTCTCTCTCTCTCTCTCTCGTTCAATTTTCCTCCTTTCCTTAAACCCTTCAATTGAAACAAGTAAATATAATTGAGTAAAGGAAAATAAATTACACATTAGATATGTAACAAACAAATATTTTTCAAATGCTTACTATCCGTCTGGCACTGAACTAAGCGTTGATAATATGTCTCATTAGAGACTCACAACAACCCTGGGAGATACGCGATATTATTATTATTATTATTATTATTATTATTATTATTATTATTATTATTATTATTATTATTATTCCTATTTTACAGATGAGGAAACCAAAGCAGATAGCTTAAGTGATTTGTTCCAGGTCCTATATCTACTAAGGGTCTGAAGTCAGATCTTGGCTCAGGTCCTCCTCACTCTAGGTCCAGGACTCTATCTACTGATCTAGCTTCACATGACTGAAAGACTGATACAGGTGCTTCTAATCCAGGAAGTAAATAGCATATGTCATTTTGAGAGTTATACATCATGACAGCTCACTGCAATAGATTTTTTTCTTTTAAGGCTAGATCCATCTTGATCAAACTGTGTATATAGCAGCAAATCACTGGCCCTATCCCACTGCGGATCAGCACAGACTCAGACTTTTCTATGCTTGCATAGTGGTCCAGTTTGATTCTGCTTAAACAGCATGGTATTTCTCTACCCTTAAAAGTTCTCTATCTTGTTACCATATCAGTGCAGTAATTGGCTTTAGTCCTAAACAGCTTGGATTATTTAAACTCAAGCAATCCACAATTTCATTCTCCCCAGTAACAGGGACTATAAGTACAATTATTATGAACCTCTCATTCTGATTAATTGATTCTGCATAAGTTCATACATATTCTCCTAGGATTCTCTCATTTTTGTTATATTTATGATGTCCAACAGTGCTACATTGTTTTTCTAAAGACAATGGACAAAGCAATAATGTGACCCAAAGACAAGAGAGATATCTTCTAGTCCTTAGCAAGACTAGGAATTCTTGCTACCTGGAATAAGCTTGAATTTGTTGTCTTTGGGAGGGGGTGCCAAGAAAGAACATTGCAAACTAAAAATCATCTAGTCTCATTTTATGATAGAAGGCATCATGATAGGAATTCAAACACTGTTTAATTCTTTAAACATTGGGGAAAGTGCTACTGGCAGTTAAAGGGCTAGATATAGAATTTCCATCTGTTGAGAAGCTGTTGTTTAAGCAGGATCATACCAGGATCCACTATAGCTCTTCCTGTCCTGCAAGAATCTGTTATGCAAGTTTAGGAAATTATTTAAACTTGGGGTGTTGAAGGATTCTAAGTTGTTAAGTTGTTCCTCCTTATTTTTGAAGAGGACAATGGCATGATGGGGTAATGTTTTCATTTGTACAGAAATTGGATTTAAGTGAGGTAGAGTTGCACAAAAACATTAATCTTGCTCTTTTCTCCAGTCATTAAAGTCCAGTGAAGAGACAAAAGTCAAGATGACTGGCAATAGGTCAGAATGCAGGGGATGATCTCAGCAGTTTTGATGTCTGATCAAGCTGAAAGTACTCCACAGCACCTGATTCAGTACTTTAGCTGCCTTCATGGCTGTTGGAACAAATTGTTCTCATCTGCCCACTGTGGGAAGTCTTCATATGCTTGGGGTAAAATATTCTAACTTATCAATGGGTTTGAGCTTGTCAGTAATCCTCAACCTGGTTTAGCCTGTCTGACCCAGACCTTTTTACCAGAGTATGAACACCATGCAGGTTAGAGCTTCTTGGAGCCACAGATGAGAGTTGGGTGAAAGGTGGACATCAAGGATAGATAAGCATCCCTGAATAATAAGCCGCAATCACATCAGAGGTGCTAGTCTTTCCTGAATATCCCATATAGCTCAAATTGTTAAGAACAACTTGGTCCATAAGAAAGCACTCCAAAATGGTCAAAGATAGGTCCTTTAGAGGATCTCAACTCATGTCCTTTTCCTACAATTCTTAGTTTTAAACAAGATAAAGTACCTAATACAGTGGCTAGAAGACAAGGTACTTTATAAATGTTTTCTTCCTTTCCATTTCCTTGACTTGAGAGTCCTATTTATGCCATAAGCTCTCCAGAATGGTGATAAGGATGTGGAAGTACTTTGCTTTTTTTGGGGGAGGGGGAGGGGAGGATAAATCATCATCATCATCATCATCACTATCATCAACATCAATATCTTTTTATTTATAAGATATTACCACTTGGATCATTATGATTGTTATGTACAATAATAATCACACACATATTCACATACCTTTCCATCTTAAATCTGTGACTTATCTGATGTGAAGGCTTGTTGAGCCATGTTCAGGACTGCTCATCAATCTTTGTATCCACCTTTTACCCAACTTTCACCTGTGGCTTCAAGAAGCCATAGCATGCTAAGTAGCTACATCTGAGTAAAACCATATCAGTAGACAGGCTAAACTAGGCTGAAGGTAATGAATGGTTCTCAAACCTGTTGAGGGAGATGTCTTGAATTTTGTTTTGCCATTAAACTTTGTTGATTCTAGAAGAGAGTGAGAGGCTGACAATTTCATGCAAGTCTACCTTATTTAAAGCCAATTCACTGGTAAATCAAGACATTACTCTGTGATGTCATTGATTCTCTTAAAAAATGAAGGACAAACAACAACAATATGAATCTGGGAATGTGACTTGGATTTTTTAATATTTTAGGTAATAATAATAACTAGCATTAATATTATTCTTTAAAGTTTTTAAAAATGATTTTACAAACAATACCCTAATTTGATCCTCACAACTTTGTAAGGTAGGTGGTATTTTTATGCTTGATATATGAGGAAATTAAGGCAGGCAGAGAGATTAAGTAATTTTCTCCAGAGTTATATGATTAGTAAATATTGAAGGCAAGATTTGACCTCAATTTTTCTTGATTCCAGGTCCAATGAGTTATCCACTGCACTATTTAGTTGCCTTAAGATTATAAATTGCAAAGAAGATGCTGATCTACATTGGTAGGGCTTCTCATCTGGAAGTTCCCTCTACTAGTGAAATCATAGATACAGTCCCTATTCCTTTTCCTTAACCCATAGGTATCAAATATATAAAATTAAAAAAGCTCATCTTGTGGGCTGCATGTCACCCTTAACATTACACAGTGCAACTTCAACTAGATTAAGTTATGATTTGAGAATATTTACAAATGAAAACAAAAATATAATAAACAGATGAGAGTAATATGTGATTTTCCAAAGCAATATATAGCTCACAGGGATCCTTATGTATAATTTAGTTTCTTGTTTCTGTATGAGTTTGACACCTTTGCCTTATGCCAATCTTTTAACTGTTAATATGCACCAAAAGGAGTAGGGCAGCTTGGTAGCATGGTAGATAGAGTGCTGGGCTCAGAGTCAAAAAGATTCATTTTCCTAAGTTCAATCTGGCTTCAAACATTTACTAGCTATGTGATCCTGAGTAAGTCTTTTCATCCTGTTTCCCTAAGTTTCCTCTCATATGCAAAAATTGAGGGGGAGAAGGATATAGCAAACCACTCCAGTATCTTTGCCAAGAAAATTCCAAATAGTGTCACAAAGAGTTGTACATAACTGAAATGACACTGAAATGACCACGTAACAACAAAAATGGACCAAAGACTGAAGAAGAAGGTAAATCAGCTCAGTGGAATATTTAAGAATACTAGATTTAGAATCTGAAGATCTGAATTCAAGTCCCAATCTTGCCACTTAGTTGTTATATCATTTCAAGGAATGATCTCTTCCTTTTCTGCTATTTTGTGTTACAGGAAGGGGAAGATTATTTTTGTTTAGTTCTTAGGATTCTTTGATCTATGTCAAACATAAATGAGTTAGTCAAGTTGAAGATGAAAGATCTTTAGACATCATTTTAGGGTGCATCTTTATTTAAAGTTAAAGAATCTGGGAAGCCCAGAGAATTGAAGCGATTTGGCTCAGATCCAGTAGCAGAGTCAGGGTAATATATTAGCAATGGTCTATGGAAGGGGCAGCTAGGAGGCACCATGGATAGAGTGCTGGACCTAGAGTTGGGAAGACTCATTGTCCTGGGTTCCAATCCAAGTTCAGACATTTACTAACTTTATGAGACTAAGCACCCACTTCACCCTGTTTGCCTCAGTTTCTTCACTATAAGATAAGCTAGAGAAGGACACGGCAAACTACTCCAGTAACTTTGCTGAGAAAACCCCAAATATGGTCATGAAGAGTTACATTTGACTGAAAAATGACTGAACAACAATATGGTTTATGGAAGTGTTCAGCAGAGAGAATAAATTATAAATTGCTTTGTTTTAGGACTATGGTGAGGAGAGAAAGAAAATAAGGCACAAAAAGCTCTGAAAGTGGAAAGGGTAGTTAGAGGGAGATTCAGCTTCTGGATCTCATGGTCAAAAACACGGTCCAAAAACACAGACTTTTCTTAAAGCTGGAAGAGCTTTTAGAATTCATTTGAATTCAGCTGCTTTCCTTTGCAGAAGATGAGACTGGGTGGCAGAGTCATGAAATGATTTGTTTGTTGAGTCAAAAATCAAATTAAATTGAAACACCCAAGGTCAAAAAGGTAGTTAATAGCAGACCCACATTTTCAATCTCCCAGTTCAATGCTCTCCATACTAACACAGGCAGCCTCACAGCATAGTCCAGTTTATTTCTTCAGGTGTGATACCTGAATTGAACTTTAACAATTCCAGTCATGCATTGCAGTATTTCACAATCTTCTTTCTGAAGGGGAAGTGTAGTGTGTGTGCGTGCATGTGTGTGTGTGTGTGTGTGTGTGTGTGTGTGTGTGTGTGTGTTCACCTCTTCTATGTGGTATGCAAATGGATAGAGTTGTTCTTAGAATTAGGAAGTCCTGGGTTCAGATCTTAACTCTTCTACATACTGGTTTTGTGACCCTGAATATCAATATGTTAGACTGTTTAGTTTTCCAGACCTATTCAGGTAGGGGAGTTCCTTATTGCAGGAAAATCATAGGTCTGACTCCTATCTATAGTATGTTCTTTTTATAAGAGACCCCCATGTTCTGTTTTTTTTTTTTTTTCTTTAGACTTCATGAACATTTTACTGGAGAAATTAAAACTTCCTTGCTATCATCCAGCTTGGGACCCTGAACTAATGCATGTTAGTTTGAACACCAAAAAAGCACTCTTACTTTTGATTATTACGATCTGTATGATCTTGGAAAGGGAAATTCACCTCTGAATGTAATTTCCTGTCCTATAAAATAAAAGGGTTGGATTTTATTCTCTATAAGGTATCTTGCAATGCAAAATTTATAAATCTACAGCTATTACATACATACATACACATGCCTCTTGCCAGCTAACATGAGTGTTCAATTAGGTTTGATAAAGTCCCGGCACTGGAGTCAGAAGAGTTGGACGCAGCTGAAACTATTCAACAACAATAAGGATATAATGTGATGTACAATTCAGTTCAACAAACATTTGTTGTGTTCATGGAGTACTGTATGAGGCATGGGCAGGGAGAAAATAAAGCTTATGTAAATCACAATCTTGCCCTCAAGTTGGTTTAAAGTATAGTTGAGGATATGATACATGAAAAAAAAAACTGTAACACAAAATCATACATGATAAATGAATGAGAGGGGTGCAAACAGCTATGTTCTGTCAGGGAAACAGTTACGAACTATTGTTGCTAACTCAATTGGAGAAGACTTCATGAAAGCATCAGAAAGAGGCTTTAAAGGATCTGATAAAGTGAGGAGGACATTGAAGGCACCAAGTTTAAAAGGAGAAAAATGAACAGAGGTGGGAAAATGCAGGGAGCACATCGATCCAATGTGTGGAGAGTAATTAATGGCAGGTAGCATAAAGTAGAAAGGCAGGTGGCATCTGTTTGTGGAAGGGAACTGAAGGTTATTTTCTATCCTTACCCCATTATTTTTCCTTCTCTAGGTTAGGCAACAAAAATAGGGGCAACTATTCTCCAATTGATAAATGGTCAAAGGATATGAACAGATAGTTTTCAGAAATCATTTCTAGGCATATGAAAAGATGTTCTAAATTGCTATTGATTAGAGAAATGCGAATTAAGACAATTCTGAGGTACCACTACACACCTCTCAGATTGGATATGTCACTTGTCCCTCCATTTCTCTTCCATTAAGATGATCAGAATGCATCAACATCCAAGGTCCTGAGGTGAAATTGATCTTATATATATATATATATGGTTAATTCTGTAAGGAAAATGAGGAGATACACATTAGCAAGAAGAACTCTTGGCAGAATAGCATGAGGGCTCGAGGAGGCAGTCTTAAGGCAGTGGGAAATGCTTGGCTTGAGATCAGATCTGGCCAATCACATAAACTGTCTGCCTCAGTTTTCTCATGTAGAAAATGGAAGTATCACCTATCTCCCAGAGTTATTGTGAGGATCATTATTGAAGAAGATACTATTTGTAAAGTTCTTAGCATAGTATCTGACACATAGTAAGCACCCAAAGCAAAGTGTAGCATGCTGTCTTAGTATGGAACAGAGTTCTTTGAAGAGATGGCAATTGTATCGTGTGTGAAAGGATGTAACCTATCTTGCTCCCTCATTCCCCTTTCCATCTTTTTCAAAGTACCCTGTGGGTGGGTCATATCCTCCATGCATAGAAGGCTAGAATCACCTAACCAAAGAATTTAGGTAGAACATGATGCTAGATCTTTAAGGACTTAATTTAGAGATAATCTGAAATGAGAGGGTGGACTGGCTTGGGAAACTAAACTGTTACTAAATTAGTTGATACATTTCTCTTTTTTTCTTTTGCTAGCATAGGTTCCCAGTTACCACAAGAGGAGCAGAGGTCCTTCCATTCCTTTCACACCTTAAAGGCAATTTTTAAGAAAGGTTCCCTTCATAAAATAGCAATATTCCTTCATCTGCTTAACTTATCAAATAGCTCCAGTCTAGTCTGCAACTTATCCTTATGACTTCTCTTATATATTCTTCTTTAAAATATCCATAAACATCATCAGAACAAAAATTTAGAGCTGAAAGAGACTGTTATTAATTAGTTCAATTACCTTAATTTAAAGATGAAGTTGTCATTCAGAGAGTAAAAGTACTTGCCCCATGTCACACAATTGATAATTGTATGGAGATAGAATTTGAACTCAGATCTTCCTGATGCTGCTTTAAATTCTCTATTCACTATACTCTCTAGTTACCTATGATCTTTTGATCATTTATTCAGGTTTTAAGAATCAAATAGGACAAATTACGCGAAAATGCTCTCCAAACTATGCCATTATTATTATTTTTAAAAAGTAGACCTACAGCAAGGATTGCCTTAGAATGAATAAAAATAAACAATTGATTCCCACTGAAATAGAATGTTGAAAGTAGCACATTAGAAAATAGTTCTTTCAAAGAAAAAAATGTTAATAATGATTTAGAAGGATCTTGTTTAAGAGACAAAAAATGGCTACTGGACTTGGTAGAGCCAAAAACGTAATTGGAAGATTGGGGAAAGGTTCTGCTGCTAATAGCTACAAATTCCTTGTTTCTTGTATATTTAGTGACAATCATTAAGTTGCTCAATGTCATTTTAAAAACAGTATTGCTGTTACTTTATACAATGTTCCCATGATTCTGCTTGCCTCACTATTCATTATTTCAAGCAAGTCTTTCAATGCTTTTCTAAGATCCTTGAGTTGTTTCCAAGTGGGTGAGTTTAGATATAACCTGAGAACAAAGTTGATGCTGATGTGACCCAGGACAGAAAACTCTCTGGATTTTTTCACTGCCCCATAGGCACCTGTTCTGTATGTGATTTGATGTTGTTCCCTAGGAAATCAGAGATTTCTACTTGAAAAATGTTGCTCTTCAATTTGAAACTGTGCTCAAAGGGCTATCAAATTGTAATTTTGTTTGAAGAATTGTACATGTTTAACCTATATTGGATCACTCGCTATTTAGGGGAAGGAGATGGGGAAGGAAAGGAGAAAAATTTGGGACACAAGGATTTGCGAGGGTAAAATTTGAAAACTATTTTTGCATGTATTTTGAAAATAAAAAGCTATTTTTAAAAGAAAGATACTTCTCTTGAAACTTTGGGGTGTATGTGTGTGCGTAGGATTGATATAGTTAGATCTATATTTTAATTGTTAAATAAAAATATAGAAAAGTGATAAATCCCAGAGGAGAAGTTTTCAGCTGAGAAAATGCTCTTCCTTTGGATCTCCTAGACTGCTGACAAAAGAAAATGAATCACCCCTTGAAAGTCCTGTTAGTACCCTGATCACTTGGGTCCAAGGATCTAATGTTCCTTTTCCCTCTCAGAATAAAAATTGACATTTCTTCACCTTAATTTCATTTCCATAGCTTTCTTTCCATAGCAACTATGATTAGACTAATTCATCCCCAATTCTGTTTGTTGGTTGTAATCATAAAATGAAATGGCTACATCATACAAACATAGACTTCTTGTTCTTCATTCTTCATTCTCAGTGTTGTTGTTGTTAGTTTTTTATTCTTAAAGAGGAATAATGACATCATGAAGGTGATATGTCTTGACTTGCAAGTGCATTGGGTTTAAGTGAAGCAGAGCTGTGTAAAGTTCTCAGAATCACTGTCTCCTCCAATCATCATTAGTCCAGTGTCAAGTCTAACTCTGGATGGTGATGGTCCCAGATACAGTGAAAGATGTTGACCTTTTAAAGTCCTTCTCAAGTCTCCATTTGTTTGAGGCAATGTCTATTCAGTCATTACTGTGTAGGTAAGCACTGAAGAAAGAGATGACCTAATTTGCCTTCACAAAAGACGCAATCTGGGAAGGGAAGAATGCAGACTTAACTCGACCTTAGAGAGAAGACTTGCAGAGAGGAATTACTTTTTTCAGATTTTAAGAACCACAAATTTTTAGAAGTAATGGGATCTAGTTAACAACAACAAAAAGCTTCCTCTTAATTTATGTTCTTGGATTTTGGATTTGATTCAACTTATTACATGTCACTTGCAGAGATGGATAATGGCAGAAAATTTTCTGTGCAGGATCTGGAATTCTTTGTACTCTGTGATGCTGGACTTTCCTAGCTTATTCATTTTTTTTTTTTTTGAGGGGGGGTTCCATAGGGTAATGCATGCCATGAAAAAAAAAAAAAACACTTGCTTCTGCAAATAGAGCTGTCAGGGTAAGAATAACATTTCTCCTTTTTTGCCTCCAATTGAGGCTGAATGCTGTTTTCTTGGTGTATAATACTAGTGCTGTCACTCATTTCCACTGCACAAATTAATGAGGTTTAAGCTGTGGCCACACCCTCTATTTCTTTTGCAAATGGGTATGGCATTTGTTTTTTCTTTTTCTTTTTTTTTCTTTTTGGGTAAGTAAATAGAATGGAATAAAATATTTTAAGAAATACAGAGAAGTAACATTTAAGTTTTAAAAATACCTACCCCAAAGTTAAACAATCTCCTTTAGGGAAAAGAAAATATATGAAAAGGAAAAAATGTGTTCCCATATCTTTGTAGAAGATTAACTTGTAAGATGGGTTGAAAGAATTATAAGGAAGGCAATGTTACTATGGAATGGGTGCTAGTATTGGAATCAGAGAAGCTGAGTTCAAATTCTGACACTGACTTCCAGTATGACCTTAGAAAAGTCATTTAACACATTGGATCTCACTTCTCTCAACTATAAGAAAGGAGAGAGAGTCCCTTCCTGCTCAAAAGCAATCACCTGATGATATTAATGCTGGGTTTAGAAATAGAAAATTGGCGTTGGGGTATAAAACCTATCCTATTGACTTCTGGTGTAATTTTGACTAGTTCATAATTATCCTTGGACAATGCTTTAAGAGCAGCTGGATGGTACAAGTAGATGGAGTGGTAGGCCAGGAATCAGGAAGACTTTTCTTTGTGAGTTCAAATCTGGCCTCAGATATTTACTAACTATGGGACTCTGAATAAGTTTGCCTAAGTCACCCCATCTGTAAAAATGAGTTGGAGAAGGAAATGGTAAACCACTATAGTATCTCTTCCAAGAAAACCCCAAATGGAGTCATAGAAAGTTGGACATGACTGGAAATGACTGAACAATAAAAATAATAAAAATGTTATGTAGGTAAAAGCAGGGAATAGGAAAGATGTCTACTCTAGAGGAATTCATGGGATTTTAAATTGCAGTGTGGAACCACAGAAGGGATCTAGTCCAACCTCCTCATTTAAGCAACGAGGAAACAAACGTTCACATCAATCTCTTGAAGAAAGTAAGTAATGGTTAAGATTTTAATCCATGTCCAGAAGCAATCTGGTAGAGGAGTAGGGAATGAGGATGGGGGATGGGGAGGAGGGAGAGAAGGGCAGCTAGGTCGTGTATTGAATAGAGCACCAAGTTTAAAGTCAGTAAGTTCAAATTCAGTCTCAGACACTTACTAGCTGTATAAACTTCGGCAAGTCACTTAATCCCTATTTGCCTTAGTTCCAAAACTGTAAAATGGGGATATATTGGAAAAGGAAAAGGAAAAGCATTCCTGTATCTTTGCCAAGAAGATCAAATGGATAAAAGTTCACGTAATTCCTTAGATTCAAACATGACTGAACAACTGAACAAGAACATCATAGTAAAAACAAACAACAACAAAAGGTGAAAATACCATGCTGTGATCCACACTCATTCTCCATAGTGTTCTCTCTCTTGATGCAGATAGCTCTTTCCATCACAAGTCTAATATAATTAGCTTGAATGACCTAATTGTTAAAAAGAACCAAGTCCATCAGAGTTAATCATCACATAATCTTGTTGTTGTGTACAATGTTCTCTTGGTTCTACTCATTTCCCTCAAAATCAATTCATGAAAGTCTTTCCAGGCTCTTCTGAAATCAGTCTATTCATCATTTCTTAGAGAAAAATAATATAATTACATTCATATACCAAAACTTATTCAGCCACTTAGTTTCCAGGTCCTTGCCCCTACAAAAAGGGCTGCTACAAACATTTTTGCATATGTAGATCCCCTTCCCTCTTTTATGATCTCTTTAGCTACTGACCCAGTAGAGACACTGTTGGATCAAAGGGTAAGCATAGTTTGATAGCCCTTTGGACATAGTTGAAATTGCTCCACAGAATGGTTGGATCAGTTCACAACTCCAGCAATAATGTATTATTGTTCCAATTTTCCTCCATCTCCTCCAACATTTATCATTATCTTTTCTTGTCATCTTAGTCAATCTGAGGGTATAAATGAATTTTAACATAATTGGTTTCCTTTTTAGTGCTTTATATTAGATTGTATTTAATTAAAAGTATTATTCAGAGAAGGGGCTTACAGGCTTCACCAGTCTGTCAAAGGAGCATATGACATGAAAATGATGAAATCTTTTGGAACAGAAGATCTCTAACATCTATTCCAACTCAAAATCTATAGTCTTATAATTTTAAGTTTCATGTTCTCTCCTCTTTCATCTTTATTTCTGACTCTCTGGCCTTTCCCCATCATGTCTCAGCTGCTTTTTCACTCTGAAAGTTCTCCCAGTCTTTGTAACCTTCTTTCCCAGGAATATCTCTTACTACTCTTATGTCCCTTTTCTCCTATTGGTAAGTTCTTTCTGTAATCTCCATTTTGATGAACATCTAGGATAGCCATCCCTCCTTCTCCTGTTTGTTTTGCTGTTGATTATCTGGACTTTGCTACCAAGTTTCCATGTAAATACTATCCCTCCTTGCTGCACTGCTTCTCAGATTGCTTTTATATATTCTTCAACTTGAATGTTAAGGTCCTTGTTGGCAAGCACTATCTTTCTCTTTGCTTATGTTTGTATCCTCAGAACTTAACATAATGTCTGGTACAAAGTAATCTCTAAACAAACAGTTGTTGACTTGACTTTAAGACTGTCATATTTTACTGGTCTTTTCCAGTTTGAAAATATTGGAATCTGGAAGGGTAGTTCTGAAATGTTACTTGTCCCTGCTGCACTACCCTAACTCAGTTCCTGTTTTTACAAAATTTAACCATGTTGGGGGATGGGACAGGTGAGTGATTACACATAACCACATGAAAATGATTAGAACATGACAAGATTACATAGTCAAGTGTTATAACATTTTGTTTGCAAAGGGTAAGAAATTCTATTGAAAACTTTGGCCATAGAGAAGGGGAAGCACTTCCTGGGCTGTGACAGAGAGCTGCTGGTCAGCCACACAGGACTCCACCCTTGGTCACAAAGGCCATATTGATTTTTATTAATGTTGATGTGACAAATTTAACCTCAAAGTTAATATTATGCTTCTTTGAGGAAAGAGCTGTGGTGAGTTGGCTGCCTCTTGAGGTTGGGTGGAGGCAGCCAGTTGGCTGCTTTCATGAAACAATTCAGTTTTGATTGAGGGAAACTCCAGCCTGTTCTCCACTTTACCTACATAAGGATTTATAATATGCTTTACAAAAAGATTCTGAGTTCAGATGTACTGTTATTTAAACCTTGTTGCAGAATAAATGCTTACTTAAGATCAAACCTAGTGTATAAAATACACTAGGGAAAAAATTACATTCCTCAGAAAAAGGAAAAAAAGAATACCTTATACCCCATTTTGTGTTATCTTTTTAGTGAAAACTAAGTATGTTTGTTTCTCCTTCTTTCTTTTGTAACTATATGAATAAAGAGGCTGCTAAGATTACACAACCAGGGCTTACTTTGTTATGAGAAAAAAAAAAAAAAAAAAAAAAAAAAAAACAAGGACACATTCTCTTGGGTCTAAATCTCCCTTGAGAGATTTTTTTTTCCACAGTAAAATCAGCTATCATTACTGATTAAAGTTACTGTTGGCATTTCCCTCCTACCTAGAGTGCATTTATAGAAAGAGTACTAGATTGCACAAGTGTCTCAGCTTGAGCTTCCATCATAACTCAATGATCTTGGGCAAGTCTTGTCCCCTCTCTGCACCTCAGTTTCTACGTATGTTTATAGGAACTGAGGAACTGGAGTAGATTGCATTGAAAGGCCAATGTCTTCCACTATATCTGGGTCACCTAAAGTCATCCTAATTTATATCTTGCCATTGGACCCAGAAGGCTCTGGAAGAGAAAGTGAAGCTGGGGAATTTGCTTAAATCCAAATTCACTTACATATCATGGCATTACCTCCCTGATGTTATGGTCCTCTTCCAAAACAAAGAACAAACATCAACAACCTCGTGGCTATATTATTCTATGATCCCTCTTTTGATTCCAATTCTCTATCCATTTGATACACCCCACTAATCCCTGCATCTCTATAATGTGTAGGGAAAGTATGTGTAGTTTTGATGCAATTTTGTTTGGGGATACAATCCAAAGTTAAGTGCAGTGGATAGGTTGGGCACTATTACTATGTCCACAGTTGTGGACTCTTCCTGGTAAGATTTTGTTACTTAAAGAAAAGGACAAATAGGTACAGTGAAAGAGAGAGAGAGAGAGAAAGAGAGAGAGAGAGAGAGAGAGAGAGAGAGAGAGAGAGAGAGAGAGAGAGAAAGAGAGAGAGAGAGAAAGAGAGAGAGAGAGAGAAAGATACACATATACACAGAGCTAGAGATAAAAAAAAAATAGAGTTAGAGACAGAGAAGGAAGAAAAGAAGGAGAGACAGAGACAGAGAGACAAACAGATACAGAGAGAGAGGAAGAGGAAGAGAGAGAGATACCGTTTCTAATCATATATACCTAACAATTCATAGAAAAGGGAACATGTGGATTTAGGTCTCATCAAGTGGAACTTACTATCATTCTGTAGCTTGATAGTTCTGTGACTTTGGGACACTTTGAGGCTATTTAGCCTCTTCAGAACTCAATTTTCTCACAAAATGGGAATAATCACTATCTTACCCACCTCACAATCTTTTTGTGAGATTCAAATGAATTCACAAATGAATCTCATGGCAATGAATTCATTGCAAATGCACAGAGATAGAAAGGCTCCTTCTATACACTTTGTAATTTAACTCTGAAAATCACTAAAGAATGCACAAAGTATTATTTGAAGATTCTTAAATGCAGGGCTTTATTTTGCTATTTTAGTAGATAATCAGTAAGAAAGACATGAAATACTATCTTTGACATGTATTAGTTGTATAATCACAGCCAAGTTACTTAAACTCTCTAATCACCCCTTTCCCCATCTGTCAAATGGCAGGAATATTAATCTCAATGATTACTAAGGTCCTTTCCACCTTTAAAACTATGATCCTATAAACTCAATTCAAGAAAAAAAAACTATTAAGTTACTGCTTATATCCTATTATAGGGCTTTAGAACAAGTTATCTCATCCAAATAGCTAATTTTTATTATTGAAGAAACTGAGACAAGTGACTATATTAAATTGACATAAGTAATATACACATCCACATTTCTTGAATCTCTGGTGTTCTTTGTACTATATCCTGTTCCTTTTTAGGAATATAGGTGATGGAATGAACAGAGTAATGGTGAGGGAATCTGATGTCAAACTAGCTTGTCAAGTCACTTAACTCCTTTCTGTTTGAGTTTCCTTATCTTTAAAATAGCAATAATAATAGAAGCAATAATCCTCAGGCTTGTGAGGATAGAATAAATAATATATGTACAGCACTTTGCAAATCTTAAATTATTATATAAATGCTATTATTATTTCTAAAAGACCCATTGCAAAATAACCTTCTGTATTGATAATAGAGAACCTCTGAAATTCTCTATAGATTATCTTTAATGGTCTTCTTTTTCTAAAATCCTAGGCTTTTGTATTTTTATCTGGACAATGAATGGGTTGAATTAGATGAGTTCTAAGATAACTACGATTTCTACATTTATATACCTATGATTAAAGTGATCCTTTAGCATTAACTTTAAATTATGGAAGGATTTAGAATAAGTCAGAATCATGGAATTTGAGATGGTGGGATCTTTGTATTGCATGTGCGAGTGTTAGTTACTCATAAATAAGACAGCATTATAGCCAAAAAAGGATTTCAGAAATAGTCTCATGCTTATTCCCTCAACCCAATATACTCTGCTCTTTCATCTCCTGTCTGACTAGTTAGTTCACTGCTTTATCCCTGAATGGGTTTAATACTTCCCTCATTTCTTGACCCTTAGTCTTATTATATAACCATATAACTAGATGACTCTGGCCTCAGAGAAAGGGGGCCAGATCCAAGTAGAAAATGAAAATAGTTTGGAGTTAGCATTTATGCTAGCTCTGTGAAATGTCAGAATCTTTGAAATTTAATCCATTTCAGGATTGGAGTTACCGTTGAACTTCTAGAGATCACAGAGAGACTCAACAGTATTAAGAATGATTAATGGACTTCACTGCTTTGTCAAAAACTTTAGACTACTGTTAATAACTTGGATCTTGTATAGCATTAGATTTTCTAGATTTTAGACCTTTCCTCCTTAGTAGGGAGTGACTAAACTTAGGTGATAATTAGAAGAGATCAAGAGGCAAGTAATATAATTCTTGGTTGCTGGGAAATTGAACTTGATATCGCAGAAAAGAGGACAAAATAGAAGCAAGTGCTCCTTGATTAGACCTGACTAAGATCACACTTCCATATATATATATATTGACCAAACTGACTCCTTCTATTATATAATAGAAGGAGTCAGTTTGGTCAATGGCAGTATACCAAATAAAAGTTTCTAACATTAGGAACTGTTTCTGTTGTTCAGTTGTTTTAGTCATATCCAACTCTTCATGACCCCATCTGGAGTTTTCTTGGCAGCTACTACAGTGGCTTGCCACTTGCTTCTCTAACTCATTTTATAGATGAGGAAATTCAGGCAAACAAGATTAAATGATCTGCCCAGGGTCACAGCTAATTAGTGTCTGAGGCCACATTTGAACTCAGTAAGATGAGTCTTCCTGAATCCAAACTTGGCAATCTATTCACTGAGTCATCTAGGATCCAAACAGTATCCAGGCAGTCTAAACTGGAGTTGTAGAGGAACTAGTGGATGAGTCCAAAGTGCCATTTGCTACATTGTCAATTTTGCTAATTCCTGTATTAAAAAAGATTTTCATTGACTCATGAATTGGACCACTTGCCACTCTGAGTTAGCTGGCTTAGCCTAAAGATCTTGAACTGTCATCAATCATTTTTCTGGTCTAGAAGAGCAAATAGAATTATCACCTACAATTGTATTCTAAAAATGTTTCGTAGCATACCTATATCTTGGTCAGGAAAATATAGATCTGAAACTAGGCCAAAGATATTCTTCTCTATCTTGTTTTATTATTATTATTGTTCATTTCATGCAAAGAGCAAAATATTGTACAAAATTAAGCATGTTTATTTGCATGAATGATCATTATGCCAAAGTTACTTGACTGGAATTCAATCAAACAAATCAGATTCGGGGAAAGATGAGGTTTTCTGGTAAAGCTATGAGTAGGTAAGTTCAGGCTCCAGGGAATTGATCCTTAAAAGGTTAAGACTTAATCACATAAAAGGAGTCTAGCAGTAGTAGAAAAATGGTCTTAGACTTGTGTTCCTGCTTGGATGCTTCACTCCCATTATACTCTAATTTTTGTATTTACTCTTCTCATAAATGCCTTTTCAAAACCCGGTTTATGCAGGGTAGGGGGGTATTTTGTGGATTTTGTTTTAAATGGGCCATAGTAGTAAATGCTTTGTTTTGAGCTAATTGTATCTGCTGATTGATTATTAAGAGAAAGAACACTAATAGTAGATTATAAGGATTATAAAATATAAGTAGATCACATACTGTCTATGTGATCTTTGGCAAGCTACTTAGCCTTTCAGTGATAAGGCAGCTTTCTAAGGTTTTAAGTTAGAGAATAGTTTTTGATCTCCTATGGCAGAAGCATTCTCCTTTTGAAGGTAGAGTAATGGGATTATCTGGATGAAGGAATTATAGGTATGAATAACAACAAATGGTTACCAAAGTTCTTTGGCAGCCAAGAGAGATAATGTGGTCTGATGCTTCAATGAGGAAAGCAGAGCTTCTAAGAATAAGGATAATCTCATTGGATCCTGCTCTGGATATGTATAGTTCTGGACATGATATTAATTCTACAGAATTAGGCAACTAAGATAGTGAAAAGTCTTGAATTCCTTCTTTACCAAGATAAAGAGGATATGTAGGTGTTTAAATTAGAGAATTAAAAACTCTTATGTTGTTATAGAATAGCTGTCTTCAAGTATTTGGAGCTATTTTGGGGAAGAAGGATTAAATTTATTCAGTTTGGCTACAGAGGGAAGAACAAGAAATACAGGGTTGAAACTACAGAGAGGAAAGATTTGGTTTGATATCAGAAAAAGTATCCCTAAAAATTACAGTTTTCCAAAAGTGGAATGGAATGTTTTGAGCTGATTACTTTTTGGAAAAATTGGTATTACCCCTACATTGTAGACAAAGGCATGCTGGAGTCAGCTCAAACTTCCCTGGGAAAAGTGATTGTTAAATTTTCATTTTGAGCATTTACACTTCAGAAATTGGCAAATGTTATAAATCAAGCCTTCATTTGTTGTTTTATTAATTGTTCTAGACAAGAAGATGATGAAAAATATTAATAGTGTAGATTAAATAAAGTTTATTATATTATATTATATTTAAAGTGAAAGGTGAGCTCTGTAATGTAGTTGGATAGCAATAGAATTGCTTGAAAAAAATAATGAATTCTGTTATTAAAGAGAAGACACTATTCTTTAATAAAAATAAAAATAACTAAGTGAAACTATCAGTAATTCTAACCCATCAGCGAGAAAGCATGAAGCTGACTGCATAGAATAAAATAATTGTTTCACTGAATCAGGATGGCTAAATTCTCTGGGTTTAGTGGAAATAAGTATATCAATTTTTGTAAAAATATATCTGGATGCATGGATCTTCCATATTATATACACACAGAGACATATATCCATGTTTCTACTCACATGTATATATTTATGTGTATATATATTATATATACATATATATGTATGTATCTTTGTAATAAGGCAGATTGAGTGTATTCATAAATATATAAACACACACACATATATGCCATTAATAGATAGATACATAGGTAGCATTCTCTTTTAACTTTTTAATGTCAGGAGCCTTTTGACAATCTGGTAAAAGCTATTGACAATATCTCAAAATAATATTTTAAAATACATAAAATAAAATCTATATGATTATAATGAGAACCAATTCTAATGAGTTATAATTATCAAAATTAAATAAAGATGCTAAGTTCACATGTTAGGTTAAAAATAGGTGTAAAGGAACTATTATTATTTTTACTTAAGGGCTATGAATTCAACAAGGTTGTTGTTTTCAATAGTGAAATTTTGCAAATCTATATTTTGCACTTATATTTATTGCAGATTATTGCATACTACATGGGAGCATCAAAGTTTCAAGATCTGTAAATAAATGGCTTTTGGATGGAATCATCACCATGTTGAAATATAGCAGAATGATCCTGCTCCACAAAAGCTGAATAAATAATGGAAGTCAAGAGAAATGTAGGGGCCATTCAACAAGCATTTAATCTTAAGTACATAAAGCCTAAATACAGTGTTCAATGTTCTAGTTCTATTTACTATGCTAGATGGTAGGTACACACAACAGACTATGCACAGTGTTTGCATTACCTTACCTACTAGCCAATCAGGAAGAAAGCGGGGAGCTGATTAGCTAGTGAAACAATAGTTGTTTCACTGCCTAAAACAGCTAAATCCTCTGAGTTTAGAGGAAATAAATGTATCATTTTTTGTAAATATATCTGGATGTTCTTGATCTTTTCTGTAAATATATAAAATTTTGTAAATATATCTAGAGATACTGACAATTTCACTTAGTTCTCTAAGGATAGTGTCACCTCCTCATTTATAAATAATTCATTATTTTTTCACAAGAAATTCTATTGCCACCTGATTATATTCCAGAGCTTCCTTTTTTACTTTTCAATCTCCAATTTTTTCTATTTTTTCAATTTTTCCTTATAAATATTACCTTTTTATTCTTTACCATTTGCTTTTCTTCCAAATAAAAATTTATTCTATCATTCTTCTGTTTCCTTCCATGCTAACTGATCATAACAATTCATTAATGGAAACCAACAGTAAAAGGGAAAGGAGTTCCAAGATTATAAGGCCAACTTTCTACTTAATACCATTCTGCTTCTTCTATATGTGTTCTATGTCCCCAAGTAATAGGGTCATGAAGAGGAAGGGATAACATATTTTATATTTCTTTTTATCATCACTGCCTAGGTATCCAGAATAGTACTTTGGACATACTAGGTACTCAAATTATTAAATGTTTTAGAATTAATTTAGTTCAATGATGAAACTTTTTCTGATCTTCAATCATATCCTGTCTCTCAAGCTAAAAGCTATCCCTAAGGGTAACTTAGAACTCCACAAAATTGCTGCTCTCTCCCTATTTCATCTTTGTTTATATGGATGTCTATATGTTCACCCAGTTTATTTCCTTTTTCTATTATTTTTTAAAGATCACTAAAATATTAGAAAAATACAACTGGGCCCTTAATCTAAATAAACTCCCTCTATAAACCCTGATGATGATTAAGTTCTATGGGAACATATATCATCTCCCCATAGTAGAATTTAAGCCATTTATCCTTATTTAGTCCCTTATGATTGCTTGCTGATGTTTACCTTTTTATGATGTTCTTCAGTTCTGGGTTTGTGTTTCAATGTTTCTATGCAGTTTGGGTCTTTTCATCAGGAATGCTTAGAAGTCATCTATTCATAAAAGATCCATTTCCCCCCTCCTATGTCATGCTGTATTTCTGGATAAATTGCACATAATCAAGAGATGTGAATTATGCTTTTGGCACCTGGCATCTCTAAGCTTAAACCTACTTTCTCACAGACTCTATATAATTGTGGGAGAGTGGGTCCAGATTTCTGGGAAGATTTCTATCATAACAAATATCTTTACTTTAACATCTTAGTTAATACCTTTTCCTGAATCACTCTTACTGACTAGTAATCATCAAGGGACATAAAGGATTGGGGCTCCTGAGCAAATGTTTTAGAAACCCTCAGAATTACTCTTAGAACCCTGAGGGGAGAAGTAGTAAACTGCCCTCAGGATCTAGCAATCAGTATGAAGAGGGATTGACATAGAGAGCCTAAGGAGTATTAGACTGATCTCTTCTCTGAGACCAATATTAGTCTGATAGTATTTTTGATCAGTAGCATGCAACTAGAGCAGAAAGTATAAGGGATAGAGAGCTGGACCTGGAGTGAGAAAGACCTCAGTTCTAATCTAACCTCAGATACTTAACAGCTATGTGATCCTGATTTTGGGGAATTACTTAACCTATTTACCTCAATTTCTTCATCTGTAAAATAATCATGATTACCTCCCAGAATTGTTGCAAAGATTGATTAGGATAATAATTGTAAAGGTCTTAGCACAGTGTCTGGCACATAGTAAGTGTTATATAGATGTTAGCTGTGATGATGATGGTGACGATGATGTTATTATCATTAACTAGACGTGTATATTTTTCTGCATTAATTTCTTGCCTGAATTAGTTACAAATGAATACTTTTGTTCACAATCCTCCTGTGTTATTTCCCAGAAAAAATATATCACCAAGGCAAGAACATCAAACATCAAAGGACCTATCCCTTCTAACCAGGATGATCCACCTCATTTACTTTAATGTCCATAATAAATTTCTTCTCCAGATATGGTGACTAGACATACAGCTGTGTGTTGGCTACTTTACTACTTAGTTCCAGGAATTAGAATTTCCCCTTCAGGAGCTGTTGCCTAACTTGTTTATAACATTCAGCATAGGACTTCCTCAACATGACCTGCAGCATTTAAGAGGCCCAGACTATCTATTTTCTTTGTGAGATACTTACCTGCATGAGGGAAATGTCAGATGTTTTTTGTCCCCACGCTGGGAAAATTAGCTAATGAACTTATGGTTCCTTCCTCCTCCACACTGATATCCTACCAGTTCTGTCTTTCTAAATTAGGCACAGCCATTTGCATTTTTATAGTTTTATGTCATTCATGGAAATATCTTATCATTGCCTTTTTAAAAGACTATATAATCCACATTAGAGGAATTGTCAGTGAAGTACTTGATGTTTTCTGAAAGAGAAATCAATCAGGTCTCCTACCCACTCCCACACATCTATCTCCACACCCACACTTTAAGATACATTTATAGGAGTTTAGTAAATAGAATTATTCCATTAAAAAACTAGGCAAGCATGTTCCTGTCATCTCATGCATAACATCAATTATCTATTTTCCTTCCTTCCTTCCTTCCTTCCTTCCTTCCTTCCTTCCTTCCTTCCTTCCTTCCTTCCTTCCTTCCTTCCTTCCTTCCTTCCTTCCTTCCTTCCTTCTTTTCTTCCTTGCTTCCTTCCTTCCTTCTTTCCTTCCTTTTTGTGTTGCCCTCAAAATCCTGCCTAGCTGAAATTCTCATTTTAATATTCTTCTTTGTTTTAGGCCTGTATTAGATTAACCTGCTTCCTTTTATTTGGGAGTGACTAATTAGGAGGCAGAAATTAAATTTGGAAATTAAACATCTAGGCACAGAGGCTTTTTCTCAAGGACTCTCAGACTTTAGAGGCAAAATAATAGTTCTCATATAAAAGATTAACTCCATTTACTGTGGTAGTTGCCAATAAGGCCAACTATATTTTCGGATAAAATGAAAACTTAAGAAAGTAATCCTACCTCTCTATAGATGGCTTTAAGAGCTAAAAATATAAAAAAAGGATCTAGATAGTGTTAATTCTGAGCAAAATGATTAGATTTTTAAAATGACATACAGCAGGCCAGAATTTTGAATTTGGGGCTCTCCTGACTTAAATAGCAATTTTCATGTTGTATGACTACATGAAGTTCCATAGTTTCCAAAGAACTGAAATTGAGAATAACTAAGAGAGAAAAGAATATAATGAGCAAGATCAAGCAATGGTTTATTATGAAAGAGTAACTGTGTAACACAAGTAGGGTAAAGAAAATCACTGAAAAAAAATACATAACCAAAAAATAAAAAAGAAACAATAAAAGCATGGTATAATAGATTCTTGTCAAGCATTTATGAGAAGACATAGATGATAGTTTCAAAATTATGAGTGGGCAT
This sequence comes from Antechinus flavipes, assembly GCF_016432865.1. Lineage (NCBI taxonomy): Eukaryota > Metazoa > Chordata > Mammalia > Dasyuromorphia > Dasyuridae > Antechinus > Antechinus flavipes. The sequence goes on along the minus strand of NC_067401.1, from coordinate 211,379,841 downwards.
GTATGAGTCTTAATCTGGATAACTAGATAACTTCAAAAATTTCCATATTCATTCAGGAGCTGCTCTCCTGGGCTGGACTCTCCTGCTGATAGAGGATCAGAGAGAGGTCATTACATTACAGGTTAATCCCTAATCTGCTTCTTCCTGCTTGCAGGGAACAAAGAAACTCCATTCATTTCAGCTCTCTCAACCTAACTCCTAACCTGGCCTGCCTGAAGGGATAGAAGAGAAATTATCATCAGATTTCCCAACTGGTCTCCACATTTGTATGACCTAATTCCTTGAAAGAACTTTATCCTGGAGGTGATATTTATAATCCTCCTGAAATCATTCATCAATGATTAACAAACCATTACACCAAGTTGATCATACTCTCTCCATTCCAGTGATTCCGAATCTCTTGTCATTATTGAAACTCTGTTCTCCATCCCCCGCTGCTCCTTCCTGAAGACACAGAAGAGAGTGTAAACTATGAGTAGCAAAAAGCCCTTTCTAACGTTGATTGTGCTTCCCCTCAGTCCTTCTAATTTACTGGTCAAAGTAGGGGAGTTAGAATATTCCTTACTTTCTATTGCTACTTCTAAGCTCACCCTCTACTGTATGACTCAGTAACCATTCCTCCCACCACCTCAAACCATCTATTCAAAATTTTGCTAACTGTCTCACAGGATGCTCCTTTTCTTTCCTCAATGAATTCAGTGTCTGTCTACAGTCTTTCTCTTCCTTAATTCTTATCCTTCTACAAGAGGACTTTAGCATACATTGACATTCCCTGCAACTTCCAGTTACTCAATTTACTAATTTCCCATTACCACCCCATTCACCCCACCACAACTACACATAGAGATGATCATAGCCCAGACATTGCCATCACCCATCATCCTACTCTTGTTTATCTTCAATCTCTTCCCTATCTACTAGCTACTTCCCTGCTCCCCATAAACTTGCTCATATCTTCCCCCATTTAGATCGGCTTTGACTCATCCATTTATTCCCATTAGCAATCATCCCACATATTCTTTCTCTTTTGTGGATAAACTCCTTGAGAAGACCATGTACAATAGGTGCCTCCATTTCCTTTCTTCTTTCCCTTTCTTAACTCTATATTCACAAATGATCATTCCACCCTGTTTTCTCCAGAAGATTGCTCCTCACTTATCTATGATCTCTCCCTGATAATGGACTGCCTCCTTAATGCCTACAATTATGCCCATATCTTCTCCAGCCTTAAAAACCCAAGAAACCCCCCTCAAAAAAAATTCTTTGATCTAATCCATTCATCCTTACTAGTTATCATTCCATATCTCTCCTTTCTTTTGTGACAAAAATTCCTTAAAAAGACTATCTGCAGTAAATACTTCCACTTCTTTTTCTTTCAAACTCTCCTTCACTCTAAAGAGTCTGGCTCCAAATCTCATCATTTAACCAAAATGGCTCTTTTCAAAGTTACTGCTGACTTTTTATTTGACAAATATAATGGTCTTTTCTTTTCCTTCTATATTCAATAAGACTCTAGTAACTCTCTATCATTTTCAGGATCAAATATAATTTCCTTTCTTTCACATTCAAAGCCTTCTTCTTCTTCCTTTTTTTTTTTTTGCTAAAACAATTGGGATTAAGTGACTTGCCCAGGGTCACAGTGCAAGGAAGTATTGTGTTAAGTGTCTGAGTTCAAATTTGAACTCAGGTCCTCCTGACTTCAAGGCTGGTACTTTATCACCGCACCACCTAGCTGCCCCTAATTCAAAGCCTTCTTAACCCTTAACTTTAATCCCTCCAGGCAACACTCTCCAATCTCTTTACCTATTTCATCCTCCCTCCTCTGCCTACTCTGCAATTTAATGATCTTGCCTTCCTTGTTATTTCTCCTATTAGACACCCCATCTTCCTACTATGTGCAATTTCCTTCAGATCCAGAATGCTTTCTTATCTCTACCATCTGGTGTTAGGATTCTTACAAGGTGCTAAGTCGGTTGTCTAATTTTAGCATGGTGTTTAGCAGTTCTCTGGTTCACTAATGTGCTTAGTACTTGTTAGAGTTCTGCAAGAGTTCATACCTTTCATACTTTCAAGAGTTCACACCTCTAAAAGAGCATATAAAAGGACAAGCCCAACTAGAGACTTCGGGAGATCACAAGTCAGAAGCCCACAAGCCCACTCTTGGAGGAGGAGCCAAATTCATTCCAACTTCCACCTTTGTGCTGGCTGGAAGCTTTGGATTTGGAGGGAGCTAGAGGCTGAAGCTGGTAAAGGCAAAGGACAAGCGTCAAGAGCTCTCGGAACCAAGGAGAGAGATAGGCCTCTAAGAAAACTAACTGGGCTATTTTGAAGGAAACAATAAAGGATCTGGACTTTAACTCCTGGCTGCATTTGAGGTGATTATTACTTTGAACTGAAACTAAGGCTCCCTCCAGAAGCTCCCCAAGAAACCTGCTCCCAAAGAACATTATACTTTAGAGAAGAGAACATTACAATCTGGCTCCCCTAGCTTTCTTCAACTCCCAGTTAAAATCCCACTCTCCACAAGAAGTCTTTCCCAATCCTCTTAAATGCCTCTGTTGATTATTCCCAATTTATCATATACATACACACATATCAACATGTGTATGTATATATACATGTATAAAGGTTTTTTTGCAATGACTATGCATAAACAAGATGCACAAATACACACATATATCTTATTTGTACATAATCTTTTGTGTGTCATTATCAACCCATTAGATTGGGAGTACTTTGAATGTAGGCACTTGGCACAGTGCCTGAAAATAGTAAATGCTTAATGCTTATTGATTGAGTCATCAAGGAGATTACAGATCTATTGACAGTATTGAAATACTGGATTCATTCCTGACAATCTACTTCCCCAAAATCATCCTCATCCCCACTTTTTGTTTCTTATTCTTGTAGGGGAGAGTTGATCAATTGACTTACTCTCGATTAGCTTCCCTGGATAAAAGTCACAGAATGTAAGAAATGAGGTATTAAATATTTTTTAAAAATATTAAAAAAGCCATGATTTTGATGGAATCAGAGGGTGGCTCATGTGAAATTTGGAGATGTCTTCACTAATTCTTGATTGATTTATACTGTAGAAAAATCTGTTCTTTAAAAAATGGTAGTCAAAGTAGAAGAGCTCTAAGGAGTGTGCCCCTTAGCAGAAGAAACTGAGACATACAGGGTCACACAATTAGTAAGTATCTGAAGAGTGTCATTACCTGGAATGTATTTTATTTTTACCTCTATCTTCTTCAAAGGTTATCTACATGAAGACTTTCTCAATCTTCTGTGCGTATATATATATATGTATGTATGTATTCACACACACACACACACACACACACACCCCTCTGAAAATAACATTGTATTATTTTTGCATATATATGCCTTTTTATACAACTCTCTGAAAATAACATTGTGTTATTTTTGCATATATACACCTTTTTATACAACTCTCTGAAAATAACATTGTGTTATTTTTGTAAATACTATTATGTGTGCATGTTTTCTCTGAGGAAAATTAAGTTTCTTGAGGGCAGAGAATGTCTTTGTACCACTGATGCCTAGAATAGTGCTCTGTGCTTAGTGAATGCTTAATAAATTCTTGTTGATTAAATAATTCATTACTCAATATATTTGTCTTCTTCTTCCTTTCATTTCCCTTCCTTTCTCTCTCCTTGCTTAATCTTAGGAATATTTACTTTCTAAACAACAACTCTTGATGACACATTTCTCTCTCTTTTTAAAAATTCTGACTCTACTTAATTTGTTTTTTATCTCTTTGACCACATATAGTTTCTCTTTGGAACAAGTACCTGTCAGAAAACAGATTGCTATACCCTAATCCCTTAAACCTAGGAGTGAGCACTTGTACCCCTTTCTCATCTCTACCCACCAACTCTATAATGCTTCTTGGATGCAGACATCATTGTAACTGAAATGTGGTTATTTTGCCTGTGAGGAGATATTGACAAGATATTTCACGAAGACATAAGTTCAAATCTCATCTCAGATATTTACTAGTTGTATGTTCCTGGTCTGGGCATTTAACATCTCTCAGTTTCAGCTTCCTTATCTGTAAATAGAAATAATAAAAATACCTACTTCACAGGATTACTATGAAGATCAAATTATATAAGATGTGAATAGTAGTTTGCAAACCTTAAAGTTATATGAATATTAATTTTAATCATCATCATTGATCTTATTGTCTTTTTCATTGAACAAAGGAGAAAAGAAGGAATAAATTTGATGGCAGTTTTTGAGTGGGTTAAAGATGATTATGCAGATGGTAATAATGGTCTGTTTACTTGGCAGTCATTTTTTGAGACTTTAAGGTTTATAAAACATTTTCATTTATAACCACCTGATGACTAAGCCAGTACAAGTGGCATTAGTCTTATTTTATGGATTAGGACATTATGTCTTGGAGAAATGAAATGACTCCCTTCAAATGACAGCTATGAAATGATGCAGCTGGCATTTCAACTGAAGTCTTAGGAGAAAATATTGTCTTTTCCCCTGTAGTTACATATGAAGTGAAAAGACTGTGGAAAGACCATATTATGTAGAGAGGTGACCAACAGGAGTAGTCAATAAACCAATCAATAAACATTTATTAAGCACCTACTATGTGCTAGACATGTGCTAGGGATACAAATACAAATTAAAAAAAAACAGTCTCTGTTTTCAAGAAGCTTACAATCCTATTAAGGAAGAAAACACATAAAAGGAAGAAAAAAATTAGGGAGAGAAGGTGTCAGGCTTAGGAGCATGGTGAAGTCAATTGGAATTAAGCTCTCTTCTTAAATGAATGTTTGGGGTTTATGATCATACTTTACAATCAGAAAGGCAATAATGAGGAGGAATAGCAAAAGGTATTTGGCCCATCCTCATTGGCTAGTAAAAATAAAGACTCCTGAAGAAACAGATATGTGAACTGTTACAATTCCTACTGTTAATGATGCATGTCAAAAAATTATTCCCAAATTTCCTTCCCATTTGGCTCAAATCTATCTATAGAGAGGATGTTATGGTAAACTGGTTAGAAATCCAGCCTTAAAACCAGGAAGAATTACTTCTGATTCATAAAAGTTGTATAATTTTTATCAAGTCACTTAATCTTTAAGTATTCTAGACAACTCTTTAATTGTAGAGAAAGTGCTAAGCTGTGTCATTCAAAGCAGTTTTCCCATCTGAAATTTCCCTATGATACCATAGGTCTAGTCCCTACTGTTTTGGAGGTAGTGTATAGATCCAGACACAAAGGAAACTGACATCTATAAGTTCTTTTCCTGTAATTAGTTTCCTTTTCCTCCAAATTACTTTGTATATTTTCAATTTGTACTGGTGTACTTGCTTCTTCCCAGTAGAATATAAGTGCTTTGAGACTAGAAACAGTTTGATTTTAGACTTTGACTCCACACAACACCTGGCACATAGTAGAATGAAAAAAGGCTTATTTAATTGAGTTGACTTATAGAGGTATCTGGGCAGATTAAAGTTGATTTTATCAGTAATTGGAGCAGGCAGCTGCCTACTATGGGTATTAGTTTAGCATTTTAAGAAAGGCTTCCCTACTCTTTCACAGAGAGGTAGATGAAGAAAGTCACTTGATGACCATATCATCAGGGATAAACTAATTTATCTCGAGCCAAGAGATTGTGAAGATATTTTTCTAAAGAGGTGGTTATAGATGGCTATTAAGAGAGAGAAAGAGAGAATAATATATATCCATATGTAATATATATGTTTATATAGAGATTATGAAACATTTTATATTCATTCTCTTGAACCTCATACTAAGTAGTTCCCTTTACAACAGCCACCTACTTGAAATTTTAGGATCTTTGCCCACTTTTTTTGATTTCTTGTTTCCCCTTAAAATGCAAAAACTCTGGGAGGTATCATTTCTAAGCAGTCACTTGACTAGCCATTTATTAAACCCTTACCAAATAGCAGGCACTATGTACAGTACATGTACAGCAGGGGGTAAAATGAAAGAACATGATCATTATGTGGAGCCAACATGCAAATAATTATATAATATGTAAAGTATATCAAGGGAAGTTAGTGGTATAGTGGCTAGAGTGCTGATCTTAGAGTCAGGAAAACATCTTCCTGAGCTCACATCTAGTCTCAGTCACTTACTAGATATTTGATTCTGGGTAAGTCACTTAATCCTGTTTGTTTCCTTTTTCTCATCTGTAAAATGAGCTAGAGAAGGCAATGACAAATTGCTTCAGTATTTTTGCCAAGAAAATCCCAATCAGGTTCACAAAGAATTAGACATGACTAAAAAACAGCTGAGTGACAGCAACTCTCAGAGGGAAGTAACTAGCAGTAGGGGAGACCAGAAAAGGCTTCTTGCTGAAGGTGTGATTTGAGCTGAGTCTTGAATGAGAGCAGGGGAGTCAGAAAGTGGAGGTGAGGAGGGAGAGCTTTTCAAGCAAGAGGATCAGTCAGTGCAAAGCATATCAAAGCATAGTAAGAAAGACAGAGCAGTTGACTCATTGAGTATGTAGGAGTTAGTAAAATTTAAGAAGTTTAAGTAGTAAGGGATCCAATATGATATCTTCTATTTGACCCAAAAGCTAACAAAATTTATAATAAAACTAGAGTTTATTGACTTGAGGTGGGGTGGGGTGAGGAGTCAGATAGTCAGACCCTCAATTTGGGAAAACCTCCTAGTGAGTCATTTACACCTTACTTTGAAGAAAGAATTTATAAGAAGCTTTGACAAGAACACGATCTGGTGGTGGGGAAAGTGGAGAAAATACAGATATATTGGAGATCTAGGATACAGCATAGAGACAGTGAGGAGAGCTTGACCCAAAATTCACTATGTCATGCTTTTGCCCAGAAAATCTCATTGAGCCAAAGGACTTGACAGAGAGAAAAGGAAGGAAGAAAGTGTGCGATTAACAGAACTCAGTTGTTCACAAGCTAGTCGGCTGCCATGACAACAGACAGATGAGTCTGAGAGCACTTGAGAAAAGATGAAATCTCTTAGTAGGAAGATTTGAAGAGCCAGGCAGGGAACCTGGAGAGGTGAGTGAGGAAGGGCATCATAACTATATCATCAGGAATAGACTAATTTACTGAAGTCAAGAGGTTAGGAGGAGGTTTCTCTGAAGAGGGGTTTATGGGGGGATGTTAGGGAGGGAGATACAAACTACAGGGAAGAAGGGATAATAATAACTCACATTTATATAGGCTTTAAGGTTTGTAAATCACTTTACAATAATCCTCTTGAAATTCAAACTATAATTTTGTGAGGGAAACTGAATGAAAACCAAGTATCTCATTGCAGCCTTAAAGTAGGTGCCATTATTATTCTCATTTTATAGATGAAGAAACTGAGGCTTGCGGGGATTAAGTGATTTACCCAGAATGACACATCTGGTAATTTGCTGACTCCTAATCCAATGTTCTATCTACCCTAAAACACTGCCTTTTAGATGATTAGCTTTGTGGGAAAATTCCTAAGGACAAAATCAAGTATTTATTTATAATTCTGAACATTTCATTATTTTCAGCTTTCTTTTGAATTCTGAGCTGCTCTTCCCCCTTTTTAAAATAGAACTGGTTTGGAATCTTTCACTCCATTTTTATATTGTACAGTGGGGTTTTGCCCATATTCTGATCTGACTGATAAATAGATCTGAGGTGCTGGCTTTTTCTATAATTGGAAGAGTACAACTGGATGGGCCTTGAGCTAAAGGGAGAGCCTAAATACTTCCCAACCACTTTGAGACTACTTGAGAACCTGGGGATGTATGAAATGTAAAGTGTCTGACCTTCAGGCCAAGAGGGCTAGAGTAGTCACCCTTTCAATTAGATGATTTATAGACAGCAGAATAAGAACTGTGAGTTTCCTATGTGCATTTCCTTTCTCTTCTCATCACCAGGATCAACTGCAAATGGCAATGTGGATGCTGCTAACTTCCCACTTTCACCTCTCCCTTTTTCTGTGTCATATTTAATATGTCCCTAGCAATTGAGCTTTAAGGAGAGACTATAAAAGGAGCCACCATAAAAAAGGAATTACGTACAGTATACAGTACAGTACACAGTATACAGTACAGTATATAGTAATTCAACAATTCAATGAATCTGGCAGAGATAGAACTCAGTAATGGATGTGGGCAGGAATACCATCATATTGCATTTTTAGCTCCTTATTTGTTTCCACACCACCTCATAGCACTTTAGAAAGTAGGGAGCTTAGGGTATCTGAAAGAATTGGTCCAGAAAACTCAGCTCTAGTTCTCAATCCCTTCCTTCCTTCTTTCCTTCCTTCCTTCCTTCCTTCCTTCCTTCCTTCCTTCCTTCCTTCCTTCCTTCCTTCCTTTCTTCCTTCCTTCCTTCCTTTCCTTCCCACCTTTCTTTCTTTATATATTTATATCTAATATCATATACATAATATATAATATATGTGTGAGAGAAAGAAGACTAAAGAGTTATAATAATTATAATGTCTAGAATTTATATAGCACTTTAAAGTTTTACAAAATACTTGGTGAATATTATCTCATTTTATTCTCATGGTGATCCTTGGTGGCTCTGTTTTACATATAAGGAAACTAAGGCAGACAGAAGTTTAGTGACTTGACCAGAGTTACACTGATAGCATGTAGGGCCAAGTTTGCATTTAGTTCTTCCCAACTCCAACTATTTCTAGCTGTCACCTAATTTCTCTAATAAAAGCTTATTAGTTTATTGACCATCTTGTCCAAACTCTTAATTTTACAGATTAGGAAAGGGATGTCCAGAAGAGCAAAATAATTTGTCCTAATTATCCAGAAATTTTGTGGCAGAACCAGAACTAGAAATCAACTCAGTACTCCATTCATCATATTATATTTCTTCTTACAATGAATTTGCATTCTGAGGACCCTTCAAGTCTTGCAATTTACAAATCAAACATCTTATACATCTCTACCATATTTTACTAGGCTGGTAGGGGAAAAAAAAAACTATTCTTGGTCTTCAGGCAGAAAAATTGAGTAAAACAGAGGACTCTACATAACTCTTTCAATATTATACAGTAATTCAACAGAATAATATAACACAATTCATAAGGTTTCTTGCTATTCTGTCTCTTCTACCATTTTCAGAGATCAGGTAGAGAGATATAAATTAGATGGTAAGATTATAAGTTGGTTTCTGAATTTGTAGAATGTCAAGAATAGTTATTAATAGATCAAGATCAACTTAAAGGAGGTTTCTAGTAGAGTGTTACAGTGGAGTGCCCTTGGATCTACATTTTTCTTTTTTCAGAGGTAAACAGGATTAAGTGACTTGCCAAAGTCACACAACTAGTGTCAAATTTGAAATCAGGTCCTTCTGACTCCAGGGTTGCTGCTCTATTCGCTTTGCCATCTAGCTGCGCCATGGATATACACTTTTAAAAAGCTGTCTTAGATAAAACATATTTGCAGATGATGTAAAGCCAGGAAGAATAGCTAATACATCTAATTAGAAAATTGTGCTATATCTATAATATATATATATATATATATATATATATATATATATATATATATATAATATATATATATATATATATATGTATGTATGTTATCTATATACAAAATCTGGACAGTATGGTCCAGTTTTAGCAAGATTACTTTTATTAGATATAAATGTAAAGTCATACTCTTTACTTCAAAATATAAATTTCACAAAATAAAACAGTCCTTGCCCTTGAGGAATTTAATTTGTAAGGAGAAACCCTGTAACATGAATATAAATTAGTAAATGAAAAATATAATAAAATAAATGTAAAGCAATTTTGGGAGAAAGGGGCATTAACAAGTGGGTGTCAGGGTAGACTTGAGTATAAGATGGACATAAGAGATTCTAAGAAGCAGGAGTAAAGAAAAAACATATTTAGAGTATGGTATGACCCATACAAAGGCAGAGAGCTAAGATTTGGATATTTGTATGCCAGGAACAGCAAGTTGGCCGGTTTGGCTGCATTATAGAACATGATAAGGAAATATATGTGCATTATGGGACTAATTTGGTTGGGATTTAAGGGATGTTCAGGCAGGATTAGTACTTCTGTCTAAGGGCTTGCTCATTTGTTCTCCAGCTCTCACCTGTGGCTCCAAAAAACTAGAGCATATATAGTGTCCATTTCTAAGTAGAACCATTCCAGAAGATAGGCTAAACCAGATTGAAGGTAATTGTCAGGTCTCAGAGTTAGGAGGATGTCTACCTCAAGCATATGAAAAATTTCCCTGGCAACATATAAAGTAGAGAACAATTTGTTCCAAGGCTGTGATGGTAGTTAAAGCAGGAACTGCAAAGGCTTAGAGCTTGGTCAGATATCAAAGATGCCAAGGTCATCCATTATGTCCCAGGTCATTGTCACTTGTCTTGATATTGATCCTGCCACTGGAATTTGATGATTGAAGAGAGAACAAAGTAGAAGAGAATAAAGCTTCACTTAAGTCCAATTCATTTACAAATCAAAACATCATTTCATGTTATTGATTTTCTTTAAAAATGAAGGACACAGGACTTCCGGTTAAGATGGCAGAGAGGAGGCTCACAGCTGCATAAGCTCCGCACTTTCTCTCACTATCCACTTCATTACAAGCCTCTGAATCAATGCTTGACTGAAAAAAACGCACATATAGTTACCAAGAGAAGCCATCCTTGAGATCCGCCAAGAAAGGTCTGTCTTTACTGGAGGGCTGGGGCAGTTTTAGATCGGGGGCAGGATGAGGGCAGCGGCAGTGAGAGCACGGGAGCAGACTGGAGAGGGGGTGGGGAGTGATCTCAGCCGTCTCTGCGGGGAGAGCTTTGCTACAGGTTTGGATACTTTGCTCCAGCAGCAAGTCAGCAGCCCAGCAGAGAAGCTAAAAACACCGGGGCTGAAGAATACAACCCCAAACAGCAGGAGTCTCTCGGGACCTGGCCGTCCCCCCCTTCCCCCCCCCCCCCACAGTGACTCAGCACGCTCTGGGATCTCAGAGCGCAGGCGCAGCACAGTCCTGCTAGTGCCTCACTGCTGCCCCCTGCAGTCTGTAGAGGAAGCTCGATAACACACCCAGCCCCTCCCCCAAAGAAAGACTCCAGTTTTTTCTGTTTTTCTTTGGTAGTTTGTCTCTGATTAATAGACAGAATGAGCAAGAAGCTGAAGAGGACTTTAACCCTTGACAGCTTCTACACAGATAGAGAGCAGACTCTAAATCCTGAGGAGACTAAAAACAGGCAGTCCCCAGGTGAATCCCCAAAGGAGGAGATCATCTGTTCCTCAGCACAGATGAACCTCATAGAAGTGATTAAAAAGGCTCTCACAAGGGAGCTAGAAGAAAAATGGGAAAAGCAGAGTGAGGCTTGGCAAAAGGAGAGGGAAGCTTGGGAAAAGGAGAGGGAGGCTTGGCAAAAGAGCCTGGAGAAAGTTAAAGAGAGAGTGGATAAAGAAGTAAAATCCTTGAAAAATAGGATTGGTGAACTGGAAAACAAAATTGGCGAAATGGAAAAAAATTCCACAGAACAAAAGAACTCAATTGGACAATTAGAAAAAGATTTTTAAAAAGTGAGTGAAGAGAACACTTCACTGAAAATCAGACTTGAACAAGTGGAATTGAATGACTCGAGGAGACAAGAAGAATCAGTCAAGCAAATCCAAAAAAATCAAACAATGGAGAAAAATGTGAAATACCTTCTGGGGAAGACAACAGACCTGGAAAACAGATCCAGGAGAGACAATCTGAGAATCATTGGACTCCCAGAAAAACATGATGAAAAAAAGAGCCTGGACACTATTTTCCAGGAAATTATCAAAGAGAACTGCCCAGAAGTCATAGGAACAGAGGAAAAAATAAACATTGAAAGGATTCATCAATCACCCATTGAAAGGGATCCTAAAATCAAAACACCAAGGAATATAGTGGCCAAATGCCAGAACCCTCAGATGAAGGAAAAAATATTGCAAGCGGCTAGAAAAACCCAATTCAAGTATCAAGGAGCCACAATAAGGATCACCCAGGATCTGGCAGCATCCACATTAAAAGATCGAAGGGCCTGGAATATGATATTCCGAAAGGCTAAGGAACTTGGTATGCAACCAAAAATAACTTACCCAGCGAGAATGAGCATCTTTTTCCAGGGAAGAAGATGGACATTCAACGAAGTAAACGAATTTCATCTATTTCTGATGAAAAAACCAGAACTTAACAAAAAGTTTGATCTACAAATATAGAACTCAAGAGAAATCTAAAAAGGTAAAGATTAATCTTGGGAACTATATTTTGACTATATAGATGTATAAAGAATACATGTATACCTTGTTCTAGAAATTGATGTGGAAAGGACATTGTATCAGAAAAAGGGTAAAGTGGGGGTAGTACATCTCATGAAGAGGCATAGGAAACCTATTATATCTGAGAGAAAGAATGGAGGGGGATGAATATAGTGGGTATCTTACTGCCTACAGAATTGGCTTTAAGTGAAAAATCTTAAGACATATTCAATCTATGGTAAAACTTCTCCCACCTCATTGAAAAGTGAGAAGGGAAAAGTGAAAAGGGAAGGAATAAGCTAAGCGGAAGGGAATACGGGAACTGGGAGGGAAAGGGGTAAGATAGGGGGAGGAACTCTAAGGCGGGGGGAGGGATACTAAAAAGGGAGGGCTGTGAGAAGCAAGTGGTGCTCACAAGCTTAATACTGGGAAGGGGGGGAAAGGGGAAAGAAGGGAGAAAAGCATAAACCGGGGTTAACAAGATGGCAAGTAATACAGAATTGGTCATTCTAACCATAAATGTGAATGGGGTAAACTCCCCCATAAAGAGGAAGCGGTTAGCAGAATGGATTAAAAGCCAGAATCCTACAATATGTTGTTTACAGGAAACACACCTGAAGCGGGGAGATACATGCAGGTTAAAGGTAAAAGGTTGGAGCAAAATCTACTATGCTTCAGGTGAAGTCAAAAAAGCAGGGGTAGCCATCCTGATCTCAGATCAAGCTAAAGCAAAAATTGACCTAATTAAAAGAGATAAGGAAGGACACTATATCTTGCTAAAGGGTAGCATGGATAATGAAGCACTATCTATATTAAACATATATGCACCAAGTGGGGTAGCATCTAAATTCTTAAAAGAGAAACTAAGAGAGCTGCAAGAAGAAATAGACAGTAAAACTATAATAGTGGGAGATCTCAACCTTGCACTCTCAGAATTAGATAAATCAAACCACAAAATAAATAAGAAAGAAGTCAAAGAGGTAAATAGAATACTAGAAAAGTTAGATATGATAGATCTCTGGAGAAAATGTAATGGAGACAGAAAGAATTACACTTTCTTTTCAGCAGTTCATGGAACCTATACAAAAATTGACCATATATTAGGACATAAAAACCTCAAACTCAAATGCAGTAAGGCAGAAATAGTAAATGCATCCTTTTCAGACCACGATGCAATGAAAATTACATTCAACAAAACACCAGGGGGAAGTAGACCAAAAAATAATTGGAAACTAAATAATCTCATACTAAAGAATGATTGGGTGAAACAGCAAATCATAGACATAATTAATAACTTCACCCAAGAAAATGATAATAATGAGACATCATACCAAAATGTATGGGATGTAGCCAAAGCGGTAATAAGGGGAAATTTCATATCTCTAGAGGCCTATTTGTATAAAATAGAGAAAGAGAAGATCAATGAATTGGGTTTGCAATTAAAAATGCTAGAAAAGGAACAAGTTAAAAACCCCCAGTCAAACACTAAACTTGAAATTCTAAAAATAAAAGGTGAGATCAATAAAATTGAAAATAAAAAACTATTGAATTGATTAATAAAACTAAGAGTTGGTTCTATGAAAAAACCAACAAAATAGACAAACCCTTAGTAAATCTGATTAAAAAAAGGAAAGAGGAAAATCAAATTGTTAGTCTTAAAAATGAAAAGGGAGAACTCGCCACTAACGAAGAGGAAATTAGAGCAATAATTAGGAGTTACTTTGCCCAACTTTATGCCAATAAATTCGACAACTTAAATGAAATAGAAAAATACCTCCAAAAATATAGCTTGCCCAAACTAACAGAGGAAGAAGTAAATATCCTAAACAGTCCCATCTCAGAAAAAGAAATAGAACAAACTATCAATCAACTCCCTAAGAAAAAATCCCCAGGACCAGATGGATTTACATGTGAATTCTACCAAACATTTAAAGAACAATTAATTCCAATATTATATAAACTATTTGAAAAAATAGGGATTGAAGGAGTCCTACCAAACTCCTTTTATGACACAGACATGGTACTGATACCTAAACCAGGTAGGCTGAAAACAGAGAAAGAAAATTATAGACCAATCTCCCTAATGAATATTGATGCTAAAATCTTAAATAAAATATTAGCAAAAAGATTACAGAAAATCATCACCAGGATAATATACTATGACCAAGTAGGATTTATACCAGGAATGCAGGGCTGGTTCAATATTAGGAAAACTATTAGCATAATTGACTATATCAATAACCAAACAAACAAAAACCATATGATCATCTCAATAGATGCAGAAAAAGCATTTGATAAAATCCAACATCCATTCCTAATAAAAACACTTGAGAGCATAGGAATAAATGGACTTTTCCTTAAAATAGTCAGGAGCATATATTTAAAACCATCAGTAAGCATCATATGCAATGGGGAAAAACTGGAACCTTTCCCAGTAAGATCTGGAGTGAAGCAAGGTTGCCCACTATCACCATTATTATTTAATATCGTATTAGAAACACTAGCCTCGGCAATAAGAGTCGAGAAAGAAATCAAAGGAATTAGAGTAGGCAATGAGGAAACCAAACTATCACTCTTTGCAGATGATATGATGGTATACCTAGAGAACCCCAGAGATTCTACTAAAAAGCTATTGGAAATAATTCATAATTTTAGCAAAGTAGCTGGCTACAAAATAAATCCCCATAAATCCTCAGCATTTTTATACATCACCAACAAAACCCAACAGCAAGAGATACAAAGAGAAATTCCATTCAGAATAACTGTTGATACCATAAAATATTTGGGAATCTATCTACCAAAGGAAAGTCAGGAATTATATGAGCAAAATTATAAAAAAGTCTCCACACAAATAAAGTCAGACTTAAATAATTGGAAAAATATTAAGTGCTCTTGGATCGGCCGAGCGAACATAATAAAGATGACAATACTCCCTAAACTAATCTATTTATTTAGTGCTATACCAATCAGACTTCCAGGAAAATATTTTATTGATCTAGAAAAAATAACAACAAAATTCATATGGAGCAATAAAAAGTCGAGAATCTCAAGGGAATTAATGAAAAAAAAATCAAATGAAGGTGGCCTAGCTGTACCTGATCTAAAATTATATTATAAAGCAGCAGTCACCAAAACCATTTGGTATTGGCTAAGAAATAGATTAGTGGATCAGTGGAAAAGGCTAGGTTCACAAGACAGAATAGTCAATTATAGCAATCTAGTGTTTGACAAACCCAAAGCCCCTAACTTCTGGGAAAAGAATTCATTATTTGATAAAAACTGCTGGGATAATTGGAAATTAGTATGGCAAAAATTAGGCATGGACCCACACTTAACACCATATACCAAGATAAGATCAAAATGGGTCTATGACCTAGGCATAAAGAACGAGATTATAAATAAATTAGAGGAACATAGAATAGTTTATCTCTCAGACTTGTGGAGGAGAAAGAAATTTGTGAAAGATGAACTAGAGACCATTACTGATCACAAAATGGAAAATTTCGATTACATCAAATTAAAAAGCCTTTGTACAAATAAAACTAATGCAAACAAGATTAGAAGGGAAGCAACAAACTGGGAAAACATTTTCACAGTTAAAGGTTCTGATAAAGGCCTCATTTCCAAAATATATAGAGAACTGACTCAAATTTATAAGAAATCAAGCCATTCTCCAATTGATAAATGGTCAAAGGATATGAACAGACAATTTTCAGAGGATGAAATTGAAACTATTACCACTCATATGAAAGAGTGCTCCAAATCATTATTGATCAGAGAAATGCAAATTAAGACAACTCTGAGATACCACTACACACCTGTCAGATTGGCTAAGATGATAGGAAAAAATAATGATGAATGCTGGAGGGGATGCGGGAAAACTGGGACACTATTGCATTGTTGGTGGAGTTGTGAACGAATCCAACCATTCTGGAGAGCAATCTGGAATTATGCCCAAAAAATTATCAAATTGTGCATACCCTTTGATCCAGCAGTGTTTCTATTGGGCTTATATCCCAAAGAAATACTAAAGAAGGGAAAGGAACCTGTATGTGCCAAAATGTTTGTAGCAGCCCTGTTTGTAGTGGCTAGAAACTGGAAAATGAATGGATGCCTATCAATTGGAGAATGGCTGGGTAAATTATGGTATATGAATGTTATGGAATATTATTGTTCTGTAAGAAATGACCAGCAGGATGAATACAGAGAGGACTGGTGAGACTTACATGAACTGATGCTAAGTGAAATGAGCAGAACCAGGAGATCATTATACACTTCGACAACGATATTGTATGAGGACATATTTTGATGGAAGGGGATTTCTTTGACAAAGAGACCTGAGTTTCAATTGATAAATGACGGACAAAAGCAGCTACACCCAAAGAAAGAACACTGGGAAACGAATGTGAACTATTTGCATTTTTGTTTTTCTTCCCGGGTTATTTATACCTTCTGAATCCAATTCTCCCTATGCAACAAGAGAACTGTTCGGTTCTGCAAACATATATTGTATCTAGGATATACTGCAACATATCCAACATATAAAGGACTGCTTGCCATCTAGGGGGGGGTGGAGGGAGGGAGGGAAAAAAAATTGGAACAGAAACGAGTGTCAATATAAAGTAATTATTAAATAAAAATTAAAAATAAAATAAAATAAATTTGAGCAAGTTTAAAAAAAAATGAAGGACACACCCAAAAGAAGGGAAAAAAAAAGCTTTTACAGTGGAGAGGTAGAAGTGGGAGTATGGAGGAGTGAATGAATCTTACTTTCATCTGAATTGACTCAAAAGGGAATAACATACACAATTGAAAAGGTATAGAAATCTATCTTACTCTAAAGGATAGTAGGAGGGGAAAGAGATGAGGGAGGAGTGATAGAAAGGAGGGCAAATTAAGTTAGGAGATACAAAAACAAAACATTTGAGGAGGGACAGGGTGAAAGGTGAGAGAGAATAGAATAAACAGGGAGGAAATACAGTTTGAGTAATTGTTAAACAAAAATTAAAGCAAGTTTCTCTGATAAAGACTTCATTTCTCAAACATATAAGGAACCGAGTCAAATTTATAAAAATAAGAGCCATTCTTCAGTTGATAAATAATCAAAAGATAAGAGCAGTTTTCAGGTGAATTAATCACAGTTATCTATAGCCATGTGAAAAAGTGTTCTAACTCACTGTTGATTGAAGAGATGCAAATTAAAGCAATTCTGGGGTACTACCTCACACTATTAGATTGCCTAATAGGACAGAAAAGGAAAATGACAAATGTTGGAGGGGATATGGGAAAAAGAAACATTAATGCATTGTTGATATTGTGAACTGATACAACCCTTCTGTAGGTCAATTTGGAATTATGCCTAAAGTGCTATAAAAGTACACATACCCTTTGACCTAGCAATACCATTACTAGGTCTGTATCCTAAAGGAGATTAAAAGACAAACAAACAAAACAAAATAAAAAGGAAAAAAGACCTATAGATATAAAAATATTTATAGCAATCCTTTTCTGGTAGCAAAGAAATTGAGGGCATGCCCTCATTGGCCTTGGGGGATGCCTGAATTGGGGAATGATTGAATAAATTATTTTATATAATTATGATGGAATAGGATTTTTCTGTAAGAAATGAGCAGGATGCTCCAAGAAAAACCTGGAAAAGACTTCCATGAACTGATGAAAAGTGAAATGTACTGGGTACAAAACAACAGCAATATTGTAAGATGATCAGCTGTGAACAAATTAACTTTTCTCAGTAATACAATGATCCAAGACAACTATGAAGGACTTATGAAAAGTTCCATACATACCCAGAGAAAGAACTGATGACATCCTAATGCAGATTGAAGCATACTTGTGTTTTAAACTTTATTTTCCTTGAGGGGTTTTTTTTTTGTTGTTGTTTTGTTTTGTTTCTGTTTCCTTTCACAATATAACTACAACAGAAATGTTTTTCATGACTACACATGTATAACATTCATTGAATGACTTGCATTCTCAATGAGGGGGATGGTGGGAAGGGAGGAAGGGAAATAATTTGGAGCTCAAAGTTTTAAAAATCAATATTAAAAATTGTTTTTACATGTAAATGGGGAAAATAAAACACTAAATATTTTTTAAAAGAAAATAAAGGACAAATAACAATTGATTATTTAAGTTACCAGCTATATATAGAATAGAATGGAGAGACCAAAGCTAGAGAAAATAAGTAGGTTATTGAAATAGTTTTAATTAGGATGATGACTATGTAAGTAAAGATAAGGGGACAGATAGAAAAGATGTCATGGATATAAAATCAAGACTAGATCCTGATTGTATAAGAAGAGTGAGGGCAAGAATAATGACCTTGAGATGACAAAAATAGAAGTTTAGTAGTGTCTTAAGAAAAAATAGGAAAGTTAGGAAGAGGGAAAGTTTTGGTAGGAAGATATCTTTTGGAGATGTGGAGAATTGTTTCTGGGACATTTAGTTTGAAATGTCCATTAGCCAACTGCTGATGGAAGATTGTAACTCCGGAAATCATTATTATGGAAATGCTAGTTGAAGTCAAAGGAACTTTAAAAAATGTAAAGATAAAAAAGAAGAGGGCCCTACTCATTCTAAAAACTGGTCAAAGAGATAGGAGAAACTGGGAAGTGTGGGGAGGGGAGGATGTGTCACAAAAAGACAAACAAATCAGGAAGTGTTAAAAAGTATCAGATACTGCATGGTAGTTAAGAACCATTATGGGGATTTCATCATTTAATTTGGGAACAAAACAAGGCTGTTGTGTCTTGCTTTCTACAGACCCCAAGTTGGGGAGACAAAACGTACCATTGCTTTCTAGAGCCCCTACACCAGAGTGTGATTAAAATATACCTTCCTAGTGGAGAAGTGATGATGCAGGATTCCTGAGGACAGTGGAAAAATGGAGTCCATTTATTTCAAGGACTTTTCACTTTGTATAATGTAATAAAAACAACACTGTGCACATGGGGCCACATAAACAACTTGCTATTGTACATAGTTTGCCACCTGGTATTACTCTTCCACTTGGTATCACTCTGCTTCAATCACAATGCAGATTGTCACTGCCCCCTGATTTCTGAGGAAAATCGAGAGCCCTTAGGGGAAATGGGGAGCCGAACCAGACATTATCAGCAGGTTCCCTCTGGGCTGAAGGGTCTTATACCTAACCCAGAGTTTCCCTACTGTCTATGACCCTCTACACAAGGCCATTGAATTTAGTCTTTAAGAAGTCATTGCTAATTTTCTATAGGAAAGACCTGGGTCTCCTACATGCTCAATCAAACCAAGTGATATTGCTGTCAGGCCACTTGAGCCTTACACTAAACATGCTTTCTTTACATTCTTCAGGTCATCCTTTTCAACAAAGATAGTTCTTTCTTTGATTTTTCATCATTCAGGTAGTTCCTGTGTTTTTATAAATCACTTTTGCCCTATACTAAAAGGTGTCAAAATTGTTTTTGGCTTTATCCTTTATATAGTTTAATGTTATCATTTATTGGGTGCTGGACAGAAGAGTGTGTATTGCTAGAAAATATCAAGTACAAATAAGGTAAATAGCCATCCTCCTATTCTCACATATGTTGTAGAAGCTTTCATGGCATTTATAAGATACCACTCCACTAGGATTGCCGACCTCTTACTCTGTTTTTTTTTTTTTTAACTTCTTTGCTCTAGATTCTTTCTTTAAATTCCTTCTTCTCCATTCTTTTCAGTCTAATTCTTTTGAACAAACATTAAATTCCTATCATTAAAAGACTAGCATCAGAATTAATATTTTTAAAAAAACACAGAAGAATAAGGAGAAAAAGATATAATACAATTAAAACAACAACCCTAAACTACTTAAAAATAATTGAAAGTGAAAAATGTAATACAGACAGTGGAAATGATATTGATATTGACAAAAATAAACTTATCTAGATATTTTACCAATATAATTTCTTCCACCAATGAGACTAAAGCCCAGAAATCATTGTAATCAGAAAATATCTCACTTATTTGCCAGAAAGAGATGGCAATCAAAGGTAATACAAGGCTAAAACATAAGTTCTCATCAAGATCTTGCAAAGATGAATAATGGAGTAGTAATATTATATTGTAAAGCAGAGAGAAACATGGGGGGGCAGGTAAAGCAAGTTTAAAGAAAGTTCAACAAGATAGCCAACTAAATAAATTCATTTATAGGGCATTTAAGGATGAAAATGAAAGAATGATTCCAAACAGATAAAAAATAAAAAAGATTTACAAAATCATCATAATAACTTTTCTCTATCAAAGACAGTCCCTAATATTACAATCTCATATGAGCTTAAAGTGGAGCTAGAAATAGTACTAAATGGAGTAGAGTGGAGGAACATTTATTAAGTGCTTAATGTGTGCAAGGCACAAATTATCTTTTTTGATCCTCAAAGAACCCTGGGAAGCTGGTATTATTCTCCTTTAACAGTTGAGAAAACTGAAACCAATAAAGTTTAAATGACTTGCCTAGGATCACTAACCTTGTATTCATCTGAGGCTATATTTGAACTCAGGTTTTTATGATTACCCTAGCTTCAGATACTTACTATGTCACCCTGGCCAAATTATTTAACCTTTGCTTCAGTTTCCCAACTGTTAAATGAGGGCCCCCAGGAGGAAAATGGCAAATGACACCAGTAGTTTGGCCAGGAAAAAAACCATAAAAATTGGGTCATAAAAAGTCAGATACACCTAAATGACTTAACAACAACCACTTCATGATTCCAGGCCCAGGGGTCTTTTCTAGCAATACACATTCTTCTGTACAGCACCCAATAAATAATAATATTAAACTACATAAAGGATAAAGTCAAAAACTCCCCTAAAACAAACAAAAATAGCTAAATTGAATCAAATGTAGATAAAGAAGATTTTTGCCAAAGAAAACATAATTGTGAAAGAACTAAAGTACCAGTGTGCAGGAAATATGAACTAGGGAAAGACAGTAATGATGTGCAAAAAAAAAAAATTAATCTAGGCCTTTATTAATACAAAATATGTAACTGAAAAAATATCAGTAATTATTGACCTATTTGTCTATTCTTCAATTTATACAAAATCTTTATGAAAACTGAATCTACCTGAGTCTACCTGAATCAAAAGCATCTGTGATAAAGGTATTAGTAAGGAACTTCTTTTGGAAGTGATATATAAATATGTATGTATATACATGTGTAAAGGGCTGAAACTCTTGAATTGATGCACTGAGATTGGCTAATTGAGGGCTTAAGGCTAATTACTGATTGGCCAATACTCTTTTAGCCTATGCTTGGAAAATGGCCCTTCCCACCATTCTGTGCTGGCTAGATAATTAGTGTATACAGAGAATTGTTAGAGAAACTAGGGGATAGAGTAAGACTAGCCAGAGTCACTTTTGGGCATGAGATGAAGAGAAAAGGTCATGGAGATCTTGTGTCCTTCCAATGTGCTTTTACCTCTAAATACCAAGAATAAAGTCCAAGGACTTTTGCTTATCCTGACTCTGAGAGTACTCAGAATTCCTTTTCAGTCCACTCAGCAGAATGAATTGTATGCAATCATTCTAGCTCTTACTTATTATCCAGAAGATATAAATATCATATATTATGGCCAATTCAGTAGGTATGGTACAAAGAATTGTTACAGCCCAAATAAAATTTGTAGCCTCTAATATATATCAGCTCTTTAAGGAACTTCAAGAGCAAGTGAGAAAGCATCCACGTAAGCTTTATATCTTGCATGTCCACTCTCATAGTGGATTTCCAGGTCCTATTTTTGATGGCAATTCAAAGGCAGATAGCCTTCTAACTATGTTGGCTAATACTCCTTTATTTCAAGAAGCCTAAGGATCTCATTCTAAATATCAGGCTGCTCGAGCTTTACATTTACAACTTGGAATAACAATAAAGGAAGCTAGGAGCATAGTAAAAGTCTGTACAGCTTGCCTTCCTTTCCACACTCCTACACTCCTTTCAGGGAAGAACCCTTATGGTTTGAGACCCAATGAAATTTGGCAAATGGATGTGACCCATTATATATCTTTTGGTCATCTGTCTTTTATCCATGTTGTGGTAGACACTTTTTCAGGGTTCACTTTTGCAATACCAGCAGCAAAAGAGACAGCCCGAGTGATCACTGAATTCCTTATCCAAGCATTTGCAATTATGGGTGTGCCACAAGCAATAAAAACAGATAATGGACCTGCATATACTTCTAAACATTTTGTACACTTTTGTGCACAGTATAAAATTTTACACACCACTGGCATATCCTTTAATCCTCAAGGACAGGCGATAGAGGAAGGAGAAATAGAGACATTAAGATGCTCCTCCAAAAACAAAAGAAAGGGGGAGCCACAGGTAACCCTAGAGAACTTCTAAATTTAGCTCTTTATACTATTAACTTCTTGATTTTTGACAAAGATGTATTGGCTCTGGCCGACAGGTTTTATAACCCACTGGAAGGGCAGTGTCCACTGAGAGCAGCTCCACTATCTTTAGATAATTGCTAGGTGATGTGGAGAGACCCAGAAAGTGGTGAATGGAAGGGACCAGATAGGTTACCTGCTTGGGGAAGAGGGTTTGCTTGTATCTCCACAGATGGAGAAGGAATCAGATGGTTGCCAACAAGCTGTATTCTCCTTGTCCATCAGAGAGAGACTGAGCAGACCCTTAAAATGAAGGAAAAGACTCAAGAAACATCAGGTGGTTCCATTTCTGACTGTGCCCACTACTGAAAGAGCCTGACAGTTATGGCGTTTGACTCATGGATATCAAAAATTGTTAGACTTCAAAACCCTCAGGAATCATTGGATTCTCTGAGACATGACAAGACTGTTGTAGGACTTGGAACCCTCAGGAATCACTGGATTTTCTGAGAAATGATAAGACTGTTGCAGGACTTCAAAGTCTGCTGGAATCATTGGGTTTCCTAACACATAAAGAGACTGTTGCAGGACTTCAGAAACTTCCAGGAATCATTGGATTCCCTGACATGTGAAGCAATGGACAATAGATTGGTTTTGGACTATCTCTTGGCTGCTGAAGGAGGCGTGTGTGTGATTGTTATTTACATACCCTTCTTCTAGGATTTCTGGACATTTTTTACAACACCATGTATTGATTCTATTGTTTATTATATCACTACTTGCATATACAATTCATTTTTGTTACACCACATTGAGCCTTCACTGACTGTGGGGAGAGTCATCACTAATAATCTGTGCATTATTGCTATGTGCTTGTGTAATATCTCCCATACTGATGGGTTTGTGCATACCTGTTTCTAATAAGACCCTTCAGCCTAGAAACCCATTAGCAATCCCCATTTCCCTTTGGTGCTTTTCATCTCCCTTCCTGAGGTGTCAGGGAGGTCATGATCATCTCTTTTTTAGTGCTTTCACCTCCCTTCCTGAAAAGTTGGGGGGCAGGGGTGATCACCTACTTTTCAGTGTTTTCACTTCCTTTCCTGAGAAGTCGGGGGGGGTGATCACCTCCTTTTGGGGGTTCTCACCTCCCTGAGATGAGGGATGGTGTGACCACCTGTGTTTTAAAACAAAAGAAAGTGGGAGATGTAAAGGGCTGAAACTCTTGAGTTGAAGTGCTGAGGTTGGACAACTAGTCACTTAAGGCTAATTACCAATTGGACAATACTCTGTTAACCTATTCTGCTTGATATCTGGAGGTGGATAGCATAATGAGTCCTTTGGAATTGTTATTGGCCACTGTATTGACTAAAGCTACTGAGTCTTTCAAAGGTAACTATCTTTACAATCTTGCCATTGTTTTGATTTTTCTCACTTCACTAGGTATCCATTCATACTTGTCTTCCTTAGTTTTCTTACAGTACAATAGTATTCCATCTTATTCATATATTATAAATTGTTCAACCATCTCTCAATTGATACACATCCCCATTAATTTCCATTTCTTTGCCACTGCAAAAAAAAAAAAAAAGAACCCTGCAGCTTTGTTTTTAAAAGATGTGTTCTATTCATCTTTCAAAATTATTTAAGAAGCCTTAGAATATATAAAACTAGAAACAACTCATCATAATGAAGAGGGATTCTCTATAGATCTGTGAGTCATACACATGTTTCTATTTTCAGATGACATTGTACCAATGACATGAAGCTTCAGAATATTGCAAAGCTATCTAAAAATCTAGTGTCAGCTTTAGCCCTTAAAATTTATTCAGTGTCTTTTGTTCTCTGGATTTCCTACAGCAGAATCAATAGGTCTATATGAACCAAGAAGAGACAGTTTATCCTAATCTACTTCCTGGAAAGACTACTTTCCTGGAGATTTTATCACAAAGGTTCTTAGTCAGAGCTGGAAGACACTTCTATTTGAAAGACCACCCATGCTGGCCATATACACTTCAAACCTAGTCCCATCTATGATGCTGAAATAGTTGTATTATCATTGTTCTTCACTTTCTTTCTCCCCTCCCTTCTTCCTTTCCTCCCTTCCTTCCTCTCTTCCTTCTTTCCTTCCTTTCTCCCTTCCTCTTTTTTCCTTCTTTCTTTCTTTCTTTCTTTCTTTCTTTCTTTCTTTCTTTCTTTCTTTCTTTCTTTTTTCTTTCTTTCTTTCTTTCTTTCTTTCTTTCTTTCTTTCTTTCTTTCTTTCTTTCCTTCTTTCTTTCTCTTTCTCTTTCCTTTTTTCTACTTATATCTATCTTCTATTTATATCTCTATCTATCACCTAGTCTAGTTTCCTATACAGGAATGAAATTGCTAAAAATTGCTAGTATTTGTATTTCCAGTGCTTAGCACAATGGTTGACTGACTTAAGGTAATACCTTAATAAATACTTTATCTATTCTCTCTCTCTTTCTCTCTCTTTCTCTCTCTCTCTCTCTCTCTGTTTCTTCTGACTCTGTCTGTCTCTGTGTGTCTGTTTCTCTTTTCTAATTAGTTTTCTATAGGAAATGAACTTGCTAAAGAACATACCAATAACAAAAGCCATAGCTAGAATTCAAGCTCATGTCCTCTGCCTCCAAATCTAGACTTCTTTCCATTGTCCCACAGAGATGCAATTTCTGTTTTCTTATAGTCTCTGGGATTGGAGAAAGACTACATTCATATCAATGAAAGTTGGTTTATCTTCATAGGAGCCCATCAGAGTTTTAGGATCAGAAGAAAGAACTGATATTGTGAATTCATCCAACTGATTCATCCCCAGACACTCCCTGTTTTGAGACTAAGAGAGAAGTCAGTCACCAGTGGACATGTATGGGCTAGATGAAGAGATGGTTTATATTTTGCCAGGGGATTAAGATTTTCTCTGCAATGAAATGCCAAAGTTGTGCTTACATGCCTATAACACAATCTACTCCTCCTCCTACCCTCATATAACACACAAAGAACCTGACAAATCTTATTTATCAATGTCCAAAGGGAAGGGCTTCTATCCAATTGTTTCAATGAATAGCCATAAGTAAGAGCAAAAGTTTTCTTGCCTGCTTATATCTAAGTTTTTTGAAAATTTCACTTTCAACTTGAAAAAACAAATACAAAATTTGGCCTAAGTGCAAAGCAGATATAACTGGAACTAATGAATCTACAGTTGGGATAGAACTTATAGACTCATCTAGTACAATACCAGAGACCAATCTGCAATCCCGAAGTTATCTGCTGAACCTCAAGTCTGACTCTCCAGTGACATTAAAATCATCTTTGCTTGAATGGCCTATCAGTGTCTCAAATTCTCTGTTTCCCAAATGTAACTTGTCTTTCTCCCTAAGCTTGTTGCTTTTTCTTATTTCACTATTTCTGATTGTGAATCACCATTTTATTTCAGCAGATTCGACTAAAATGAATAATATTTTAAATAAAATTTCAAAGATCTTTTTGTTTTTATATAACTTGTATTTCTTACTCTAGCTGCCCCGTTTTTCCAGGAAAGCATTCTTTATAATAAAGAAATTTTAAAAGAGAACTAAAAAAAAAATTCAGCAAACTACCTACCACATCAAAATAAAATCTGGTATCATATGAAGTGTTTCATACCCAGTTCTTGCAAAGAAATGGGAGTAAAGAGGTTGAAATATATTCTCTCAACCTCTTCTTTGAGTCCAAAGTTAATAATTATAATTTCAATTGTTTTATCATTTTTCTGAGTTCAAATATAACCTCAAACATTTACTAACTGTTTGACCCTGGGTAAGTCACTTAACCCCATTTTGCCTCAATTTCTTTACCTGTAATATGAACACAATCCCAGGATTGTTATGAGGAACCATGAGATAATAATTGTAAGGCACTTAAGACAATACCTGACACATAGTAAATACTATAGAAATGTTAGTTATCATTCTTTCTTTCTTCCTTCTTTCCTTCCTTCCTCTCTCTTCCTTCCTTCCTTCCTTCCCCCTTCCTTCCTTCCTTCCTTCCTTCCTTCCTTCCTTCCTTCCTTCCTTCCTTCCTTCCTTCCTTCCTTCTTTTCTTTCTTTCTTTCTTTCTTTCTTTCTTTCTTTCTTTCTTTCTTTCTTTCTTTCTTTCTTTCCTTATTTTTTTTTCTTTCCTCCCTCTATTTCTTCTTCTTCTCCTTCTCCTCCTTCTCCTCTTCCTCTTCCTCCTCTTCCTCCTCCTCCCTCCCTCCTCTTCTTCCTCTTCTTTTTTCTCCTCCCTCCTTTTCCTCCTCCTCTGCCTTCAGTTTACTTTTTTAGGACTTGGCTCTTATTTGTTCTACTTTTCTCTTCAATCTGACTCTTCCCTACTGCTGATAATATGCAATATCTTCTTTCCTCTCCTCTCCTCTCCTCTCCTCTCCTCTCCTCTCCTCTCCTCTCCTCTCCTCTCCTCTCCTCTCCTCTCTCCTCCTCTCCTTTCCTCTTCTCTTTTCTTCTCTCCTCTTCGCCCCTCTCTTCTTTCTTTCCCTATCCTTCCTTTCTCCTTTTCCCCAGAATTCTAGCTTATCCCAAGTTAGAAACAATAGATAAAAATAAAAGCCCTAGAGCCGCTTCTAACTGTTCTGTGTGATGTCATAGATAAGGCACCAAAATTGGATTCAAGAAGACTTAGATTCAAATATTATCTTAGGTACTTGTTATTATGTGTATTTATGTGTTATTACATTATGTATTATATATTATTATATTGTGATTTTGAGCTTGTCAATTAACCTCTGTGCCTCCATTTCCCACTTGTAAAATGAGGGGGTGAGACTTGCTCATCTTTAAGGTCTGTTCCAGCTATAACATGATCTGTGCTTTTATGATGTATGATAAAATTCAGAACCTGAATTTTCTGAGTGCCTCATGTGTTAATCTTACTCTTTTGTTGGAAAGATCTAAACTCTGACCCAAGGTAGGCTAAAGTTTTGGTTTTAGTTACTGACTTTGAAATTTACTTAGTGGACACTATTTGCTCATTCATTAGAAAGCAAGGGATAGCTGAAACAAAGAGTCTCATGTTAAGCCCCATAGAGTGGAGTTGGGGGAAACAGTGGAATTTGCTGAGTAGTTTTAATCTTTCAGAGTTCAAATTCATTGTATCAGAAAAACAGAATGCTAGAATTGTTTAGAGATCTAGTCCAAATACTTCATTTTTCAGAAGGGGAAACTGAGGCACAAAGAAAAGATGCATTTTGCCCAAGATCACACAAGATTATGTCAGAGCCATTATTAGGAAGAAGATTGCAGATATAAGCATAGTCTCTGCACACCTTGCTCATACTTTATGAATGCTTCTGGTTAGATGATACATAGCTATGAAAGTAAAAGGGACTGCAGTGGACATCTAAGGAAACTATAAAATAAGAATTAAAGTTTTCTACAGTTTTCAGGGAGATATTTTAGGAGAGAGTAGGTTTTTCTCTGAGGACTTCATTGTGAACCCTGGAGGAAAGTACCTGGTGAATTAATTGTGTCTTTATGGTTGTTACCATTATTAATAAATGAATCCTTGGTTGGCAGCATAGAAATACTGTTACCTTTTCTGTCAGTTTTTTACATTATCTTTGCTGTCAGGCTGTCAGCTACAGAAATAACCACAGAAAGTTAGGAAAAAGCATCCTGAAAAAAAAAAAGGAATATAACACAAAGTTCTAGGAAGCCTTGCATATTTATTACTAGGAAAGAAAGACGAGGCCTGACTGCCATGAACTGACAGTAGACAAACATTGCCAATACATAATGAGAGGAGAAGACTGAGTTGTATTACTTTTGGTTACAGGACTAAGCATATCATCTTCTTTCTCAATAGGCTTCAAAGAAATTTTTTTTTTCCTGAAAATTTATTGCTGCTAGGGAATAAGTAGTCCTTTATAGCCTGACTCCAATCTACCTTTCCAGGCTTATCCTTCACAATTTCCATGGTTCAAGTGAATTAGTTTTGCTTTTCTTATAATCAGCATTCCATGATTTTTCTTTATCCCTTTCCATAGTCTCTTAAGTCTGGAATGCATTCCTCTCATATTTTTGCCTTTTAGCATCTATAGTTCCCTTCAGAGATTAGCACAGGGGTCACGTCTTACATAACTTTCCTTGATTGCCATTTGCTTAGTTCTCTTGAAAAAAAAATTCAACTCATATTTAGTTTGTATATATTTTGCAGATGCTTATTTGTTGGCATAATATTTCTTCCAAGAGCATAAAATGCTTGAGTTCTTGAGCACAGGAACTTGAATTTTTGTCTTCATATTCCCAATGTTTCACATATGATGGTTGCTCAATAAATATTTATTGACTGAACAATTCATACTTTTGGGAAATTTCCAGATAATCTTTCTTAATGGAAATTAAAATTTTATTGAAATAATTTGATATAGAAACTATAATTTTATTGATATATTTAATTTTACTTCAATTTTGATGGATGTTTTGTTTTATATATTTTATGGGTATATTGAATTTTATCCTTCAATTTTGAAGGATATATTTTGTTTAATATAATATTAATTTTCCAATAATTTTCTTCCCTTCATCTATCCAGAGTTTTTCCTAATAATAAAGAGAAATGTAAATAAAAGAGAAAAATTGCATAACTATATTTTAATCTATTTTTTGTTGTATGTTATTTCTCCCAAACAGAACAAATATTATTTGAAAATGAGAATTGTTTCAGTTTTATCTTTGTTTCTCTGGTGCCTAGAGGAGTATTTGGTATGCAGTAAGCACTTAATAAAGCTTGTTGTTGACGTGAATGTAATGGTGGGAGTGAATGGACAACAATCTATTTTCTACAAGAAAGTAAGATGGAGGAATATTGAAAAGACTCTTTCCAAGTTATGTACGTTCAGAAAATGGTTATAGAAGTGTAGAAGTAAAGCTAGAAAGCTCATTTAATCCACCTTTTTAAAAAAAATTATAGAAAAATGAAATGAAATCCAAAAAAGTTAAGTGACTTGCTTGATTTCCCAAAGTCAGTAACAGTCAAGATTTGAACTGAGATCTTTTGCTTCCAAAACAACCATTCATAGAAACAATCATGACACCAATGGATAACTGCTGGATAGTTTTCATGCTGTATTAGCATTCTCCCAAACTAGAGAAAGATCTCAGTACATTGGATTGGATGTTTTATAGAGGATTTATGGAATGAAATGGACAATTTTTTTTTTTTGCATGCAGGGAATAGCATATATCTGTCAACTGATAAATATTTATCAAATGCCTACTCTATTCCAGATACTGTGCCAAATGTTGAGGTTACAAAAACATGCAAAAGGCAGTTCCTGCCTTCAAGGAAGTCACAATCTACTGGAAGAGAAAACGAGCCTATAAATTTGAATAAATAAGGTATATATACAGGTAGATATCTGTGTGTGTGTGTGTGTGTGTGTGTGTGTGAAATAATTAATAGGGGAAAGGCACAAGAATGAAGAAGCATTAAGAAAGTGTTTCTGTAAAAAATGGGATTTCAGTTGGTACTTAAAAGGAGGCATAGCTTAAGTCTTATCCCACTTTCAGAATAATCATATTTTAATTTTGTCATTTCTTAGGTCTTCACTGAGAGTGAGTGGGATCAAAAGGGAGCCTCCAGTAGATATTAATTCTATCACAATAGGGGAAACTTTTATGTATTTAAAATATGCTCCCAACAAAATAATGCCAATGAGAACTAATGAATCCATGAGACATTCAGAAATAATAAAATAGAGCCAAAAAATAGGAGAAAATAATAAAAAATGCATTATTAATATGAAATATACATTTTTTTTTACCTCCAGGGAGAGTTTAACACCATTGTTATTCTGTCTATTCTTAAAGCCATTATAATCTCTTATAAATCAAATTAAGTTTGACTGCCATGTTAAGGAGTAAATCAAACCAAAACATTCATTAATCACTTGTTGTACATTCACGATATCAAGTTATATAGTTCCACTAAAAAATATATGAAATAGCTCCTTTATCTAAGGGGCCTTAGAGATTATTAGTAATATTAAATGTTTATTTGGATTTAATAAATGAGAAATGCTTAATGTAAGTCAAAGAAATATAGATGATTGAAGTTGAATCTGGAACTCAAACTGATCCAATGGTAAAGACAATACCTAGAAATATCTTGATCTCTTCTAAGCAAGATGCATTGAACATAAAGGAGAAAATTATAGCTATACATATCAAAAGACTTACTAGCAACCTAAAGTCAAAGTGGGGGAAGAATATATTTAAAACAATTAACACATAAATAATACTGGTCTTAATGTGCTCTTTGGAACTGACAAATGGATCATAATCTATTTGGAAAATAGACTAAAAAAATCCCAACTCATACAACATTAATGAAACAGGGGGTTTATTACCCGAAGGCTGCTATAAAAATAAACTCTTTCTCATAAAAAATGAGGGGGAAAATTGATGGATATTCTCAGAGAACATAATACAATAATTTAAATAGTTAAAAAAATTTTAGAGAAATACTTTTGGAACAAATTGACCTCATTTCATAGTTAAAGATTTGTTACAGGGACATTACTTTGATTTTGTTGAATATAATCAAAAATGGTTTGCCAACAGATGGAACTGATGAAATGGCTAAGGTCCAGAATTAAATTAAAAGGCTGACAACTAAATGAACTTGGATAATGATATGTTGACAATCAGGCATTAAGCAAATGATGGAGTCATATGGATTTGTTTATGGAACTGGAAAGGACTATGATAGCAATATGAAATCATATCATTTCCCAACCAATGACAGACTACAAAAATTTTGCACTTACTGAATACCTAAAAAGACTAGATCTAGTGGCAGAATTACTGATAGAAGTTTGCTATATTTCATGGACTGAGATATGATAAATATTCATGCTGCAAATTTAGACTTGTAAATGCTCTGGAGAACTGAAATGATAAATTATACTGGAATCAGATCATCCTTTCAGACCAAACTGTTCCTCACAATTCTTGACCCAAACATCAATTAGTAAAAACTTAAGAAAAATTTTAGTAAATGTCAGCATTTCAAATACTTTCCAAGTTATATGGAACAAAAAGCTTTTAAAATATTGTCACCTAGGAAATATAAATAAATAAGGAAAAATCATGTCAAAACAGAATGAGGTACCTACTATTTGTTTTGTAATGAGGATGCTTCTGATAAGTCTACAGCAGAAGAATTCACTTTTATTCAACTACAAAAGTCAGTTATTTCATCTACTTGTGAAATAATTTCAGAACATTAAATGTGAAAGACAGATAGTAGGATAGCAATGTGTCCTAATACTTTTCTATCTGAGCCACATTAAAATAAATGAGAACTATTATCTGTAATTATTATGATTTGGGGTACTACTTGTATTATTGTTGCCTCTTTCCTAAAGAACAAAATTTTCAAAGATAACAGTTTTAAAAAACAGTCCAATTTTCACACAAATACATACATATTAACCATACATTTGTGTATATTTGTGTATATTTAAGTTGATATGAAGAATCTACCTTTGTGCTTTAGATTTCCTTAACCCTCAGTCAGTTTCCTGGAGTACTAGGGACTCTTTAGAATCAATTAGGTCAGTTTAGTCCCATCCCCATCCCAGGTGGGTTTGGTGATCCTCTGAAGTATAGCCTGTGATATTGTAGATTGCGTATGTTGAAGGAGAAATGACTCCTGATGATTTGAGAACTAATGAATCCATGAGACATTCAGAAATAATAATGCCAAAAAATAGGAGAAAATAATGATATTCCTCATAAAGAAAATAACTGGCTTAGAAAGTTGATGCAAGAGAGATAATTTAAGGATCATAGGACAACACAAAAACCATAAAAATATAGATCCTAGAGATCACATTTCAAGAAATAATAGAAGAAAACTGTCCAAATAACTTAGAATCAGAGAGTAAAGTAGAAATGTTGAATTTGGGAAAAGGACTCCAAAAGTTTGGGATCCTAGACTGGTATTGTGAGGTATCTCAAAAGAATTTGCAGGCTTGAACCCATATCCAAGTCAAGGGGCAAAACTTATTATAATTGTAATGCCATTACAAGTGGGCTGAATTCCAAAAGAAATTAGCAAAGTCCTAAGAGAGAGGAGATCCCTTTATACAACTTTCTGTCATTGACATGCTAATTCTATGTCCCAAAGGAGTAATCTCAGGAATTTTGTTATCAAGGACCAACAGATTAGCTATCTATCTGACAGTCAGCAATGAACTGAGAAGTGGTCTATTCATTATTGTCTCAAGAGTTTGATCTGCGGGACTATCCTGAGCCAGAGGCTATCTGACTGAGGAGTGGTCTATTCAGAATCAGACAGATTGGACTGTGGAAGTTTCCTGAGGCAGATTCCAAAGTCAGAAGATTTAGGATTACTGATTTAACAGAAGTCCCCCTAAAATCAGGGGATCACAAAATCATATTACATCAGAAATGTAAAGAATCCATATCAATCCCTGAAAGAAATCCCCCAAAAGAAAACTCCCAGGAATGTTATAGTCAAAATCCAGAGCTCTCAGGTAAAGGGTAAATTGCTACAAGCAGATAGAAAGAAATCAAGTACTGAGGTGACAAAGTCAGCCTCTCATGAGATTTAGTAGAAGGGTAGAAAGCTTGGAATATGATATTCCAGAAGACAAGGCATCTAGGTGCACAATCAGGAATAACTTGTTAAGAAAAAACTCCAGTATAATCCTATACAGAAAAAAAAAAAATAATAATGAAATAGAGTACCTCTAAACATTCCTAATAAAAAACCAGAACTAAGTAGCAAATTTTACATAGAAATGCAAAAATCAAGGGAAATGTAAAAAACTACACATTAGGATGATCTGGGACTATACAAAGTTAAACTGTTTAGATTCTTATATGAGAAGATGATGCATGTAGCCCTTTATCACCACCAGGGATCATAGAGGGAGGATAATTAGAGACAACTTCATTATGGAGCCACAAAGATGTTACAGTAAGCAGGGAAGCAGCCTTATGCTCCAAGTTAAGAGCAAATTGTGATGGCATAACTTTGGCCTAGAAAATTGTACGTGAAAAAAAAAAACATATATATATATATATATCCTTTATATTTCTTTCTCTATCTGTATCTCTTGAATTTTTCTCTTCAATTTATTCTATCCAGGTCTCTCTCACCCAGGATTAAAATTATAAAGTGAACCACTCTGTATCATTCTGTATAACTTTGACTTTGGTCTCAAGAAAATTAGCCTTTTAATGTTTCCTAAACTTCCTTGTTTCTTGATATTTTCCTCAAGATACTAAACCCCTTGACCTTCTGAGTCCTCAAGAAAGCTTAATTCCTTTGGTTTTGATATTTGCCCATTTGAACCTTCATTATTTGTCCCTCATCTCCTGGTTCTGCCCTGATCTTTTGGCCTGTTTTCAGCTCTCATTTTCCTGTTTCCTTCTTCTTTCAGTTTCTGCATACTTTGGACAGTAAGCACACTTTCTAGGGGTTCTTTACAAGGGAATAAAAAGGTATACAAGTTCAGAAGTATGTGTTGAACTAAGATATTTAAGTGCATGTAAATGAAATTTATTCATTTTGTAACTATGGTTCCCTGGGACTAGTTTAGGCTGTCACAATTTTCTCTTGGCCTGAAGCTGAGTATTACTTCCTCTGGCATCTTTGTGGCCCCAAAATGAGATTGTCTCTCCATTCCAGAAGTACTCTCAAATCAGTGATCAAGCTCCACAGAACTCATTCAACTTTTCTATAGTACCCATTCATTCAATCAGGAAACATCTTAATGGAATTGTTTTGGTTCTCCACCCCTCTTACCTAATTTCTGAGTTAACAATAGATGTTCTTCTTTCTAATTATAGGAAAGTAAGGAAACATGGACTGCTTATAGAACTTTTATTCAGCACCTTATACTTCCCCATTTCCCTTCTACAAAGTCAGAATAATTCAACTCATCAAATTATTTCAGTTTATACACCAATAGTGCTTCATTCTAAAAGGAAATAATAGGAAAATTTTGCTAAGATTCTCCATACCAAATTAATGTAGACTCAAGTCCATCTTCTCACTTCCTTGGCTTCCTTCAAATCTCCACTAAAGTCTCATGTTTTGCCATTTTCTTCTTCAGTGGATTAAGATGAATAGAGATTAAATGATTTGCCCAGAGTCACACAGCTATTAAGTATCTGAGGTTGGATTTGAGCTCAGGCCTTAATGACACCAGGCCTAGAACTCTAGTCAGTGAGCCACCAAGGCAAACAACATCCCATTTTCTCCAAGAAGCCTTTCCAGTTCTCCTTAATCATAGTATCTTTCCTCTGATAATACCTTTCATTATTTGCAAATAGTTGTTTTCAAATTAGCTCTCCCAAAACACCATGAGCTTTTTGAGAGCAGGGACTGTTGATTGCCTTTCTTTTTATCCTTAGAGCTTGATACAATGCCTAGCACATAGTAGGTACTTAATAAATATTGCTGTGCTACAGTTCTCTTTTATTGTCCTGACTCCATTTCCCCAATTGTCCTGACTCAGTTTCCCTAAATTGTCCTGCTTCAGTTTATATTGCCACAGTCTCCTTGAATTGCCCTACCTCAGTTATTCTGTCCCAAACCCCAGGCTATCACACCATCCTTCCTTCTTAATCATCAGAATATTTGATAAGGATAAAAAACCCTCTATCTTAAACATCATGCCCTCAGCCCTTCCCTATTTATCAGAATGTCTCCTCCCATCCTGTCAGAACCAGATTGACAGTCCCTTCCCACTCTCAGCACCCTGACTCCTCCCATGCCCCTAAAGCTGAGCTACATGTATATATGTCATTGAGAACTCACATTGTTTGCTGCATTCTTGGAGATGAAAGTCTCATTCAGCCCAGGGACCAAACCATGGATCCATCTAGTCCCTAAATCTCTCTCTTTTAAATAAATTATTAAATACTCTTAATCTCTATCTTGCCTCAGTTTCTCCAGCATTACATTTTGGAGGCTTCCCACTGAGATATTAGAAAATGAGAGCAGGTTTATGTGAAAACCATGTTAGCTACCTGGATGCCTTAGAATCAGCCAGAGTCAGGATAAGCAAAAGTACCTGGTCTTTATTCTTGGTCTTTAGGGGTAGAAATGAAGGGAAAGGACACAAGCTATCCACAGCCTCCCTTCTCCTCATCAGCCGCAAAAGTGACCCTGGCTTGTCTTACTCTATCCCTTAATCCATCCTACAGCTCTCTCTATACAGCAAAAGATTGAGCCAGCACAGAATAGTGGGAAGAGCCATTTTCCAAGCATATGCTAATAGAATATTGTCCAATAAGTAATTAACCTTAAGTTCTCGGTTGTCTAATTCCAGTGCATCTACTTGGAGTTTCAGCCCTTTACAGGCTTAGAGATTAGAGACCTTCGGGCCTCCACCTTGGGCCCCAGGGCAGCTGGGGATGTGGATTTTTGGCCTGGGGAGGCTGGCCCTCTGGATTTTTTTTCCAGAGTCTCTGAGAAAGAGAGCAGTTTTCAGCCACAACCATGCCTGATGCCTGACAGTGGACACCTTCATATTCGGCCATGGGAGAATAAGTCTGGATGTTTTAGGACATAATCTGATCTGTTACCTGTTCTGTCTGTACTAGCATTTGGATTCTCAGAAAAATAAAATGCTGACGAGCATTAAATTCTGAGAAGGATATCAACAGGTTGCTGGATGATACCCTCTGGTTTGGGTGTCTTCTAAGACATATCTGCTCTGATCTGACTTTGAGCTCCTTTTTGGGCACTACCTGGTTATATATGTTAAATGTTTGTTTAATATTATAATTGTGCAGTCTGTGTGATTTGTGTTCTGTATTCTGTGTAACTTGTCTGTCTGTTAAAGAGCTCTGATAAAGTTTTAAGAACAATGATTAAGAAATTTGGAAATTGGTTATTTCAATGTTGCAACTGAACTTAGTATAAAATTTGCTTGTGATTTTAAGCTTTTAACTTTTGCATTAATTTGTAAGTATTTTTAACTGGCTGATATATATATATATATATATATTTTTTTTTTTGGAACAAGTTTTCAAAGCCTGCTAAAGTAAAGGGCAATAAAACCTTATCTGATTGAAACTCAGGCAGGAGAAAACATTTGATTAGGAATTTTAGGATGATTCTGAAATTGTGAGAAATAATTTTACTATTGCCTGTGCATGCTAGATTTGTTTATATGGAGTATAAGATCTTGGAATTTATTTGAATAGTGAAACCTTTATTACTAAAGAGAAAAAAAAGAAAGAGAAGGGTCTGACTTTTCTGAAGGCTCCAACTCCGGCCAAAGTTGGAGCTTAGGAAAAGTCCATTGGGAATAATGGCCACATTGGGCCTGAGGGAGACAAACAAACTATGCTGTTTAATGAAATTCATTATTTGAAATATGGTAGCAAAAGCAGTTTTATATTATTGGGAATTTAAAGTTGTATTTGATTGGATTTTGAGTTAAAATATAGGTTATTAAAACGAAATGCCAGTAGCTTACCTTAGAGATCCTGTTTGTGTCTCCCTACTTATATGGTATATTGCTTTCTAGAAGTATTGGGTAATTTGTAAATATGAGTTATGCCTTAAAATTTTGTCAGCTCTGTTGGAAATATGTATAAGTTTTATGAAATTTGGTTCAGAGTTATTTGTGAATCTTGAAGTTTAAAGTTTAAAAAGTGATTTAAAGACAAGGGACAAGAAAGATTGATTTGCAAAAGCAATTAATAGTTTAAATGGAACATCTAGTATTGGTTTGGGAGTGTTTAAAGTATGTGGGAGAAGTTGAGCAAGAAGGCATTGGGAGGCAAGAGATAAATATGGGACAGGAAGAGATGGTGTGAGAAAAGGAGGAAGAGAGAGGAAAATGGCTTTCCAGAAATAGAGAACAAAAGGCATAAACCCCTAGTGAATTTGCCATGGGAAAGGAGATACCCCATGAGGTTGGGACCTGTCTTTAGCTGGCAGATTGGATCCTGGGGTAATTGGCACCCTAAAAAGCTGTGAGAAATTGGGGTCGGGAAGTATGGTGGAATGGGGGAAGGGCAACCACGTGGAAAGGGGCCTTGTCAGGTGATCTAATCCCCCTTCTCCCATTAAGTATGGTGGCTTTTTAAAGAAACTGCAGCTCCTTGCGAGTTCAAACATTAATTGCTTCTACTGTTTAAAGGAACAGCCTACATGGTGTTAATAACTGAATGTTTTATTTTTATTTTTCAAGTCTATAGCTGCTCTAAGAAATTTGTTGGAATTAAGTTTTCTGAAAGCAATTTATTTCTACTAAGATATCCCATCTGTCTTCAGCAAATTATTTAATGTTTATTTAAGTGCATAATGGTTTCCTTGGTTAAGGAATATGTTCATAAATGTGATCTATAATTTGGTAGGGCTATTTCTAAAAGTTTAATTGATATTTTTAAGAATCTTTCAGATTCTTTTATGTGGAATTGGGTATTCTGTATAAGTTTAATTGATTGTATTGATTGTATCCTGAGATTATGCCCATCATTTAAAGGGCTTCTGAAAATAATAGTTTTTCTTTGTCCTTATGAAAATGTTTCTGTTAAATATGAAAGATAACTTGTGAACTTGCTGAGACAAATTTCCTACTGTTATCAATATAAAATTATGGTATTTCTAAAAGTTTAATATTTTAAAGAACCTCTTGGATTCTTTTATGTGGTTATAGAATACTCTGTATAGGATATTCTAAGTTTTAATTGATTGTATTGCATCATCCTGAGGTCATTTAAAGAACCTCTGAAAATAACAGGGTTTTTTTGTCCTTTTGAAAATGTTTTCTGTTATGGACAATATACAATTTGGAATATTTGCCTATATATTCAGTATTTTAAAGCAAAATTATTTGTATGTATAATGTTCACTTATGAAACATTTACTTAAATATGAAAGAAGTGAACTTACTGAGACATTCTTACTATTACAAATATAAGGTTATGGTAAATATCTGTTTAGGATTTGTCTGAAACTATAGTTAATGGGATTTGTTATTGGAAGTAAAATTTCTTGGGCTTATAGTTAATGCTATTTGGGAGTTTTAAAGCTCCACCCTCTGACAGTTAGTGAGACAATTAATTGGAGTAAAAATAAATTAAAGCTACTTTATCCTGTATGTGATGAAAGTTAAGTTTTAATTGCTTATGTTATATTATAGTTGTGTCCCTGCATTTTTTCCTCCTGTGACTGATTTCTATGATCAGAGCAATGGTCAATAGAAACTGTTAATGCAATTGAATTATGTCATACTTTGCTGTTTCCAATTGGTTATATGTAATCATTATATCCTAAATACTTGGGCAAATAAGTATTTAGCCTGATCATCTATCTGTTACTGAATAGTGTATCTATGATACTCAAGTTTTTTTTTTTGTTTTTTTTTTTTTAAGTTTCTAAATAATGGGAAGACAATTAGCACAGTGAGACCTAACTGCTATTTATTTGGGACTATAGCTGACAGCCTTTTGCCTGTGAGGCAAGAATCTCTTCACATAGGAAGGTGCTGGCCAATCTATTTTGGCCTCTCCACATCTTGTAACAGTCATTGTGGACCAGTCTTTCTATCTCAGACTGTTCTAACCTTTATTTGTTAGATTTGTGGGTTTTTTGTTTTGTTTTAGGGGCAACATTTATTGTAATTGTTATGCTATTACAAGTGGGCTGAATTTTAAAAGAAATTAGCAAAGAGACACATTTATCCAGCTTTCTATCATTGACATGCTAATTTTATGGCTCATAGGTAGGATGGAGGAGTGGTCTCTGGAATTTATTCTCTCTGACAAGATTATTAGTCAGCAATGCCTTGAGGAATGGTCTCTGGAATTTGGTTATTACTGACCAACAGATTATCTGACAGTCAGCAATAAACTGAGGAGTGGTCTATTCACTATTTTCTCAGGAATTTGATTTGTAGGACTAGCCTAAGGCCAGAAGCTATCTAACAGAATCAGACAGATTGTCAGAACAATAGCATTGCTAGGTTGTGTGTGTGTGTGGGAGCAAAGCCAGAGGACTTTGGAATCAGACTGCCAGAACAGAAGCCCTCCAAAATCACCCCTATATTTCCCCAGAAGCTACACTCCTTCAGTTCCATCCTACTTGATAATATTGTGGACCACATGTGGCATATAGGCTTCCCATTTGACAGGTCACTACTGATTAGAGAAATACAAATTGAAACAATTTTGGTGTATTACCTCATACTTATCAGATTGGCTCATATGATAGAAAAGGAAATAATAAATGTTGGAGAAGAATTGAAGCACTAATGCATTGTTGGTAAAATTGTGAATTGATTTAACCATTCTGGAGAGTAATCTCTTTTATTTGTTTTTCAAATATTTTATTGTTCTTCAGTTAAATGTAAAACCATTTTTAACTTAGTCTTTAAAACTTAGGGTTCTAAATTCTCTTCCTTCCTCCCTCCTGAAACATTCCCCTCATTGAGTAGGCACATGTGAAGTTATGTAAAATATTACTATAAAAGTCACATTGTGTAGAAAACATAGATTTCCCTCTCTACCCCAAAAAACAAGAAAAATAAGGTTTTTTTTTTTAAGTATACTGTAATTTGTATTGAGATGTATAAGTAGTTCTTTCTCTAGGTATGAATTGCGTTTTTCTTTTTTTTTACTTTTAATATCTTTTTATTGATAGAAACCATGCCAGGGTAATTTTTTTATAGCATTATCCCTTGCATTCACTTCTGTTCTGATTTTTCCCCTCCCTCCCTCCACCCCCTTCCCCAGATGGCAAGCAGTCCTTTACATGTTGAATAGATTACAGTATATCCTAGATACAATATATGTGTGCAGAACCAAACAGTTTTCTTGTTGCACAGGGAGAATTGAATTCAGAAGGTATAAATAACCCGGGAAGAAAAACAAAAATGCGAGCAGTTTATATTCATTTCCCAGTGTTTTTTCTTTGGGTGTAGCTGCTTCTGTCCATCTTTGATCAATTGAAACTGAATTAGCTCTCTTTATTGAAGAGATCCACTTCCATCAGAATACATCCTCAAACAGTATCATTATTGAGGTATATAATGATCTCCTGGTTCTGCTCATTTCACCTAGCATCAGTTCATGTAAGTCTCGCCAGTCCTCTCTGTATTCATCCCACTGGTCTGAATTGCGTTTTTCATAATAAGTCCTTCAAAGCTGTATTGAATCACAGTTGATTATCTTACATTATTGCTGTTGCTTTATGTACAACAGATTTCACTTTATATTAGCTCATGGAAGTCTTTCCAGGTTTTTCTGAGAGCATCCTACTCATCATTTCATATAGTACAATGGTATTCCATCATAATAACATCCTACAATTTATTCGGCCATTCCCCAGTAGATGGGCATTCCCTCAGTTTCCAATTCTTTGCCCTGAGGAAAGAGCTACTATAAATACTTTTGTACATATAAGCTCTTTGTCTTGCCTTTTTTCTTTTTAAATCTCTTCTGGAATATTTGCCTATGTGGTAGTAATATTATGGCATCAAAGGTTATGCATGGTTTTTATAGCATTTTTAGTTCCAAATTGCTCTAGAGTGATTGAATCACTTCACAATTCTATCAACAATACATTAATATCTCCTTTCTCCCACATTCCTTCTAATGTTTGCTATTTTCTTTTTCTGTCCTATTAGCTAATCTAATAGGCATGGGGATGTACCTCAAAATTGTTTTAATTTGTATTTCTCTGATCAATCGTATGTTAGAGAATTTTTAATATGGCTATAAAGGACTTGATTACTTTATCTGAAAACTGTTTATATCTTTTGATCATTTATTAATTGGAGAATGACTTTTTTAAAAAAATAAATTTCACTCAGTTTCCTATACATTTGAGAAAGGAGACCTTTATCAGGGAAAATTGCTTCAAAATTCTTTTCATAATTACTATTTTTACTGTATTTTTCCTATTCTCTCTCTCCTTTTATCTTGTTCCCTAGAGAGCAATTTGGAACTATGCCCAAAGGACTATAAAACTGTGTATACCCTTTTGATCCAACAATACTATATTGGGCCTATATATGAAAGATCTCATAAAAAAAAAAAAAAAGAAAAGAAAAAAAGAGCCACATGTACAAAAATAGTCATAGCAGCTCTTTTTGTGGTGGCAAAGAATTGGAAATTGAAGGGATGCCCATCATTGGGGAATGACTGAATAAGTTGTGCTATATCAATATAAAGAAATGATGACCAGGCAGATTTCAGAAAAACCTTGAAAGGCTTACATGAATTGATGCTGAGTGGAGTGAACAGGATCAAGAGAACATTGTACACAGTAATAGAACATTGTGCAATGATCAACTATGATTGACTAAATTCTTCTCAACAATACAATGACAATCTCAAGTGACTTGTGATAGAAAATAATGACCACATCCAGAGAAGAATTGTGAAGTCTGAATGCAGATCAAAATATATTTTTACTTTTTTTTTTCTTTCTTGGGGTACTCCTTTTGTTCCAAATCTTCTTTCACAACATGACTAGTGTGGAAATATGTTTAACATGATTGTACAAGTATAATCTATATCAAACTGCAGATTGTTTGCTGTCTTGGGAGGATAAGAAGGAAGGGAAAAAATTTGAAGTCCAAAATCATATAAAAATGAATGTTGAAAACTATTTTTACATGTAATTGGGATGGGGGGAATACTACAAAATAAATGGGGCCTTTGGGAGAAGGCTTTTCTAGCTTCCAGCTCTGCAATCAGAGGAGTACAGGGTTCTGATGAAACTTGATATCCATTTGGGCTGCTCCTGAACACAGCCCTTGGAACCCACATCTCTGCCTGTTGCTCTTCAGTCAGGAATACTAGGGCTTGTGTCTGTGTCTGTAGCATTGAAAACAGAGACAGTAGGATACAGAGGAAGACAGTGCCAGAGCTAGAAGAGAGCAGATGGCACAGAAAAAGAGGAGGAGTTCTGATACTAGAAAAGCCCTGAGACTTATGAGAGTAGGTAGCAGATAGCACTGGTGCTATAAATTTTTCAGGGACTATGGTTTGTGCTTCATAGGAACAAAAGAAATGTACTTAAAAAAAATAAAAATACTTAAAAACTTTGGAGCTACTGCCCTCCTAGTTAGGTAGGATTTCTCCCTAACCAGTTCTACCTTTTTATGTTATTTGGTGTTTCTATGCTTTTGGGAGAACTGAAGACTCCTTGTGGAAAGTTAGGAATAGACTAAATTTTAATATTCCCATATGCCGTACTTGATTTGGGACAAAATAACTCACCCCCCCCCAAAAAAAAAATCCAAAACAATACTGAGCTTTTAATGAAAAGTCTTCGAGATTGATTCTGGTTTTTAGCAAAGTTTTGCCATAGTTTTGAGTCATGGGTTGTACATATGTATATATTTGTGTGTATATGCATATGCATGCATACATGTATATCTGCTTATATGAATGTATGTATGTAACTCCATGGGCAGCTAGGTGGTACAGTGGATAGAGCACCCAACAGGGTGTTGGGAAGATGAGTTCAAATCTGATCTCATTTACTTAGCAACTGTGTAACCCCAGACAAGTCACTAAACGTTTGTGTCAGTTTCTTCATCTGTAAAATGAACTAGAGAAGGAATTGGCAAAGCACTCTATTATCTCTGCCAAGAAAATCCCAAATGGGCTCATGATGATTTGGACACAATTGATAAAATGACTGAATAGCAAAATATATCTCCACAAAGGTAAACTAATTCTCTGTGTGTGTGTGTCTCTGTCTCCCTCTTTATCCCTCTCTTTCTTTATATCTCTGTCTCTGTCTATCTCTGTTTCTCTTTTTCCTTTCCTTCCTTCCTTCCTTCCTCCTTCCCTCCCTCCCTTTTTTCCTTCCTTCCTTCCTTTCTCCTCTTCCTTCCTTCCTTCTTTCCTTCCTTCCTTCCTTCCTTCCTTCCTTCCTTCCTTCCTTCCTTCCTTCCTTCCTTCCTTCTTTCCTTTCTACCTTCCTGTTTGTCTGTCTCTCTCTTTCTTTTTCTGTCTGTTTCTGTGTCTTTGTCTCTGTCTTTGTCCTCTCTCCCTCCCCCCTCTCACTCCCTCTCTCTCCTTCCTTCTCCATCTATCTAATGATCTCTACACACACATATGGGCAGAAAGAGAATCTCTCTCTCTCTCTCTCTCTCTCTCTCTCTCTCTCTCTCTCTCTCTCACCTTTGTGCATGATACAAAGGTATCATGTTTGACATTGTTGGTGGAATTGGGAACAGATCCAACCATTCTGGAGAGTGATTTGGAACTATGCTCAAAAAGTTATCAAACTGTGCATACTCTTTGATTGCACAGTGTTTCTACTGAGCTTATATCCCAAAGAGATCTTAAAGGAGGGAAAGGTACCCACACGTGCAAAAATGTTTGTGGCAGCCTTTTTGTAGTGGTTAGAAACTGGAAACTGAGTGGATGCCCATCAGTTGGAGAATGGTTGAATAAATTATTGTATATGAAGGCTATGGAATATTATTATTCTATATGAAATGATCAGGAAGATGATTTTAGAGAGACCTGGAGAGACTTACATGAACTGATGCTGAGTGAAATGAGCAGGACCAGGAGATCATTATGCACAGCAATATCAATATTATATGACAATTAATTCTGATGAATGTACTCTTTCCAACAATGCTATGATTGATAATCCCAATGATCTTGTGATGAAGACAGCCATCTACACCCAGAGAAAGGACTGTGGGAACTGAATGTGGATCACAGAATAACATTCTCAATCTTTTTGTTGTTGTTCGCTTGCATTTTTTTCTTAACTTGTTTACTTTCCTTTCCTAATCTGATTTTTCTTGCGCAGCAAGAGAATTGTAAAAATATGTTTACACATATTGGATTTTACACATATTTTAACATGTATAACATATGGGGTTGCTTACTATCTAGGGGAGGAGGTTGAGGGAAGGCCTGGAAAATCTGAAACACAAGGTTATGCAAGAGTCAATGTTAAAAAAAATTATCAGTGTATATGTTTTGAAAATAAAAAGCTTTAAGAAAAAGAAGAAAAAGAAAGGTCTCTATGCCCATCATGCTTAAGAATGGTGGAAGAAAATCAATGAGGAAAGAAATTTTCTCACCTAACTATAGAATAATAAATGGCTGGAAACTGTCTCTATCACTTATTATCTGTGTGATCTTGAGTAAGTTTATCTCTCCAGACCTCAGTTTCTTATTAAATTGGGGCAATTTGATAAGTTCTAAAAACTCTTCTACTTCTAAACCTATTGACTCTACCTCTATTTTGTTTGTCTTTTTCCACTTTACCTTCTTCTGTAGTTGTCATGTACATCATATCTAGCATTCAATGCCCTGGTAATA
The DNA here is from genome assembly GCF_016432865.1 of Antechinus flavipes. NCBI lineage: Eukaryota > Metazoa > Chordata > Mammalia > Dasyuromorphia > Dasyuridae > Antechinus > Antechinus flavipes. The sequence goes on along the minus strand of NC_067401.1, from coordinate 211,334,879 downwards.
AAAAACTTTTATCTAGACAGTGTTTTGTAATAATCTCTGACATTAATATAGCTTTTGAAGATTTGCAAAGCTCCCAACATGAGCTATCTCTTCATAACAAATCTGTGAAGTAGATTATTATCTCCATTTTATGGATGCCATGACTGAAATTTAGAGGGAAGGAGTGGTTCATATACTGTATTACTAAGTGTCGGGGGCGGGGAGGGGGGGAGTTCCAATTTAGATCTGGATTCAGTCCAATGCTTTTTTATGGGAGTTTACATGTCAGGGGAGGATAAGGCAGGGCAAACACATTCATTAATGCACACAAAATTCAACCTGTAGATACAAAAACAAATCCATTATCTTCCCTTGTGGTCCAAGAAAATTGTTCACTTAGGAACTATGCAGATTGGTTGCATTTTATCTCAAAATTTCAAAGTAGACAGAAATTCTATTGAGTTTTCTTTTATTAAAAAGCCATTAGGTTAAAAAGGACAGATTCACAAAAGTTTCTATACCTTTTGTAATACTGCCAATATGAGTCACTTAATTATCCTCGTCACCTGGTTTATATACAATGAGACATATATCATTTCAAGAGGGTTAGGTTATTTGAAACTACTGCTTTTTTTTTTTTTCTATTACAACATTATATTATTGATGCCCAACTTCAAAATGAGTCAAGCCTCCTGCTCTGTTGCTCTAGATATTTGAGAAAAATTGCTAAATAAACAGAAAGTCATTTACTATGTAGACAATTATTGAGTTTTAACCTGGTCTATTACAAAGCTAACTTTTTTTTTATTCTCCTATTTTTTTTAGACCTGGCTCCTGAGCAGAGTGAATGGAAGGTTGAAAACCATTTATGATATAACAATTAGGGTGTCAGCTCTCAGAAGGCATTGATTGTCTTGTCCTTTTTGTATTTGAATCTCCATGCTTAGCACAATGCCTAGCATATAGTGAGTACTTAATAATGTTTCTTTATTAATTTTTATGAAGTTCTTTACGATTTAGAAAGCACTTTACAAACATTAATTCATTTAAATTTCATTAAAAAAACTATGAATAAGTATTGCATCTATAATTGCCACCATTTGACAGAAATTTGGGAAGGTTAACTAGTTAAAGAAGCAGTAGGGTACTGATTCTCAAGTCAGAGAACTTCAGTTCAAATCCTCCTTTTGGGGTTTGTTATGATTACCTTTATCATGGTGATCTTAGGCAAAACTCTTAGTTTTCCTAGATGCCATTTTGCTCATCTGTTAAATGAGAGAGTTGGCCTTGATTGTCTTTGAGGTTCCTTTCAGTCTTACCATCCTAACACAGCTCTTTAGCATCCAAGGATATACTGACTAAATAATTTTTTAAAATATTAACTTTAAAAATTATTATGTGCCTGTGTTACCCTGGGCAAGTTACTTAACCCCAATTGCCTCAGAAAAAACAAAAAACAAAAAACATTATTATGTGCTTTAGTTAAAATTCTTATTTATGTACTCCTTTAATTTTTTTTTTTTTTTTTTTTTTGCTAAATCTTATCTTATGGTAAATTTTAAACCGGCAGAAATCTTAGAGGCTAGTCTTTCCCTGTCTTTTTACAGCTGAAGAAATGCAGTCCTGTAAAGGTTTTTTTTTTTTTTTTTCAGTTTTCTAGGCAATTTTTTAAAACTTTTTTTAAAAATTTTTTATTTAATAATTACATTATATTGGCACTCGTTTCTGTTCCGATTTTTTTCCCCCTCCCTCCCTCCACCCCCTCCCCTAGATGGCAAGCAGTCCTTTATATGTTGGATATGTTGCAGTATATCCTAGATACAATATATGTTTGCAGAACCGAACAGTTCTCTTGTTGCGTAGGGAGAATTGGATTCAGAAGGTATAAATAATCCGGGAAGAAAAACAAAAATGCAGATAGTTTACATTCGTTTCCCAGTGTTCTTTCTTTGGGTGTAGCTGCTTTTGTCCGTCATTTATCAATTGAAACTCAGGTCTCTTTGTCAAAGAAATCCACTTCCATCAAAATATGTCCTCATACAATATCGTTGTCGAAGTGTATAATGATCTCCTGGTTCTGCTCATTTCACTTAGCATCAGTTCATGTAAGTCTCGCCAGTCCTCTCTGTATTCATCCTGCTGGTCATTTCTTACAGAACAATAATATTCCATAACATTCATATACCACAATTTACCCAGCCATTCTCCAATTGATGGGCATCCATTCATTTTCCAGTTTCTAGCCACTACAAACAGGGCTGCTACAAACATTTTGGCACATACAGGTCCCTTTCCCTTCTTTAGTATTTCTTTGGGATATAAGCCCAATAGAAACACTGCTGGATCAAAGGGTATGCATAATTTGATAATTTTTTGGGCATAATTCCAGATTGCTCTCCAGAATGGTTGGATTCGTTCACAACTCCACCAACAATGCATCAGTGTCCCAGTTTTCCCGCATCCCCTCCAACATTCATCATTATTTTTTCCTGTCATCTTAGCCAATCTGACAGGTGTGTAGTGGTATCTCAGAGTTGTCTTAATTTGCATTTCTCTGATCAATAATGATTTGGAACACTCTTTCATATGAGTGGTAATAGTTTCAATCTCATCCTCTGAAAATTGTCTGTTCATATCCTTTGACCATTTATCAATTGGAGAATGGCTTGATTTCTTATAAATTTGAGTCAGTTCTCTATATATTTTGGAAATGAGGCCTTTATCAGAACCTTTAACTGTGAAAATGTTTTCCCAGTTTGTTGCTTCCCTTCTAATCTTGTTTGCATTAGTTTTATTTGTACAAAGGCTTTTTAATTTGATGTAATCGAAATTTTCTATTCTGTGATCAGTAATGGTCTCTAGTTCATCTTTGGTCACAAATTTCTTTCTCCTCCACAAGTCTGAGAGATAAACTATTCTATGTTCCTCTAATTTATTTATAATCTCGTTCTTTATGCCTAGGTCATAGACCCATTTTGATCTTATCTTGGTATATGGTGTTAAGTGTGGGTCCATGCCTAATTTCTGCCATACTAATTTCCAATTATCCCAGCAGTTTTTATCAAATAATGAATTCTTTTCCGAGAAGTTAGGGGCTTTGGGTTTGTCAAACACTAGATTGCTATAATTGACTATTCTGTCTTGTGAGCCTAGCCTTTTCCACTGATCCACTAATCTATTTCTTAGCCAATACCAAATGGTTTTGGTGACTGCTGCTTTATAATATAATTTTAGATCAGGTACAGCTAGGCCACCTTCATTTGATTTTTTTTTCATTAATTCCCTTGAGATTCTCGACTTTTTATTGTTCCATATGAATTTTGTTGTTATTTTTTCTAGATCAATAAAATATTTTCTTGGAAGTCTGATTGGTATAGCACTAAATAAATAGATTAGTTTAGGGAGTATTGTCATCTTTATTATGTTCGCTCGGCCGATCCAAGAGCACTTAATATTTTTCCAATTATTTAAGTCTGACTTTATTTGTGTGGAGACTTTTTTATAATTTTGCTCATATAATTCCTGACTTTCCTTTGGTAGATAGATTCCCAAATATTTTATGGTATCAACAGTTATTCTGAATGGAATTTCTCTTTGTATCTCTTGCTGTTGGGTTTTGTTGGTGATGTATAAAAATGCTGAGGATTTATGGGGATTTATTTTGTAGCCAGCTACTTTGCTAAAATTATGAATTATTTCCAATAGCTTTTTGGTAGAATCTCTGGGGTTCTCTAGGTATACCATCATATCATCTGCAAAGAGTGATAGTTTGGTTTCCTCATTGCCTACTCTAATTCCTTTTATATCTTTTTCGACTCTTATTGCCGAGGCTAGTGTTTCTAATACGATATTAAATAATAATGGTGATAGTGGGCAACCTTGCTTCACTCCAGATCTTACTGGGAAAGGTTCCAGTTTTTCCCCATTGCATATGATGCTTACTGATGGTTTTAAATATATGCTCCTGACTATTTTAAGGAAAAGTCCATTTATTCCTATGCTCTCAAGTGTTTTTATTAGGAATGGATGTTGGATTTTTATCAAATGCTTTTTCTGCATCTATTGAGATGATCATGTGGTTTTTGTTTGTTTGGTTATTGATATAGTCAATTATGCTAATAGTTTTCCTAATATTGAACCAGCCCTGCATTCCTGGTATAAATCCTACTTGGTCATAGTGTATTATCCTGGTGACAATTTTCTGTAATCTTTTTGCTAATATTTTATTTAAGATTTTAGCATCAATATTCATTAGGGAGATTGGTCTATAATTTTCTTTCTCTGTTTTCAGCCTACCTGGTTTAGGTATCAGTACCATATCTGTGTCATAAAAGGAGTTTGGTAGGACTCCTTCAATCCCTATTTTTTCAAATAGTTTATATAACATTGGAGTTAATTGTTCTTTAAATGTTTGGTAGAATTCACATGTAAATCCATCTGGTCCTGGGGATTTTTTCTTAGGGAGTTGATTGATAGTTTGTTCTATTTCTTTTTCTGAGATGGGACTGTTTAGGATATTTACTTCTTCCTCTGTTAGTTTGGGCAAGCTGTATTTTTGGAGGTATTTTTCTATTTCATTTAAGTTGTCGAATTTATTGGCATAAAGTTGGGCAAAGTAACTCCTAATTATTGCTCTAATTTCCTCTTCGTTAGTGGTGAGTTCTCCCTTTTCATTTTTAAGACTAACAATTTGATTTTCCTCTTTCCTTTTTTTAATCAGATTTACTAAGGGTTTGTCTATTTTGTTGGTTTTTTCATAGAACCAACTCTTAGTTTTATTAATCAATTCAATAGTTTTTTTACTTTCAATTTTATTGATCTCATCTTTTACTTTTAGAATTTCAAGTTTAGTGTTTGACTGGGGGTTTTTAATTTGTTCCTTTTCTAGCATTTTTAATTGCAAACCCAATTCATTGACCTTCTCTTTCTCTATTTTATACAAATAGGCCTCTAGAGATATGAAATTTCCCCTTATTACCGCTTTGGCTGCATCCCATACATTTTGGTATGATGTCTCATTATTATCGTTTTCTTGGGTGAAGTTATTAATTATGTCTATGATTTGCTGTTTCACCCAATCATTCTTTAGTATGAGATTATTTAGTTTCCAATTATTTTTGGTCTACTTCCCCCTGCTTTTTTGTTGAATGTAATTTTCATTGCATCATAGTCTGAAAAGGATGCATTTACTATTTCTGCCTTACTACATTTGAGTTTGAGGTTTTTATGTCCTAATATATGGTCAATTTTTGTATAGGTTCCATGAACTGCTGAAAAGAAAGTGTATTCCTTTCTGTCTCCATTACATTTTCTCCAGAGATCTATCATATCTAACTTTTCTAGTATTCTATTTACCTCTTTGACTTCTTTCTTATTTATTTTGTGGTTTGATTTATCTAATTCTGAGAGTGCAAGGTTAAGATCTCCCACTATTATAGTTTTACTGTCTATTTCTTCTTGCAGCTCTCTTAGTTTCTCTTTTAAGAATTTAGATGCTACCCCACTTGGTGCATATATGTTTAATATAGATAGTGCTTCATTATCCATGCTACCCTTTAGCAAGATATAGTGTCCTTCCTTATCTCTTTTAATTAGGTCAATTTTTGCTTTAGCTTGATCTGAGATCAGGATGGCTACCCCTGCTTTTTTGACTTCACCTGAAGCATAGTAGATTTTGCTCCAACCTTTTACCTTTAACCTGCATGTATCTCCCCGCTTCAGGTGTGTTTCCTGTAAACAACATATTGTAGGATTCTGGCTTTTAATCCATTCTGCTAACCGCTTCCTCTTTATGGGGGAGTTTACCCCGTTCACGTTTATGGTTAGAATGACCAATTCTGTATTACTTGCCATCTTGTTAACCCCGGTTTATGCTTTCCTCCCTTCTTTCCCCTTTCCCCCCCTTCCAAGTATTAAGCTTGTGAGCACCCCTTGCTTCTCACAGCCCTCCCTTTTTAGTGTCCCTCCCCCCGCCTTAGAGTTCCTCCCCCTATCTTACCCTTTTCCCTCCCAGTTCCCGTATTCCCTTCCGCTTAGCTTATTCCTTCCCTTTCCACTTTTCCCTTCTCACTTTTCAATGAGATGGGAGAAGTTTCACCATAGATTGAATATGTCTTAAGATTTTTCACTTAAAGCCAATTCTGAAGGCAGTAAGATACCCACTATATTCATCCCCCTCCATTCTTTCTCTCAGATATAATAGGTTTCCTATGCCTCTTCATGAGATGTACTACCCCCACTTTACCCTTTTTCTGGTACAATGTCCTTTCCACATCAATTTCTAGAACAAGGTATACATGTATTCTTTATACATCTATATAGTCAAAATATAGTTCCCAAGATTAATCTTTACCTTTTTAGATTTCTCTTGAGTTCTATATTTGTAGATCAAACTTTTTGTTAAGTTCTGGTTTTTTCATCAGAAATAGATGAAATTCGCTTACTTCGTTGAATGTCCATCTTCTTCCCTGGAAAAAGATGCTCATTCTCGCTGGGTAAGTTATTTTTGGTTGCATACCAAGTTCCTTAGCCTTTCGGAATATCATATTCCAGGCCCTTCGATCTTTTAATGTGGATGCTGCCAGATCCTGGGTGATCCTTATTGTGGCTCCTTGATACTTGAATTGGGTTTTTCTAGCCGCTTGCAATATTTTTTCTTTCATCTGAGGGTTCTGGCATTTGGCCACTATATTCCTTGGTGTTTTGATTTTAGGATCCCTTTCAATGGGTGATCGATGAATCCTTTCAATGTTTATTTTTTCCTCTGTTCCTATGACTTCTGGGCAGTTCTCTTTGATAATTTCCTGGAAGACAGTGTCCAGGCTCTTTTTTTCATCATGTTTTTCTGGGAGTCCAATGATTCTCAGATTGTCTCTCCTGGATCTGTTTTCCAGGTCTGTTGTCTTCCCCAGAAGGTATTTCACATTTTTCTCCATTGTTTGATTTTTTTGGATTTGCTTGACTGATTCTTCTTGTCTCCTCGAGTCATTCAATTCCACTTGTTCAATTCTGATTTTCAGTGAAGTATTCTCTTCACTCACTTTTTAAAATCTTTTTCTAATTGTCCAATTGAATTCTTTTGTTCTGTGGAATTTTTTTCCATTTCGCCAATTTTGTTTTTTAGAGAGCTGTTTTCTGTTTCCAGTTCACTAATCCTATTTTTCAAGGATTTTACTTCTTTATCCACTCTCTCTTTAACTTTCTCCAGGCTCTTTTGCCAAGCCTCCCTCTCCTTTTCCCAAGCCTCACTCTGCTTTCCCCATTTTTCTTCTAGCTCCCTTGTGAGAGCCTTTTTAATCACTTCTATGAGGTTCATCTGTGCTGAGGAACAGACAATCTCCTCCTTTGGGGATTCACCTGGGGACTGCCTGTTTTTAGTCTCCTCAGGATTTAGAGTCTGCTCTCTATCTGTATAGAAGCTGTCAAGGGTTAAAGTCCTCTTCAGCTTCTTGCTCATTCTGTCTATTAATCAGAGACAAACTACCAAAGAAAAACAGAAAAAACTGGAGTCTTTCTTTGGGGGGGGGCTGGGTGTGTTATCGAGCTTCCTCTACAGACTGCAGGGGGCAGCAGTGAGGCACTAGCAGGACTGTGCTGCGCCTGCACTCTGAGATCCCAAAGCGTGCTGAGTCACTGAGGGGGGGGGGAAGAGGGGGGGCGGCCAGGTCCTGAGAGACTCCAGCTGTTTGGGGTTGTATTCTTCAGCCCCGGTGTTTTTAGCTTCTCTGCTGGGCTGTTGACTTGCTGCCGGAGGAAAGTATCCAAACCTGTAGCAAAGCTCTCCCCGCAGAGACGGCTACGATCACTCTCCACCCCCTCTCCAGTCTGCTCCTGTGCCCTCACTGCCGCTGCCTGCCGCCTGCGCCCGATCTAAAACCGCCCCAGCCCTCCAGTAAAGACAGACCTTTCTTGGCGGATCTCAAGGATGGCTTCTCTTGGTAACTATTTGTGGGTTTTTTTCAGTCAAGCATTGATTCAGAGGCTTGTAATGAAATGGATAGTGAGAGAAAGCGTGGAGCTTATGCAGCTGTGAGCCTCCTCTCCGCCATCTTAACCGGAAGTCAGTCCTGTAAAGGTTAAGTGATTGGTCAGGATCACTTAGTAGGAAGTAAGAGAAGTAGCATGTGAACTCAGCTTCTCCAGCTCAGATGAAGCACTTCATCTAAATGGAGGCAGCATGGTATAGTGGATATAGTTCAGCATCGAGGAAGTTGCTGTATGATGAAAGGAGAAGAGAAAATCTTGTTTTTTTCTCTATATTGTTGTTCAGTCATTTTTTAAAAATGTGTCCAACTAACTTCTCATTGACCCCATTTAGGATGGTCTTGACAAGGATAGCAGAGTAGTTTGCATTTCTTTCTCCATTTCATTTTACAGATGAAGAAACTGAGGTTAAGTAGAGTTAAGTTATTTTCCTAGGGTTAAACAGACAATAAGTGTCTGAGTTAAAAACTGAACTCGGGTCCTTTTGATGCTAGGCCCAGTGTTCTATCTACTATACCACCTCACTCCCCTTTATTTTTCTATAACTTCTGTGAAACAATGACTAAGTAATCTCAGCAGAGAATTTTAGAATCATATTAACTATATGATCCAGAAGGCATTATAATTTAGAGAAGGGGTGATATTTAGAAATGTGCCACAGGGCTCTGTTTTTTATCTTGTTGTTCAGTTATTTCACTCATATCTGACTCTTCATGACCACATTTGGGGTTTTCTTGGCAAAGATATTGGAGTGATTTACATTTTTCTTTTCCAGCTATGCTTAATCCTATTCTGTGGTGTTCTCTTCTTTTCTAAAATATGATGGTTCTCTGGGAGCAGGTTTCTGGAGGGGGAGGTGTTTCTGGAGGCAGCCTTAGTTTCAGTTCAGATCAATAATCACCTCAAATGCAGCCAGCTGTTAAAGTAGTTCTTTATTGTCTCTTCTAAAATAGCCTGATAAGCTTTCCTTGGTTCCAACAGCTCTTGTTGCTATTCCTTTGCCTCTGCTTCTGCCAACTTCAGCCTCTCCTCTTCTGAATCCCCAGTTCTGCCCGACTGCAGTCTCTAGCTTTTCAATCTCCTCAGTTGACTCCTTCACTGACTCAGGTCCTTATATGCTCTTTTAGAGGTATAAACTCAAAGGCTGACTCCTCATCTGAGAGTGGGATTGTGAGAAGTGTAACCTTGTGAATCTCCTGGACTTGTGAACTCTAATGTGTGAGCTAATGTGTAAACTCTCAAAGGTGTAAATGTAAATATTGTTTCTATCAATTCTAGTGAATTAACACCTTGTTTCAAGTTCTGGCTCATAATACTATTCTAATTTAAAATTTTAGAACCACAGACACTTTTTTTTAAAATATAGTACTTTTTTATTTTCCCAAATACATGCAAAAATAGTTTTCAGCATTCATTTTTGCAAAACTTGTGTTCCATATTTCTTTCTCTTCTTCCCCTCTCCCCCATTCCCTAGGTAACAAGCAATCCAATATAGGTTAAACATGTGCAATTCTTCTAAACATATTTTTGTATTTGTTATGCTGTGCAGGAAAAATCAGATCAAAAATCAGAAAAAACAAGAAAGAAAAAACAAATAAACAACAACAACAAAAGTAAAAAAGAAAGGACAGCACTTCCTTTCATAAGTGTATTGTAATCACCTTGAATCACTTCATTGTTGATCATCATAATCTTGTCACTGTATACAATGTTCTCTTGAGAACCAAAGATTTTCTATGAGGTCAGCAGTAAGAGGGACCTTGAAGACAGCTAGAAGAGGTCTTAGAAATCATCCAATGAGGTGGGCAGCATAGTGGATAAAATGTTAGATCTGAGTTCAAATCTAGACTCAGATACTTTGCTAATTTCCTGCCTTAGGGTATTTTACTTGAATTCTGTTTACCCTTCTTTTCTCATCAATAAAATGGAGACAATAACACCTACCTCTCAGGACCATTAGAATAAAATGAAATGATATTTTTAATGAAAATTTCAAAACACTATATAAATGTTAGCAATAATCAAGTCCAATCTCCTCTCATACTTCAATTATTTCAGTTTGTGTCCTACCCTTTCTGACCCCATTTGGGGTTTTCTTGGCAAAGACAACAGAGTGATTTGCTATTTCCTTCTCCAGCTCACTTTATAGAAGAGGAAACTGAAGCAAACAAAATTAAGTGTTTTGCCTAAGGTCACATAGCTAGAAAATGTCTGAGTTCAGATTTGAATTTAGGAATATGTGTCTTCTTGACCTTTGATCCCACATTCTAGCCATCTAGCCATTCCCTGCTCCTAATCTTAGAGATGAAGATATTGAAGCTCAAGGAGATAAAATAAGTAGCAGAGGGTCACATAGCTGGTAAGTGTCAGAGTTCACATTTAAGCCCAGGATTTGAAGTATAGTGTTCTATGCATCATTTCATTTTGTTCAACCTCAACTACCCTATTCCACATTTTACAGATAAGAAAATTGAAGCCTAAAAGGATATATTGACTTCTCAACTCAAGGTGATACATAATGGCAGATCCAGGCTATAACCCAGGTCTCAAACAATGCTCTTTCTATTATACTATGATGCTTTTAAAAGATCACATGCTTAATGCAGCTCTGCAATATTGACTTACCTGCTAAGAAAACAAATCAAAACAAGCCAAGCTAATGCAATCTAAGTCTGAATTAATAGAAACCCAGCATTCAGCTCAAGGATATCATTCCATGCTATTATATGTTTAAACAACATTTAGAGTACTGCATCTAGTTCAGGGCACCATGCTTCAAAGGGACCATCAACAAACTAATATTTGTTTAAAGGAACAGTGCAATGACAATTCTGTTTCTATAGTGAATTAAGGCTTATAAGCATCATAAAGTAGTGAGTAGAGCAAGTAATGTTATCCCCATTTTACAGATGAGAAAACTGATGGTAGAGGTTCTATAAATCATGTGATATAAAGAGTGGGGGATTAAGGACTGGATTAAAATGGCAACTTCAATAGTTCAAAAGGAATGCAGCTTTCCTACATAATCTCCATTGTAGAGAGCAGAATTTTGGAGAAGTATACATGAAACAAGGTGTTAAACTCAATGGAATTGATGAGACAATGGTTATCTAGTTTACCTATATTTAGTACTTAGTGTGGTGATGTAATAGTTCTACAGCTGATGTAAATGTAATAGGGTATTTAAATTGTAGACGAAGTCAGCCACAGACATTCTATCTTTGATCATCCTCATAGTGGTTCTCCTGCTTCCTGCACTAAGATCAGATTGGCAGATGGACAGAATGCTGGCAGAGGAGACTGGGTCTTCTATGACAAACACAGACTGTGAAGGAGACAATAAAGACTTTGGACTTTATTCCTGACTATTCTCATGTTGATTATTCTGCTGAGACTAAGGCTGGTCCCAAGGACCTTCAGAAAGCTAGCCCAGATATTACACTCCAGCAAAGTTCATTTATGTAAAAGATTTGAATCTTAGATCCTCTGCTCAATTAAGTCTCGATGATAGTTTCATTGCATGTTAAGAAAAATCAACCAAACATACATAAAATAGATGTTTCTTCCACTACATGGCCTTTTTTAAAAAAATAACTTTTTATTGACAGAACCCATGCCAGGGTAATTTTTTACAACATTATCCCTTGCACTCACTTCTGTTCTAATTTTTCCCCTTCCTTCCTCCACCCCCTCCCCCAGATGGCAAGCAGTTAAATAGTTAAAACATGTTAAATAGGTTACAATATCTCCTAGATACAATATATGTGTGCAGAACCGAACTCTTGTTGCACAGGGAGAATTAGATTCAGAAGGTATAAATAACCTGGGAAGAAAAACAAAAATGCAAGCTGTTTATATTCATTTCCCAGTGTTCTTTCTTTAGGTGTAGCTGCTTCTGTCCATCCTTGATCAATTGAAACTGAATTAGCTCTCTTTATCCAAGAGATCCACTTCCATCAGAATACATCCTCATACAGTATCGTTGTTGAGGAATATAATGATCTCCTGGTTCTGCTCATTTCATTCAGCATCAGTCTCGCCAGTCCTCTCTGTGTTCATCCTGCTGGTCATTTCTTACAGAACAATAATATTCCATAACGTTCATATACCACAATTTAGTCAACCATTCTCCAATTGATGGGCATCCATTCATTTTCCAGCTTCTAGGCACTACAAACAGGGCTGCCACAAACATTTTGGCACATACAGGTCCCTTTCCCTTCTTTAGTATCTCTTTGGGGTATAAGCCCAGTAGAAACACTGCTGGATCAAAGGGTATGCACAGTTTGATAACTTTTTGAGCATAGTTCCAAATTGCTCTCCAGAATGGCTGGATGTGTTCACAATTCCACCAACAATGTATCAGTGTCCCTGTTTTCCCACATTCCCCCTCCAACATTCCACATTATCTTTCCCTGTCATTCTAGCCAATCTGACAGGTGTGTAGTGGTATCTCAGCCTTGTCTTAATTTGCATTTCTCTGATTAATAATGATTTGGAGCATATTTTCATATGTCTATAAATAGTTTTATTTTTTTTGTCTGAGAATTGTCTGTCCATATCCTTTGACCATTTATCAATTGGAGAATGGCTTGATTTCTTATAAATTAGAGTCAATTCCCTATGTATAAGGAAATGAGGCCTTTATGAGAATCTTTGACTGTAAAAATGTTTTCCCAGCTTATTGTTTCCCTTCTAATCTTGTCTGCATTTGTTTTGTTTGTAAAAAACTTTTCAATTTGATATAATCAAAATTTTCTATTTTGTACCACATGGCCTTTTGAAATACATAGTTATGCTCATCCCATTCCTTACCTCCTATTTATTGATCACATTCAAGTAAAGACTGAATAACTACCAATTAAGGATTTAGTAAAGATTTTTATATTGGACACTAGGTCATGGATGAATTTAATATTTATTCTGATCCTAAGGTGTTCTGATGCAACCAGAAAAAAATTAAAAACAAGCAAAAACTAAATAAATCATCATTACTAACAACAACAACACATAATAATTTGTAAAATGATTCTTGAATAAGCTAAGGATGAAAGTTTTTTGTAACCCAAGGCAGAGTTCAAGAATAAGCTTAGCCTAAATATGTACCCAAAGATGCTGTGTATAGCTCAACTTAAAAGAGAGACATAGTTTCTTCTCTCTTAATATTTTTAGCTTCTAAAATAGGAGACTACATCTGAAGTACAATGTATCATCAGGACTGTAATACTGAGTTGGCCACACCTATTCCAGGCATTGCCAAGGATATCAGGGCATTTGAGATGGATCCCTGCTGGTCTGAGGACAGTTATCTCCCAGAATCCTCTTTAACCCTTTCCCAAGGGAGTTTTGTCTTGATTTTGGTGCTGGCAGAGAAGGATGATTATGACTCATGAGACTGTCCCTCCCCTTCTCTATAATTGTTAGGAAGAGAAGTCAAGATGCTGCAAGAGCTGAGGGAGGTAGAAATTGGGAGAAGGGAAATTAGAGTTTTAGAAAAGGGAAGGAAGCTGCAAGCATGAAGTTGCCACCTCCAGATGCTTGATCCTAGACGGTATGAGCAAATCATGCATGAAAAGTGTTAGGGTGGATTTTTCATTGCTGAAATCCTACAACACATACTAAAATCAGGCCTTTATTTCCCCTTTCCATTAGAAGGTTAGGAGACCTAAGGGAAAATCAGTATCATGGAGGTTTTCACAACTTGAATAAAATGGGATTCACCAGCCCAGCTCTACCTTCCACACAGTAATAGCCTTATAAATCCCCCTAGGTTTTATTATCTGCTCTGTCTCTACACTTTACAGTTTCTATGTGATCTGCTGACTTAATCTGAGCATTGCTGCGCTTTGTCAGCCACATTTCCATAGTAAATTTAGGATTTGGGGACTTGCCATTCACCTTACAGCTGGATTTTCTTTATGTATTGTCTTCCCTAATTAGAATCTAAACTCCTTGAGAACGAGGACTAGCTCACTTTTTTGGTATGTATCTCTAGCAAATAACACAGTGTTGGAATACAGTTTAATAAATGCTTTTTTATTCATTCATTCATTTATTCATCCATTTCAAATTGGTTTGTCTTTCTGTCCTTAATTATTTTGTCTTTAACCAGTAAAAGAAATCAAAATCTTAACTGACTCCATTGCTAAATTCTGTTAAAATTTGAATGTGAAACTACAAGCAATTTAAAGTGTCTAGAATGGGAAAATAAATTGCCAATGTCTTGTTTATCCAGAGCATAATCTCTTCCTGGGAGTTTCTTTTAAGAGAAAATTATTGATTCAATTTTACAACTTTTCAGAGTAGAAAGAAAACATCTTTCTAGGTCTTTTCCAGACAAGTAAAAAAAAAACACTGCTGGATAAATGACTGTCTGAGCTAGGGAGATGTTGAAGATATGTTTTAACAATAGGGCTCCTTTGGGGAGGAGGAAAAGTATATTGGCAGATTTTTAAGTTTAATCTACGTTTCTCATTTTCTCCATCACTTTCTCAAGACTGGAATTAATAAAACAATAAATCAATCCCTGATTTGTAGCTCTGCCAATTTCTGAAGTGCAAATACTCATAATTTAACATTCACCTGAATGAGGCAATATGAATTGCTTACAGAGCACACATGAAGGAGATACTCATATTTTCTGCAGCCTACTTTGAAAGAAGAACTGCATCTCTAGAGAGGAATTGAGAAAGTAGCCAGAGAGAGACAATTATGCCTAAAGGAGAGATAAATTAACCCCAAAAAAGTGGCAGTGAAAGTGACTGATAGCCCAGTTCTGCATTATAAAGGATGGATGATAGAGCAAGAAGGTAGAAGGGACCTTTAATCTAAATTCCCTGTTTCATAGATACTAACAGAAGTAAAATGACATCCAGGATGATACAGAGAAGCCACCAAACTCTAATTTGAACTCAAATCCTCTAACTAAATATAGAGTTATTCTTTCCATGGCACCATACTGCTTCTTATTCAAATTCCTTTCTTTTTTGCTTCAACTTGCTCCATGTTCTGAGACATTGAAGATTATATCAAAGCATCAAGGATCAGTGTGAGGGCATAAGCATGCACAGGCCAAATGTGCCCAGATGTTCCCTGGCACACCCTGCAATGAGCTTTATTATTACCTCTTTCCCTTTTTTCTACAGTATGGCCACACCTATTTTATTTTTTTTATGTACCCTAGATGAATTAGAGTCCCAAAACTTTTGGAGATCCAGAACTTTGCCTCTGGTGTAGCGCAGTTCTGTGCTCTGCTTTATACTTAAGAAAAGGACAAGAAACAAGTAAGAGATTGGGATTATGAAATTGCATCTTTTCTCATTCTGCCTAGGGAACTTGTCTGATAAAAATGAGAGGAAATGTTAGAGGAATAAAAATATCACTGTATGCTATCACTGCATCTCTAGACAATGTCTTTCCTAGAGGGGGGGGAAGCTCCATAGAACCAGAGTTAAGTGAGTAATAATGCTTTTAGCTGAGTGAAATCATATTAAAATAATCCTTAAGACAGCCTTGAAAAGTATGAAGTCACCTAAAAGGACAGGTTAAGGGTGAAAAGGAAAAGGCCCATCATCTTTTGATATTTATCTTAGTGAAAAGGGATAGTTTATGGGCTGTATATACATATTTCTGAAGCTTTTTCTTTTTCTTTTTTTTTTTTTTTTTTGGTCTGGTCAACAAATATTTATTAAATGTCTACTATGTGCTAGAAACTGTGCTAAATGGAAAATTATTTTTCCTTCATTTTTGAAGGGGACCAATGACATCTTAGAGTGACATCTTGACTTGCTTGTGAATTGGATTTAAGACAGAGTTGCACAAAGTCATCAGCTTCACTCTCCCTTCCTGTGTCATTGAAGTCAAATGGCAAGACAAAAGTAGTAATAACTGGAGATGACCTAGGATGTATTTAGTGGATAATCTTGGAGTCTTTGATGTTTGACCAAGTTCTAAAACCTTATAGTACCTGCTTTAGCCACCTGTATAGCTGTTGTAACAAATTGTTCACATTTGCTCGTTCCACTGGGGAAAATCTTCACAAGCTTGGGATAGATATCCCTCTAACTTACTAACAAGTTTGAGGACTAGCACTTCTGGTGTAAGGGCTCGCCAAGCCCTTTTCAGGTCTTCTTATCTGTTTAGTGTCCACATGATTCATACTGTCATGTATGGCTCCAGAAAGCTGTGGCATGCCCAATAGCCACATGGTTTGGTAGACTGACTAAAAACCAAACTAAGTTGGGAATATTAAAAAAGACAAAACCATCCCTTGTCCTCCAGAAACTGAGTGGAAAAACCACATCCTTCACTCCCATACATTGTTTTCTGAATCACTGACCAGTTCTAGCAACATGAACTTCCTCAAACTCAAGACTAGGGTGAAGGAGTCATACTTAAATTTATTTTGGAAATGTTCTGGAGTAACATCAGGTGTGATCAAAGAGCCAAAGAGAGTAGCTGACTCTAATGTGCTAGTCTCCAGAATCAGATCCTGTCTATGACACAGAGTCTTGAGGAAGATTGGTAGTGGGGTAGATGGGTTGTGTTAGGATGGACCATGACTGTCAGAGTCACTGTCATTATTGCCTTAGGGATGGATCTACTTCTGGGTTCAGAAATTGTCTTCCTGAAGATAAAAGGAAAAAATCCAACAAAAGTCTCTTTCTGATTAGGAAACATATTCTTCTTATTTAGTTATGTCTTTTCCTTCCCTCTCTTCTACAAGACTGATCTTCATTATGACTTTGACAATCATGCTCCACTCCATTACTTGACAAAGATAGCTCTGTTGACAAGAGTTCATCCTTTTTGATCTTGATCAACCAATCATTTTGGATATAGTCCTAAACACTGAGAACCAATTAGGAGCTGTGTATCCTTTCCTCAGAGAGTATGAACACATTTCTAGGCAGGTTACCCTTTAGACACCTCCAAACAAAGGCCCCTCTAATCTTGAAGTGATATGGGAGATCATCAATTTGAGCAGTTCTCTGATAAATCCCTTGTTACAGCAATCCCTTGTTGCTGGAATAGCAGAACCAGGGAAATAATTTACACAATAAAATCAAAGTTGTAAAACAAATTTAAAAGACTAAAGAAATCGGATCATTGCAAAATCCGACCATTCTTGTAGTGGTGATCTAAGCTATTCAATGGATTCAATGATGGAGATGGATTTAATGTTAAAATAAGGCATATATCTTTAGACATGACCAATGTATATAGTGTGCTTTCTAAAGCCCCCCAAGTTGGGGTGACAAAACATACTATTGCTTTCTAGAGCCCCACACTGGAGTGATTAAAATATCCTGCTTTCTAGAGCTCCCAAATTGGGATGATAAAATGTATCATTGCTTTCTAACGTCCCCATGCTGGGGTGCCAAAATATACCATCCGGACTAGCTTTCTGGAGGACCGTAGGACCAGTCTGAGTCCTTGGTCTTAGTGGAGGAATAAAGGAGGCAGAAGACTCAGGAGGATGGTCAAAGATGGAGTCTGTTTATTTTAAGTCCTCTCAACCCTTAAATACCTTAGTAGGATTACATCACAGCTCACTGAACATGTGCCAACTGTAGAACCATTACATCACCACATCACCACAGCACACTGTGAATGTGTTAACTATAAGCATCCTGCTATTGATATATAAATTCCTTTTACTGTAAGTATCCCTTGCTTCAAGTAGAACACAGGTGGCCATGCCTTCTTTTACTTCTCAGGAATGGTGAGAACACCAAAGGGAAGTGGTCACACCCTCCCTGACTTCTCAGGAAGGCCAAGAGCCCTGAAGGGAGAAGGGGAGCCAAGCCAGACATTGTCAGCAGGTTCCCTCTGGGGTGAAGGGTCTTATACCTCACCCGAGTTTCCCCACTATCTGTGGCCCTCTATAAATGTGAGAATTTGTTTTGCTTGACTCTGCATATTTGTTATGAGGACATTTGTTTAATTGGAGGTGGTGGTAGGAAAATAAAAGGAATGTTTATTAAATGGTAAAAGAAAATTAAGGCATTTCAACGTGGAGACGACTCAGTGGAGCATCAGCATGAGGACTGACATAGAATGAAGAATGCCTTGTTATTCTTCTCTCAGTCTTTTGTGGTTCCAGAGTTTTAGGTCAACGGTCTTAAAGAGTGGACTTAAAGCTAGAAGATATGATGATTTCATTTATCTGGTTATCCCCAGGTAAACTAAACCTGACATGTTGATTGTGAAATCTACCTGTAGACCCAGTTGGTTCAAATTTATTCTACATAACATAAGTATATCTCAAGATTGAGCACCATTTAAACCTCTCCATATTTCACATGTAAGTTGGACTAAATGATCTCTGAACACCTTTCTATCCCTGGGATTTTATGACCTACATAGAGCTTTTGGCAATGAAGACTGATTGATGATTTGTCAAGAAGCTTTGTGAGATGGAGACAGTGAATTAGACTCAATAATGGTCAAAGGTCCCTTTCTCAACATCAGTTCTTTTAACAGATCTAGATTTCTACAACATATCCTTCAACTGTAAATTTGTATGAATGGTTAATTTTGAATTTTACCAGTTATTTATTCATATATATCAACTACAAAAAATTCATACTTTTAAGTGGAAAAAAAATTACCTTCCTTGAAATACTTTAAGGTTTTTATGTAAAATATCTGTCTACCTGGAATGCATTTTTTTTCTTTTTTGAAGCTGCCCGTATACCTTTTGAACAATTACTTTATGCCTATTCTGAGAGGAGATTTGAAAATGTTTAACTACAGTTGTATGTATAACTCCTGTCAACAAAACCAAATATTTTCTTCAATGTCATCTTCATCACAGAAGAAATAGTTAAGGTGTTATTTTTGGCCTCTGATGATTTTATAATTTTATTTGCAAATCAATGAAAATCTAATAGCAATACAAATAAATTAAAGTTTTACTTAAGGGAAAAAAGTGACAAATTCTTGGTGTCACAATATTAATATGATATTTCAAATTACAGAAATACACATATTTGCACTGTCACCATTATAAGACAAATATGTTAACAGCTAAAACATTTTTAAAATGTATTGAGATTTAACACATAATTGTGTTAGATCTCAAATGTACTGAAATCAAACACAAATCAAAAATTCATTGAGATCTGACACATGATGATCTACATTCTGAAGTTCAATAAATTACTTTTCTTCCTTGAGGAATAGAGAGGTAGATTTCAATTTAGGGGAAAAAAATTGAATAACTAGAACTATTTGAAAGGAGAATAGCCTTTATTCAGAGATAGTGAGCTCCCCATCACTAATCATCTTCTGATGGAGGCTTGATCACTACCCATGAAGATGTTCTAAGGGAAAATCATGTTTCATATGTGAGTTGGACTAAATGATTTCTGAGTTCCCTTCTATTCCTGGGATTCGATGACCTACATAAAATTTTCAGCCATGAAGACTGAGTGTTGATTTGTCAAGAAGCTCTGTGAATTGGAGATCTTGCATATCTATACCTATCTTTACTTTCCTAGTCTCTTGTGTTTTCTGAATTTCAGGCCAAAACTACAGACTGGAAAAGTCAGAGACAGTTATAAACTTCAGAAAAGCAGTAGGACTGAAACTAGATGTGGGCTTGCAAACAACATTCTTAGAGCTGGAAAAGATTTTAACAATATCTAGTTTAAACCCCTCCTTTTGTAGAAGATACTGAGTAAAGTACGTTGACAAAGATCACACTCTCACACTCACAATTGTTTAATGATGTCTCTGGGAATTGAACCCAAGCCTTCTAATCCTAAATGTTATGATCTTTCAAAACCATAAAATTTCCCCTTAGAGGCTGAAAAAAACACTTAAATACTGCTTTTAACAAATATTTCTAACATCAGAAAATTATATACTCTCGCACAGAGATACTTATTTTGTCTTTAGCAGACTTACATAAATTACTCCTAGATCATCAATACTCCTAGATTTGCATGGAGGTGAAAGAGAGATGCAATTTTCAAACATTACCTAGGATACACAAATGCTTATTCTTGGCTTCTTCCCTCTATTTCAGAAAATTGGCTTCTGTTGCCCTAGAATAATATGAGCAACTTGGAGGAAGATCCTTCTTCACTCTTCCATCTCTGCATTTTGTTCTTGTTGTTCAGTTGTTTCAATAATGCCCTAATTTTTGTGACCCCATTTGGGATTTTCTTGGCAAAGGTACTGAAGTAGTTTGCCATTTCCTTCTCCAGCTCATTTTTACTGTGAGGAGACTGAGACAAACAGGGTTAAAAACTTGTCCAAAGTCACCCAGCCAGGAAGTGTGTGAGGGCAGATTTGTACTCAGAGGATGAGTTTCCCTTACTCCAGGCCTGGCACTTTATTAACCATATCACCTAACTGCTCATTTTGTACTATAGAGACACTTCTAACAAAGAGTTTGGGTAATACCTTAGATCAGGGATTACTAACTTTTTTTGTGTAATAGACCTCTTTGAAAATCTGTAGAACCTATAGGCTTCTCATAGTAATGGTTTTAGATGCATAAAATACATAGGGTTATAAAGGTAATCAATTATATTGAAATAAAAAAAATCCTATCCAAGTTCATATATTCCCCTTAAATCTGTCACTGTACCACTCAGGGAGAACCACAGACCTTCGGTCAAGAACTTTTGTTTATGATGCCCTCAGCCTCAGATGGTCTGTCTGTTCTGAGCATCATTGTCATGAGGGCTCTGGTCAGCTAAATCAAGAGGAGATGTTATGCAAATCCCAACAGACTGTAGTTCTTTTTCAAATGTTCTCCATAATATTTTGAGCCATCAAAACTTTTGGTAGAATCATAGCTCCCTGGAAACTCAGGGAAATGCAAAGCTGAGCAGGAATCTCTGTAGTCTATTATTTATCTGCAAGTCTTATATTTAGCTTTAGGAACTGGGTCTGCAATAAAAGAAGGCATTATGGAATCAAGAATAAGAGATATAATGAAGAATATCCACCAAGGAAAACTTTACCACATATTGTCATGTCACTAGGCAAGACCTTCCATAGGAAGTATTTCATCAGATGAAATTATATTAAAAATAAGGATTAAGGTTAGTTTTGAAACAGAATTGACATCAGATCAAAAGTGCTAGATTGAAGTCAAAATGAGTTGAAATCTGGTATCAGATAGTAGGTGTGTGATCCTAAGCAAGTCACTTAATCTTCATTCAGTTCCTCATCTGAAAAAAAAAAATGAGCAGGAAAAGGAAATGGCAAACTATTCTATTATCTTTGTCCCAACACCCAAACAGGGACACAAACAATTAGATTTTTCTGAAACCACTGAAAGACAATAAACAAGAAAGACAAAAACAAAGCCATATTTGGGACCGAGGTACTTAAGTGATACTTCTTTCCTGAATTAATAATTGTTCTTAACTATAAATAAAATGTTTAATTTTTATATAAAGTTTTATGTGTAAAGAGTGCATTCAGAGAGGTGGTATTAAACAAGATGCTAATTTATAAGATTCTAATGATTTTAAAAAGTAAAATAGAAACTCTAACATTCCTTTTCAAAAGAAGAGACTTTTCAGTTGGCTATCCCACAACCAGCTTAATCTCCACCTAGGTCTCTTAGAATGTTTCTTTATTAGGCTTCTAGCTGGAATTAGCCTCCAGTTTTCTGAGAAATCTAAGGAATGGGCATTAGGGATACTGGAGACAATTAAATGGGGAAATGGAGCACTGGAAAGGTGCAAGGAAGTAGGGAAACTTCTTTCATTAAGAAACAAAATATTTCATATAACACAAATCATACAGTGGGACTCTTCATGACATTTAAAAAGTTCTAGAGACATAATTAATTGTAATTGCTCATTTTGCTAATAATGCTAACATTGGTCAGTGGCACTCTGGAATACTAGACAACTAAAGAAGTGGATTCACAGCTTACATGTCCTTGGAAAGTGGATGTTCCAGAAGGCGGCAATCAACTCTGGTTAACAAGTAATGAGAGAGAATGATTATTACAATAAGGGAATTTGATTATGTCTATAACTTCTAAATTACCCCTAGCCTGAAACAATCTAATCAAAGAATTTATCTCTTTCTCCTCCTTAAACCTGGGTAGAAGACAAGAGGCTTCACTATCTTAAATTAAATTCCTTGTAAAGTTGGGTTTGTTAGGTTTGATCAAGATTGAGAAGAGTTAATTCAGTCTCATATAATGAGGACAATAATATCCTTCAAGAGACTGAACTTTTGAAATGAGAACCATAGAAAAGGAGAGTAGACTCTGGATCTCCTCAGATTCCTAGTTATTAATAATTGTTTCTCTCACTTATTTGGTAGCTCTTATAAGCAGGAGTGACATGTGACCAAATGACTCATAAAGTGATGGCAAGGCATAGTGAAAAGATCATCGGCTCCAGAACCAGAAAACCTGGATTCAAATTTTATCTCTGATGCTTAAGTCCTTTGTGACTTTAGCCAACACTTTGTCCTCTTATTCTCATTTTCTTTATCTGTAATAAATTAGATAGGCGGCAGCTAGATGGCACAATGGATAGAACCTCGAGCCTGGAGTCAGGAAGACCTAAGTTCAAAATTTATCCTCAGACACTTACCAGCTGTGTGACCCTGAGCAAGTCACTTAACCCTGTTTGCTTTAATTCATTGAAGAAGGAAATGGCAAATTGCCCCAGTATCTTTGCCAAGAAAATCCTATGGACAGTATGGTACACAAGGTCACAAAGTATTGAACATGGCTGAATGACAACATTGAACTAGATGGCATTTGAGATCTATACCTGAATGCTGACCATGACATCATATAAAAGGCAAGACTCATTAAAAAAAAAAAAAAAAAAAAAAAAAAAGGAAGAAGACTAGACCAGGATTTAATCCTTTCTCTAGTCATTTCCCTTCTCCATTTTCCCATTTACTCCCAGACCTGACTTCCTAAGTAAGGATACTTTGTTGATTATAGATTTCATTGTTTTATAATACCACTCCTTCTGGTTCAGTTTCTTAGTTTTTAGCTTCAGGTACTGGCAAGGAAGATGAATGGGTCCTATTTTGTAATTGCGTTTCCCACATCAAGCACAGGTTTTGAGTAAAACACATACTCTCTCTCTCTCTCATACTCTCATACACACACACACACACACACACACACACACAAGTTAATATAAATCATAAGACCAAAACTCCTAGCAAAGGATGCATAATCAGAAAACTGTCTTAAAAGCAAATCCTTCACCATAATCCTTCAATTTAGTGCAATAGACACTTTCTAAAACCTTTAATGCTCAAATCTTTTGAAAATTTCTTAATTTATCACCAAAATCATTCAATTACATAATTCAATCCCACAATTACAATAACAATGAATTTTTTATAATGTATGTTTAGGGATGGGTTGCAGGAGAAGGAAAGGAAGATTAGGACTGAAAGGACTATGTGGTCCAAGATTCTTTGTTTTATGGAGAAGAATACAGAATCCTTAAGGGTCTTCGATAGGATCATAGGATTAGATCTGCAAGGAGTCTCAGATTCCTCTCTCAATTCCCGCCTCCTCCCCCCCATGTTAAGTGAGTAAAAATGTGGCATAAGAATATATAAGTGAGTTTCACATAAATTGTTGCAAAAAGTTATTATTGTTGTTTGTTCTCCATTCTCAATGAGGACCAATGACATCAGGATGGTGAAGTCTTGATTTGCAAATAAATTGTATTTAAATGAGTTAGAACTGTGCAAATTAACTAGTTTTACTCTTTCCTTCAGACTCATCTGGATCCAGTGGCAAAATATAGATCAGAATGACTGGAAAAGACCTTGGATGCATTAGGAGACTTTGGCCTTTTTAATCTAAGAACTTTCCTAGATCTTAGTTTGTCTTAAGCAACACCCATTCAATGACTAAAGTTAGATAAGAAATGAGGCAAAAAATAACTTATTTTATCTAGTTTGGGAGGGGATGACCCCAAAAGTAGGGACATGACTGAAACAACAACTATCTGATTCTAAAGTTAGAGCTCTTTCAAGTATGTCAGAGGTCTTTAGAAGACAGTTTTCCCAAATACTGTCTTCTAATTGTTGATTGTCTATTTGTTTTCAATGTGTTTGACTGAGTGGCATGAATTCAAGGCTCTTTACATTCTTTGTTGTCCTTCTCTGAAAATTATGTAGCTTTATAATGTTCTTCTTGAATTGCAATGTCTAGGATTCAACACAATATTCCAGAGATAGTCTGGCCAGGGCAAGATTTAACAATATTAGAATCCTGCTAACCCTGTACATTACTCCAATGTAGTTTGATTTCATATGTTATTGCTGTTGTTTAGTCATTTCAGTTGTGTTCAACTCATCATGATACCATTTGTATTTTTTTTTGGCAAAGATACTGGAGTAGTTTGCCATTTCTTTTAAAGGTAAGAAAACTGAAGCAAATGGAATTAAGTTAATTACCCAAGATCTTACAGCTAGTAAATGTCTGAGGCTGGATTTGAACTCATGAAGATGAGTTTTCCTCGGTTCTCTAACCACTGTGTAACTAGTTGCACCATTTTGTATTAGCTTTTTCATTTTAGTAATACCAGTGGCTCATATTGATTTTGTAATTTACTGAACTCCTGAGATATTTTTTCCAAACTCACTTAATTATATTTCTCTATGAAGTAGAATTTTTGAGCTAGAGTGAAAGATTTCACATGTATCTTTAAAAAATTCATCTCATTGGATTTAGTTCAATGTTTTAACTTATTAAGATCTTCTTGAGTGCTAATTCTGATGTCTAGTTTGCTAATTATTTTTAATACATTTCTAAGAATGGTATAAGGAAGGCAGTGATTTAAAAAAATAAAAAATTCTAACACAGGACAAAGCCTTATTATGTCTTGGGATGCCTTGGGACTTCACTGGAATATCAGCCAATAAGCATTTATGAAGCACCTATGAAGCACCAGGCTCTAGGCTAAGATCTGGGGATACAATAAAAGAGTCAAAAGACAGTACCTAATATCAAGGAATATCAATTCACAATCTAATAAGGAGACAACAAAAAATATTTATGCACAAGATTTTATATACATATATATATAATAGGAAATAATTTATAATATAATATAGTAAATATATTAAATAATATGACACATAAATTAAATATATTAATATGATAATAATTTATAACATTTATAATATAATAGAGAAATAATTTAGAAAGAAATAATTTAGAATTAGAGAAGGTTGGGAAAGCCTTTCTATATCTCAGATTTTAGTTGTGACTAAAGAGGCCAGTAACCTAAGAGGGTTACCTAAGCCTTAGAGGAAGCCAGTAACCTAAGAGAGTTACCTAAGAGAGATAAAAAATTAAAGCACTAGCCATTTACATTATATTATGAAAGGAAGAATTGAGAAGTAGAACATCTGCTATAGGTCATGAGTATTTGAAAATGGAAAGAAAGATTAGAAAGGGAAAAATTTGGGGCCTCAAATCTTCTCGTTAGTACTTTGGAATAACCCTGAAGTTCCAGGACTCATTGACAATGTCCAAATAACATAAATATAGCTTTCTTTCCTTTCTGCATGTTGCTCTCCAGGGAGAAGGAAGGGGTTGGGGAGTGTCAAAAGAACATGGGAAACATTTTTCCTTCCTGTGTATTCTGGAAGAAAATAGATCACTTTGAATATTTTCAAGGGGCAAAGAGATAATGGTGTTATTTAAGTTAGGTTCTGATGTTTTCTTTGTTTTTCTTTAAGAAAAAAAAAGACAAGCTTTATTATTACATTTTCCAACGAAGATTATAATCATTTTAATCAACCCAGCTGTCCAGGTCAGAAGCTGACAAGAAGTTTACTCAGGGAAAGGACAAATAAAGATGAGAGAGATTGCTTCTTTCCCCTCCCTTCCTCTATTCACCCCAATTTATCTTCTGCTCTTTAGCTTCTGAGAGCAACTAACTCACATTCCCCCAAAGGGAGACAAAATATTAGAGGATGAATTAATTGGGTATTTTCAAATGTCAAAACATTTAAAACAGACATTTTCCTCTAAAGATAGATGACAACTTCTTTAAATGTGCTGAATTTTATGTCTCATTTTTAGGTACAAAAGAAAGAAAAAACACCTGGAATGCTAACTGGTGGGCCATTAAAAACAAAAGACAAAGGGCAACCCAAGCAAATGGTCTGCCCTTATTTTCTGAAAATCCAACATAAAGGGGACACCTGTGGAAGACTATCTCTCTTCCTCACATTAAAACAAAGAATTAGAATCCTGTCTTTCTGAAGTGGCTGTGATCTCATTGTTTCTTTCTAGGCTTCTAGCACCCTAAACATCTAGTCTTCCCTTATCTTCCATCTGCCTAAGTTGAAGGTCCTGAAAATGACTTTTCTAAGAGTAGAAAGAAAGGGGGAGGGTGCTTAAACCTTTTCTTTTTTTGTCAGTTATTTTATGTATGTCAGACTTCATGATTCCATTTGGATTTTTCTTGGCAAAGCTATTACAAACTATAAGGGTTTGCCATTTCCTTTACCAGTTCATTTTTTCATCAGATAAGAAACTAAGGTAAACAGGGTTAAGTGATTTGTCCAGGGTCACACACAAGTATCTGAGATCAGATTTGAACAATTAAAGGAGATGACTACATCCTAGGAACTGAAATCAAATCCTTTCCATTTGATAATTTCATCAAAGAATCAAATAAACCTTGCTCTCTTTTTTTATTCAACAATAAATGAAATTCAATATATATTTGCTAAGTACTCACTACAGACAAAACACTAATAATCAAGGAATGTTTTTTAAATGAGCAGGAGAAAGAAACGGCAAAATACCATAGTATTTTTGCCAAGAAAACTCCAAATGGGTTTTCAAACAACTAGACATGACTAACAACAACAAAGATTCTCTTTTGACTCTAAATCAATAAATCTATGTTCCTCCAGATTTTGTCCTCTCCATATTTGGTAAACACACCATCTGTGCCTTTAAGTCAGTTATCAAAATGTTAAAGACCATAAAAATAATCAATGTTACCTGAAGTATGGAGACATCCAAAGTACCCACTGGTATAGAGATTAGGGAAAGACTAAAGTACCATGGGTTGGGATGACTGCTGAGAGTTTAGGATCAGAGAATATCAGCTTCAATAGAATTTAAAGGTCATTCATCTCAAACCCCTGATATTACAAAGAAATAAACTGAGGCCCAGAGAAAGAAAGTGAGTCATCCAATGTCACCTTTAGGAACAATTAGAAATTAAAGGATGAGGAAGTTTCTGATAGGATGGGAAAGAACATTCCCTGATGAAAGAGGTATGAAAAGGTGACGAATGAAAGGTATATTTTGATGACAGTAATTTCAGTAATGACCCCATTTAGGGTTTCCTTGGCAAAGATATCAGAGTGGCTTGCCATTTCCTTGTTCAATTTTACAGGTGAAGAAACTGAGTTAAACAGGGTTAAGTGATTTGATCAGGGTTACACACCTAGTAAGTGTCAAGGATGAATTTTAACTTATGTTTTCCTTACTCTAGACCTAGCTATCTGTTCCCTGCACTACTGCTCCTCTAGTAATAAATAAATAATTCCATAGTTCAAAGGGTTTTTTATACTTTTTTAATTGAAAAAACTATAATCATTACTTAATCAAATTTTAAAAAATTATCTTTATGAAAAAAAGAGCTTTTTTAGCATCCTTTCCAAAGTCTTAATTTGTTTCTAACACTCAATCAAAGTTCAGGAGTAGAAAAGAGGTTCTCTTAGAGGAAAGAATTGTATAGATAGGAAAAGACTTAGAGAACCTTGATTTAAAACAGCTAATAAAAGTATCTTTTGGGTTCACTTAGTATCTTATTGAAAGAAGAACCCTTAGAAGGAATGGATATAGTATTAGGTTTTTGCTCAATTTTTTTTTCCTTCCTTATATTTCAAAACATTTTTTTCAAAAGATAAAAAGATGATGGGAAGGGGAGAAGAAAAAGGTGGAAAGAAAATTAGCATTTATATGTTATATGCTAGCCACTGTGCTAAATCCGTGATAAATATCTAATTTGATCAGGATGACTCTTACAAAAGAGAAAAAGAGAGGAACATAGGGAAAAATCTGGGTTAATTAAAACCAAAAGATATTTTTTAAATATGCTTTTAAAAAATTGAATGATTATAGGGAAATATGTGTGACATTTTAAGTGACCAATGTTCTGCAAAACATTAGCTGAACTTTCACCCAAGGTATGTAATTAGGTTTTATGTCACTGAGAAATTTTGCGTATTTGAGAATGTTGTAAATTGTTAAGTAGCTCACAAATACCTCATCAGAAAGGGATTTTTGAATACAGCATGAATTTTTGTCCATGTAGTTTCTCTAAGCAGAAATGCTTATAATTAGAATAATTTAATGAATAAGTTGTTTCTGGAAGACTTGTGCTCAAAAGGCAGAATACAGTTTTTTCCCCCAACATAGAAGTGTTTATTTATTTTTTTTTCTATCAGTATGAATTATTAAGAGTCTATTGTGGTAAGCATTTCTCTTTTGGAATTGTACCATATCTGCTTTACATCACACATAGAATACCTTTGGGAGACCATACACATGAAATCAAATTTTAAACTATAAACACATTTTCTCAGGGTCACAGGGCATAAACAACTCATATGCTAGAAGAAAAAAAAAGATCCTAAATGCTATTATTAGAGGCTAAGCACCTAGATAGCTCAGTGGAGCTTAGAGTCAGGAAGATTCATCTTTCTGCATTCAAATCTAGTCTCTCACATTTACTACATTTACATTGTGTGACTCTAGAAAAATCACTTAATCCTGTTTGCCTCATTTTCCCCATCTGCAAAATGAGCTGGAGAAGGAAATGGTTTGCCCCTCCAGTAACTTTGTCAAGAAAATCCTAAATAATATCATGAAGAGTCGTGAAGACTGAAAAATGACTCAACAGCAACAAAACCAAATCAACAGGAGTGAATTCACAGAAGTGATCCATATAGATCTTTTGTGTAAATCCAGAATAGGGTCCCTTTGTGAAAGAGTTGGGAGAGAGGATAATGGAGCACCAAAACATCCTGAGACGTAATTGGTAGATCCTTAATAATATGTGATGTTGAGCAAATTATTTCCATTCTTTGGGCCTCAATTTCTTCCGCTGTACAGGATTTATGATGGATCTGAATGAACTCCAAACCTTCAACATTCTATGATTCTATGCCTGAGTCCAGTCTCAACAGCTCTTAGGGAACAGACTTATGAGGCACCAGAATACCTTAACAGAAAGGGCTGAAATGGAAGCATAGATCACTACTTATTTCACTTTTCTTCCAGTGAACTTTCCCTGCCTTTTTCTTCCTTGAGGGAAGGAACCGTCCCACATTTTCTTTGGATTCCCAGTGCCTGGCACACATTGAAAACATTTAATGAATGCTTGTCGATTGATTGAAGGCCTTCCAGCCACATGATTCAGTGTTTTTACGTAGTTAAAAAGATGGAAAGAGGTAAAGAGATTGGGGTAGGAGAAAAGTAACATAATTCATGGAAAATTTCTTAATTGTCCCCTTTAGAGGCCCCAAATCTAATCTCCAACTAGCTATATGATTAGGGGCAAGTACCTCTGGCCTGCCAATAAAAATGACATTATTACTACATCTGTGGCCTGTATGGTACAATAGAAAGACTACTAGTTCTGAGAATATGAATTCATATCCTGCCTCTAATATTTACTTCATGAGTGAACTTGGTCATCACTAACTTCTCTGGAACTCAGTTTCCTCATCTATAAAATCAAGAGGAGAATCTCCAAATTTCCTTCAATTCTAATTTCTACGATTCTTGTATTCAGTATTCAATCATTCAAATTCAGATTCTTATATTTAGTATTTAGTAATTCAAATACACCTTTCCTGACTGAGAATAGCGTGTTCCTTCTACCATACTTGGTCCTAAAAAGAAAAATGAATAAACAATGTATTTCAATAACCAAGGTAAACTGATTTATTCTTGCCTGAAGGAGTGAGGGACAAGAGGCCAAGTTAACATTTTAATATTCTATGTTTATGCTTAAACAGGTTGTTGTATGTATGGGTCTAATGTGCTAAGGTCTTTGGGGGTGATCCAGACATTCTCTAGGGGTGCCACTAATTTTCCTTTGAGGTATGGGTAGAGTCAGAACTAGAAATAAACAAGGTAGAAAGATGCCAGGAGTTCAGTGAGCAATGGGAAGCACATCAATAGAAATGTTTAAAAATATCTTTTCAATTATAAATGTTCAAATATTTAATGTCAGAAAATTCTGCTTTCTGTGGTATTTATTTTATGGCTATTAAAGTTAAGAGAGACAGCATACCACAGAGATCTCCTGCCTTAGTTCAAGCCCTATGACATATGTTGATTTTGTGGCTCTAGGAAAATTATTTAAATTTTCTGTGCCTACTAGGTGCTCACTCTAAGACTATAAATTGCAGATTGAGTATCCATCTGTAGTAGTAAGAGAAGTTTCCTTATCAGGAGCTCTCTACACAAAAGAAACTGCAAGACTGGACCAAAAGAAGGCAAATCATATGTCTTACAGTGAAAGCTCAGATGGACAGCTCTTCATTGGGTAAAACCTTACATCTTGTTGAAAAATTACAAATTACAGTTTTGTCCCAAGTATTGCTGTGCAGATCATTTCTCCTAAAGTAAACAAACTCCAGAAGGATAAGCCAGGGATGTTCCTTGTTGAGCTTGGAGCTGAAACCAAGACCTAGAATAGGTCATGACCATTGGCCATCTCAGTATTGGACCCAGATGACTCTGTGGGAAAATGTGAGGCTGGTGACTTTGCACAGCTCTCCCTCACTTAAATCCAATTCACTTGCATATCATAATATAACCTCCCTGATATTATGGTCCTCCTTGAGAATGAAGGACAAACAATAAAATATAACAACCACAACAACAACCTCACTGATATACCTGAGATCAGCCTGGACAAGAATAGAGATCCAGCGGAGATAAATGGTTGACTCAAAGGACTTCTACAATTCTTAAATTCTAAGGAAAGCAGTGGAGTATATAGAAAGAATCTTGACTTTTGAATCAGAGAACGTGGATTCAAATTCTAACTCTGACATTTATTTACATGTGTGATCTGTCACTTGCTTTTCTTGGTTGCAAATTTTTCATCTGTAAAATGAAGAGATTAAATATAAGGTTCCTGAGATTCTTTGTAATTCTTGATATATGACCCTGCTGACCTATCATTGATATTTGTGTTATAAAACATAGTCTTTAGAGAATTCTAACACAAATTGCTTGTCCTTACCTAGGTACACTCTTTAGCACTCAAACTACTCTCAGTTTAAATATGTTTTTACCTCTTTCTCAATTGCTGTGGCCCCAAAGATAGATGTTTCCTTTGGCAGGTTTTCTGTTCTGCTGATTCATAAAGGTAACACATTTTCTTTCTCTTTTGGCAATGTGATTTTTCTGGTTGTAGCATGAAAAGTGAGGATTATAATCTTCTTTTTTAATAATGAAAAACTTTTGACTCATTGAGATCTTGTTGGATGAATCTCTTTTCAGGAGTAGGTGGAAAGATGACTAATGGAAGAGGAGGCTTTTTTGTCAAGGTGATTTGTTAATTGTGGAAATTGCTTTTTTCCCCCCAGTGGTAATTACCTTTTCCACAAATTCTAGTCAGTCAGGGTGTGTAGCTCTTGCATATTCTCTGCATGAATTGTGGTTTTTAAATTTATAACCATCAGATGTTTGAGATGTTAGGGACTTCTCAGATCTTTCAATCCATTCTAATACCACCACGCTGATTTTGTGGAACCAAAATCCAAGATCCAGAGAGAGATAGTTACTTGTCTAAAATTAGCCAATCTAAAATCAAGAAAGGAAGGCAACTCTCTTCATTTGTTTTTTCATTCAAGAAATATAAAAGTATCTACAAGGTATAGTGGAAAAAACCAGAAAGTTATAGAAACAACTTTTATTCATTCATTCAACAAAGTAGGTAAAACATTTTGGTTTAAGACCTCTCTCTTCTAATTAAAAATTGTATGGCATTAGGAAAATCCCTTAATCTCTGGGTCTCAGTTTCCTCATCTGTAAAATGAAAAGGTTGGATTCGACAGTCAAAGAATATATAGATTAAATGTCTAAAGTCCCTTTTACTTGTAACATTTTGTGAAAAAAAATTTGCTAGACTTTAACTATCAGACTTTTTTTCTCTCTCATTATACTACATTTTCTGATTATACAACCCAAAGATGACATGAATTCTTCTGAGAGGTTTGAGCTGGATTTCAAATCAGGTGGTTATGTGTGAAATTACTTCCCTGGAATATGAAGAATATCTTCAATTTTAAAATCCTACCCATTCAACTGAAAGTAATCTTTGCCCCTTCTTTGTGTCCAAGAAAAAGGGGAAAAGAAAAGAAAATATTGTTAGAGCCTGCCTGATTGATAAGAGAAAAAGCACCATACTTAAATTTTGTATACATTACTAAGATGACCTTAGGCTAATAAAAAATTTTTCAGGAAGAAGTCTTTTCTAGACTCTATTTGATTTCCTGGATCCAGGTGGGACTTTGCTGAAAATATCTCAGGCAGGTGGCAATTTATGTTAATTTCAGACCTTTCTAAATGAGGTAATTTATTTTATATCACAGAGTTGCTGAAGATTAAATGAAATAATATATGTAAAATACTTTGCAAATCCTAAAGTATTATATAAATGTTAGAAATTGTTGTTACATTAGTATTTTTTTTTTTATTTTTATTACTCAACCAGGTCTTTCAATACAAGGTTTAACAGCCCTCATTGATAGGAAGCAATTGATTTAACCTCTCTCTACCTCCAATTCAAGTTTTGTCATAGACCATCAGATAGTTGAATATTGATATCTAAGATTTATACCCTTAATTCCTGAAGCTTTTATTCATGTACCTAATTCGTTTAAATAATCCTCACCTTAAAGATTGCCATGCCATTGCTATTGTCTGTATTTTAAAAAAATTCTCTGTAATAATTGAATTATTAAGATTCTTTCTGTTTAGAATTTCCCCTCATTGTTACTCAGTACATACACACACTGAAACATTTCATTTATATGAAGACTGCTTTTTAAAAATTTCAAGTTTCCATAACAAGGCCCTGGATTTGAAAGGAAAGCTTCAAAGTCCTACATGAAGGCAAAATAAGTATATCCAAGTCTGTACACCAAAGTTCATAGGAGAACTCTTCATGCTTTCCTCTGCATCTGTTTTTTCTTACTCTAGCCATAACTCTAAGGAGTTAGTTATTCTCTTTCACAGTACACAACAGATTAAGCATGAGAATTCAAAGATATATCAATCTGGGTGATAGTCAATTAAGAGACCGACAACAATAGACTTTATTAGGGTTTAGATAAATTGGACTGTATGACTCTAATAGTCCCTAAAAGCCTACACACACACACACACACACCCCTAGATAGTTAGATAGAACATAAAGTTTCTAAACTATCTCACATATAGTATTTCATTTGATCTCCAGAACCATTCTATAAAGTAAGTGATATTATTGTCTTTACTTTATGGATGATGCTCAGAGAGATTAGGTGACTTGCCTATGATGATAATGCAGTAATTATGCAGCTAGACCAAGTGTTCTTAAATTTTTTGTGTGTCACTGGTTCCTTTATTAATCTTGTGGAGTTTATGGACCTCTTCTCAGAATAATGTTTTAAAATGCATAAAAGGAAGTATATAAGGCTAAATGGAAAACAAATGATATTGAAATAGTGTTTTATATAATTTATATATTATGTATATTATATGCCATTATATAGAATATACATAGTATAAAATGGAATTTATTATATATTATGTATATTATATATAATTTAATTATATGTAAGTTATATAAATATATAAATCAGATTGAAAAAGCTATCGAAACATATATTTTTACATAAAAATAAACCTTTACTTGAGCTTATAATTCAACCTAGAATCAAAGGATTATTTTAAATGACCTCCTGAGATTCCTTTCACCTTTAGGAGTCTATGTTCCAAAGGATAAACTACGTGACTTTTGTAAAGTCTCCTCACTTCTTTGAGTCTCAGTTTCTTCATTTGTAAAATATGAAAAATAATTTGCATTAATTACCTAATTGAATAATTGTGAAGAACATGTTTTATAATCCTAACATATAAATAGAAAGCATTATTATCAATAATATATACTATTATAATGTACATATAATAATACATCTTTCCATATATAATCAACATTGTATAATAAGACTATTTTCCTGAGCTCTTAGAATTTAGCCTTTTAGTCCAGAATTTGGTGCCCATGTCTATCTGATTGCTGAGGATATTTTAACAATACATTAGAAAACTCAGAATCTTTGTAAATTTTTTTTAATGAGCAATAATAAATATACCAGAAAATACTTTCTTTCACTCCCCCTTCAATTTTCTTTAATATGTGCACTTTTATTTGAATTGGTCTAAAGTTAATGTATACATAAACCTTCTCCTTTCCCCCAAGCACTGGCATTAATTTCATTGAACTCCCAGAGTATTTGTTAAAAAAAAACAAAAAACAAAAAAAAAACCTTTATTCACATCATTGTTCAGGGGTGGTCAAGGAGAAAAGGGCTAGACCATTATGATTCTGACTATCGTGGAAGGGAGGAGGGAAGGACAACTATTAAGGCAGAAAAAATGAAAATGTGTGTGTGTGTTTTTTTTTTAAGGATTACATAATTTATATGTACATTACTACCTTCCCCTCACTGTTCTCCCTTCCCTGACTTGTCATGTAATTAACTCCTTTTGGTAGAACTGGGCAGTCTTCAAAGAGTAAAGCAACTCTATAACAAAATATTATATAATATTTGGAAAGCCTATTTAAACAAAACAAATCAAATATACAAAGACCTAAAGATGTACTGTACAATTTTGTGTATGTTTGCCTTCAACATATTTAGACTGCTTGTCATCTTCACCACTCTACCATTCACCATTCCTTTACCACATTAATCTCTTCTTTTTTGCATAATTATTATGTCATCCTCCTTTGACTAAAAAATAAAATTTTGAAAAAAGTCCATTTAAAAGTGCATGCGGTAGATAATAAAAGGCTCAGAATTCCCATATTTTCACTTGCTGACCCACTTTTGTCAGAAGGTGGACAAGTAAGACAATGTGGAGCTTCCAACCCTGCACAGCTAGAGTGCTTCTGTTCAGGTGGGGCAATGTTCTTGGTCTTTGTTGTTTTGGGAGCTAAGACTGCAAGTTCCTTCTACATCCTATCAACAATGCTCATGTACCTGAGTACTGCTAGACATTATGATAATGCCATATTGGTTCTTTTTCATGTCAACTCATGATTGAGTTGAAGGCTCGTTTCATGCATCCATACTTCAGAAAGACTGTTGTAAGAAAATTTCTATATTGATACTGTGCTAGGAGTGGGGTAAGTTGTTGTTCATCCTTGATTTTCAAAGAGGACCAGGTAAATCATGGGGTGATGTTTTGACTTGTTCTTAAATTGGATTTAAGTGAGGCAGAGTTGCACAGACATCAGCCTTATTCTCTCTTCTAGTGTCATTGAAGTCCAATGAGAAGACAAAAGTCATGATGATTAGCAATGGCACAAGATGAAGTGGATGACCTTTGGATCTTTGATGTATGACAAATTCTAAGCCTTCCACAATGCCAGCTTCAGCCACTTTCACATTTGCCTGTTCTGCCAGGGTTTGGGAGGAGATACTTCACAGCCTTAGGGTTGACCTCCCCCCAACTCACTAATGAGTTTGAGGCATCTGCCAACATGGTTTTTACCAGGGTGTAGTTGTTGCACATGATAAAGTTTTTTAGCTGCTGGTGACTGGTTGGATACCAAAGGCAAATAAATAGCCTTGAAAAGAGTTCAGCAAGCATTTACAATAGAAGTGCTTGGAGAGGGTCACAGTCAGTAGGGAAACTCTGGGTGAGGTATAAAATCCTTCAGCTGCTAACAATGTGTGATTCAGCTCCCCATCTACCCTAAGGACTCTCAACCTTCCTGAGAAGTCAGGGGGTGGTGACAACCTGGGTTGAGATTGAAGCAGAGTGATAACAGGTGGCAAACTACATACAATATCAAGTTGTTTATGTGGTCCCATGTGCACAATGTTGTTTTTGTTACATTATATAAAGGGGACTCCATTTTTCCACCATCCTCGGGAGTCCCGTCTCATCACTTCTCCACTAGGAAGGTATATCTTAAAGCAATGGTACATTGCTCTAGAAAGCAGGACACACTACTTTAAGCACCCCAGTGTGGGGGCTCTAGAAAGCAATGGTATGTTTTCTCACCCCAACTTGGGGGTTCTGGAAAGCAGGACACAAAAGTTGCTACACATGATGTAGTTCTTGGAGCTGCAGGTGACTGGTTAGATACCAAAGGCAAATAAATAGCCTTGAAAAGAGTTTAGCAAGAATTTACACTAGAAGGGCTAGTCCCTGAACATTGCATACACTTCAAAGGAAGATCCACTAGAATGTTGAGTGGACTCCCTAGAATGTAGAACATCTTTATGGTAGGGACATTCATTTTTATTTTTGTCTCCCCCAAAGCTAGTAGAAAGCTGAAGAAATACATTGAATGTTTGATTAATAGCGAAACATTTATTGGAGGACATGGACAACAATCTAGTAGAGGAGAAAGTAGAGATGGGCTGCACTGGTGTGTGAAACTCTTATATCCACAAGAAAATAGGTACAGTAAAGTAAACATCAAAGTTAAGAATATGTTGGTCATTCTAGATGTCTCCTGAGTTAGGCCTTTCATCCTGCATTTTAAGTCCCAGAAATTAGTCTCTTAGTGACTTTCATCTTCATTGAGAATTAGATGAAATAAGATTACAAGTGGGACAATGTCAGAGCCTAAGTCTTCTTTTTTCACTTCATGATCTCCATTCCCAAGAAAAACAAGGTATATTTCATCAAGAAAGTTTCCTTAAATGAAAAATGCTGATTGTATCCAGAGAGAGAACTATGGAGACTGAATGTGGATTGAAGCATAGTATTTTCACCTTTTGGGTTTTTTTTTTCTCTTTCTCATGTTTTTTTCCCTTTTGGTCTGTTTCTTGTACAACATGGCAAATATGGAAATGTTTAAAAGAATTGCACATATTTAACATATCAGATTGCTTGCTGTCTTGGGGAGAGGATTGGGGTCAAGAAAGGAAGAAAAATTTAGAGCACAGGTTTTTGTAATGTTGAATACTTTCTATATATTTGGAAAAATAAATATTTTTGAAAAAGAAAAAAAAGTCTCCTTAGAGAACCACAAAACTTTAGAGAAGATCTACTTTAGCTATATTATTTGTAAGATGAAAAAGATGAGAAATTGAGGCCTAGAAAGGTGAAATGGCACTTGATGAAATAGAAAAGAAAATTATCCAATTCTAAATCTTCTATTATCTGGTCTCTTGACTACCATTTGGGAA
Source organism: Antechinus flavipes (assembly GCF_016432865.1). Taxonomy (NCBI): domain Eukaryota; kingdom Metazoa; phylum Chordata; class Mammalia; order Dasyuromorphia; family Dasyuridae; genus Antechinus; species Antechinus flavipes. Next base: position 211,297,481 of record NC_067401.1, on the reverse strand, counting down.
GGATAAACATTTACCTATATAGTGCCTACTATATACCAGACATTTTAAAATAAATATTTTCTCACTTGATCCTTACAACAACTCTGAGATGTAAGTGCTATTGTTATCCTAACTTTACAATCAAGGGACTTGGTCTGAGTCACAGAGTTAGTAAGTGTCTGAGGTAGAATTTGAACTCAGGTCTCCCAGGCTCTAGGTTTAACTTTCTATTTCATAGTCAATGGCATGCCTCTAATGACTACATTACCATCAATTCTTTCCAGAACTGATTCTCACTAAGAGTTCTAAACTCAAATCAACTAGAGGCACTGTGGATCCTTAGTAATGATTTTCCTTCTAATCTCAGCATGGAATACCCATTCTAAAACATCCAAGTGAATATGTGGTAAAAAATAAGGATTGCTAATGTCAGGAGAAGCAGAGACAAATTTTCAAATGGGTCTGCTTTGCTAAGTGATCATATTGCTGAAATATTAGGACATTGGCAGAAACCTTCCCCTACTCAGATCCCAGAGAATCTCTAAGTCAGGGATGCTTAATTTTTTTGGTGTCATGAATGCCTTGGGCTGCCTGGTGAAGCTCATGTATAAGTCAGAATAATGTTTCTAAATGCATAAAATAAAATGCATAGAATTACAAAGGAAATTAATTATATTGAATTAAAGTTGTGGTTTTTCACTCATCCACATTCATGGGTTTTCTGAAATCTATCCACAATCTGGGTTAAAGCTTGAAGTCAGCCAGTGGGGTATCATTAGGGGAAGAGTCAGGGATAGAATGAAGGCAAATTTTAGTAGCTTATTCATATTCTTTCCAGCTTGTCAGAATTGTGGACCTCAGCTCTGGGAGACTTGGCTTTTGCTAGTTTCATGTTTTGTCATTCAGATTCTAGAACTGAGAAATGGGAAAATTGAGGTTAAAAGTCTTAGAAAATATATTCCTGGGTATGGCGTAGTGGAAAGCACATTATAACTGGATTCAAATCTACCTCTGATGCTTATGACCTATAAGCAGATGGCTTAACTCCTTTGGGGGATGGAGTGTCAATTTCTTATCTCTAAAAGGAGGGGGTGGTAAATTGGAGATGATCTCTCTCCTCCTTTCCAAGTCTGATTTCTGCAGTAGAGAAAGAATATCATATAATTTCTCTCCCTGTGACGGATCTTTTTCTATTATCCCAAAATATGAACGCTGACTCTGCAGTCAGGGGACTCTTATTTTAAATCCTATTTCTGATGAATTACAACCCCTGAGACCTTGAACTTCGGTACCAATTAGATGGCTTCTGAGAACCCGCGCAACTCCAGCTCTATGATCCCATATTTTCCCTAAGAAGACTGTTAACAAGAGTTAGGCAAGTCCACAGTCCAAATTTACCCACATAAATTATTCAGGGAGAATAAGCAACTGCAGAGGATTTCTTCTCCAGCAGGAAAGACAGCCGGCTCACTGCAGTGAGAACCAGGCTTGGGATGGTCTGTTTTGTCTTTCGAGGATTATCGCCCCCTGGAGACTGACTCTAGAAAAGCAAAAACAAGAGACAAAGCATAAACAAGCGTATTTGGCAGATGCCCGATTCCTACTCCCGTGGTCCTTGCAGTACACACAGTGAGCATGAATCCTTCATCGGATTTTAGGATGATTTGAGCTTATTTTTTTCTCTGCTGGGTCTCGGAATGGGAAATATCATAGAACCACAGGAATTCGAGATAAAAGAAACCAATTAAACATTTAATCCTTCCCTCAGTGACTTGGATAGCTTCTCATCAGGGTGGATCTTCCGGGGAGTTTGTTCATTTAAAATGCCTCAGGTGAAGGTGACTGAATACTAACCCTTCCGCAATTAAAAGAAAAAAAAAAAGATTTCGTAATGAAATGAGTTAAGAGCCTGGAGAAATCTTGGTTTGGTTGTTGGCGGCATGTTATTCCCCTTCCCTCCCCACACTTTTTTTTTTCTTTTTCTTTAAATTTAAGGGAATGTGTGGATGCACATTTCTCTAGTATATTAGGTTAACAAAGTATAAATTTTCACAAGCTTTGTGGGATAATTACTATAAGTATCATGATATCTATTAGATAACTGAGGCTTAAAGAAGAAAATTGAGTTATCCCCATTCGTACAGAGCTAACAAGGATCAGAGTTGGCCTCCTGAACTTAGAATTCTTGATAACAAATATAACTTCCTTTCCATTCCATCACCAGAAATACTGAAAGAGAAAGGTGACTGACAGCTAGATGGTCCGCTGCAAAGGGCAGCAGTTAAGCAGACTCATTTCCCCGAGTTCAAAGCTGGCTTCAGACACTTGTTAGTTATGTGACCCTAGGCAAGTCATTTAATTCAATTTGCCTCAAGTTTTGTTTTGTTTTTTCCATCTGTAAAATGAATGGAGAAGAAAATAGCAAACTACCTCAATCTCTTTGCCAAGAAAACCTCCCCCAAAAGGAATAATTGGACACTACTGAAAACTAATCAACAATATTAGGAAATCCTTTGGGATTCAGCTTTGATATGCTACTGTGAGAAGAAAATGCTAAGGCCATATGTCTTCATATGAATGTCTTCACTTCACTGCATAATTGCACACTTTAATACAGCTTTAATTTCATTGATATGGCTATGGTGTAAAAGATAGAATCTTAGACTGGACTTAGAATCAAGGAAGAGGTAGGTTCAAATTCTCATTTGCTCATTATTAGCTATGTGACAGTGGGTAAGTCACTTAACCTTTCAGAACTTCAATTTGTTCACCTGTAAAATGGGAATTATAACAACACTTTTATCTGATCATAATCTCTTATATTTTATCTCTCTCTATGCCTTAGTTGTACTAAATATATTGTTTGTCTTCACAGTGACCTCCAATTCTTCTACTCCAGTATTTTTCTAGGCCATTACCCTTTCTCTAGCTAGACTCTATTCTATTCCCAATAGCAATCCCTCTACGAACCAATTCAACTCTGTACAATTCTTGAATCCCTTATTTCTTTGTCCAATTATCACTCATACTTTGCCAAATCCTAATCCTGTATTTTTTCATCTCCTGTACTATCTTCCATCTCCTATTGAGCTAAGCTGGAGAAAGTCATTGTGCTGCCTGGGACTGCTACACATTGAAATCGTCAATCAATCATACCTATTATCTGTCTCTGGGATATACAAGTACAAAGAATTAAATATTTTCTACTAGAGGGGAATGATATTCTTTTTTTTTTTTTAATAACTTTTTATTGATAGAACCCACGCCAGGGTAATTTTTTACAGCATTATCCCTTACATTCACTTCTGTTCCGATTTTTCGAGGGGAATGATATTTTAATGGGGGAGACAACTATACATACATGCATATACATGTTTAAGTCTTATATATATGCATATAAACAAAAATTGATAAAAACAAAATACATAAAGCAGTTTGGAAGGCAGGGCACCAGCAGTTAGGGATATCAGAAAAGGATTCATGAAGCAGATGGTGCTTATGCTTCAGTCTAATGGAAATGAGAGGTTTATTGAAGGAGAAATGAAGAGGAAGTGCATTCCAGGCTTGTGGATGGCCAGTGCAAAAGTGTGGGGAGGAAAGATAGTGCATCAGAGATAAAGAAAATCAAGAACCCCCTTTGGCTAAATCACAGGATATAGAAAGGAAAATACTGTCTAAGGAAGCTAGAAAGATAGGTCAGTTTTAGAGCCACTGATTGAGTAAAAGAATTGACTGAGTAAAAAAGTCATATGGTATGATAAAGCATTCACATCTTACTTTGGCAACAGTGCTTAGAACTGACTGGATTAGGGAGAGACTTGGGACAAAGAAAATAATAGGAGGCTGTTGGAATAACACAATCAAGAGGTAATGAGGGCCTGATGGTAGCAATGCAAATAGGGAGAAAGAATCTAATATGAAAAAGGTTATGCAGGAAAAAATGATAACATTTATCAATTAACTGGATATGTTGAGAAAGATGGAAGAATCAGATATCATGCCAACATTATGAAGCTGGGAAAGTGGAAGGATGGTGGTGCTTTTTATAGAAACAGGAAAGTTTAAAAGATGAGAAAATTTTAAGGGAACGATGAGTTCAGTTTTGTACATGTTGGGATTCAGATATTTCTGTAATATCTGGTTTCAAATGGGAAGAGAGGGAAAGATGAGCATTTATATAGTGCCTATTATATGCCAGGAACTGTAGTTTTGATGATTATCCCGATTTAATCTTTACAACAATCTTTCAAGATTGATATTTTTATACCCATTTTACAGTTGAGGAAACTAAGGCAGACAGAGATTAAGTGACGTGCTTAGGGTCACATGGCTATTAAGTATCTGAAGCTGAATTTGAACTCAGGTTTTCCTGATTCCAGAGCAGGACTATATACTCTGAGCAATAGGCAATCAGTGGTGTACAATTGAAGCTTAGGGAGGGAAATAAGGTTAAATTCAAAATGTAATTATAATAATTAATATCATGATGATGATGATGATGCATTATATGTTAATTAACAAAACTCAAGACAGGTACCATAATCACAATACAATCTTTGTCAAGGGGACTCATCATCCCAAAATTACTGTAAATTTTGTAAGATCATTAGATTATAGACTTATGGAAGACAACTTAGAAGTGATCTGGTACAATCCCTTTATTTTTATAAAGAAACTGAGCCACAGAGAAGTGAAATAACTTGATCCAGTTCACAAGATCAAGAAGCAGAATCAGTTTTGGAGTCTGCATCCTTTACTTCATGTCCAAGTATCTCTATCTCGCATATTTGCAATGTTATGAGAAAGTCCAGCAAGTGCTTTTCATAGAAAGGTCTTGACTAAAAGTTCACAGATAAGCAATTGGACAGATGGTTAAGAAGCTTTGGACAGGGGGTGCTGTTAGAGTGAAATGACAAGAAATCCTGAGAATATCAGGATTAAGATTTGTAATGAATCAATGAGGATTTATTAATATGTGCCACCAGGTATAGCTACATGCTGGAAATACAAAGGAAAACAAGGGAAAACTTACCTGTATATATAGGGGGAATGATATAGGTTGTCACACCACTAGAAGGAAAATAGCAAATTATCAGGAAATATATACAGTCAGGATGCTTTTGAACTGAAGATCTTAAGAATAGTTAAAAAAAAAAAAAACAAGAAGAACAAAAAGAAGAAAAACAACAAGAAGAAAACAAGAAGAACAAGATTCTTGTAGCCAGGGTGTGCGTAAAAGAGCACATGCTTGTAGGAAATATGTGTGGTCAGGGAATATGTATTGAATCACATTCCTATAGTCACCTCTCTCTCTCTCTCTCTCCCTCTCCCTCTCTCTCTCTCTCTCTCTCTCTCTCTCTCTCTCCCTCTCCCTCTCTCTCTCTGTACCCTCCCCCTTTAACAAACCCCACAACCTGCCACTGTTAATATGCTTATTTACTCATAGAGCTAAAGATATCTTGTATTGCTCTGGTGATGGTATTGTGCTTAAAAATTCCTTCTTTCTCTGCTGCATTCATCAAGGAAAGGATTCTCTGCTAGTTTGTTTTCTTTACTGCTCGTTGCTGTCATATTCTGGTTTTCTATTGAATTGGAGCTTTGTGTTTTTTATTTTCCCTATAAAAAAAGGCTCTATTAGCTAGTTTAGTTCATATCTCCAGGGTATATCATCACTTTTGTGAGTCAGATCCATAGCCATAGTCAGTCAGCCAGGGAAGTTCTTAGGTTTTTGATCTATGTTTTAAAGGTAGTTTAAAAAATATATCTTTGCTTCAAAGATAGTACCTCAGCTGTCACTCTTTAAAATTAGCCTATTCTTTGAATTAGCATGAAAAGATTCCTCTTAGCTACTTTCAGTTCCCATTGTACTTCTTGTCACTTTGTGCAAATCACACTTAAGAAGACAAACAGTAGTGACAAACAGGAGGGGCAGGTTGGAGCAAATGATTTATGTCTGCCTTACTATCAGTAGCAAAACTCATTGCTTTTCCTTTATCTGTTAAAGCACTTAGTACAGTATTTTGCATGTAGTATGTGCTTAATAAGTTTTTGTTGAATGAATGAATTGATTAATTAATGGTTGAATGAACAGTTTAAAAAGCATCAGAATAAATTGGACAGTGTTCCTTGGGAGTATAAGTGCCTTCTAAGGTCTTCTAAATCGCTGCATCTATTACTTTCCAAAGACTCAATACAGAACCCTGAACTCAGGGATAAAGTCAAGATTTATGTTTTAGTGCTTCTTTCTGCCACTATTTTTTTTTTTTTTTGAGCCCAATGTAAGAAACAACAGTGAGCTTTGTCATATTTTGGGCAGCACAATTCATATCTTCTGATTGCTTCAGGCATTGTTTTCCCAAATGGGCTAAAGTTCTAACACCTCAGTGGAGTGTTTCTTCCATTAAAAAACAGAAGCAACTGGTATTTCTCTAACTATGTAGATACCAAAACATCATCCAGCAAAAATTGAATTACTGACTTCTTATCAGTGGCATCAAATGCTACTACCTCTAAGAAGTTTTAATGCTAATTGAGCTTCTGATCCCCAAAGGTCAAGTTCCCACATTAGAAATGAAGGAGTCAGAGAATAAATTCAATAGAAAATAAATTCAACATAACTGAAATGAGAACAAATTAAATGTCAGCATGTTTATGCCTTTATTTCTAAGTTGTGCCATGAACTTTCAAACTCTTAGGACTCCATTATTATTCTTTTGTGGTATATGTATGTTGTATGGTGGTGATATTTTTCTCAATATCCCAGATGATAATATTAATACTGAGGTCAGGGATCTTAGAATTTTTTGCTGTTCAGTCATTTTTTCACTTGTATCCAGCTCTTTGTGACCTCATTTGGGATTTTCTTGGCAAACATACTGAAGTGATTTGCCATTTCCATCTACAGCTTATTTGACAGAAATGAGGAAAATGGTGTTGGAAAACAGAGTTGAGTGATTTGATCAGGATTAGACAGCCAATAGATGTCTGAGCCTAGTTTTGAATTCAGGAGGATGATTCTTCTTAACTTCAGGTTTGCTTTGTAACTATACCCACTACATGACCTAGCTGGCCCCTCTTAGAATTTAAGATCATCAGTTTAGCAGTGAAAAAATCTTTAAAGTCATAAAGTTCAACTCCTTCCTTTTTTTTTTTTTTTTTTTTTTTTTACAAATAAAGTAACTGAGGCAAATTACTGAAGGCCATAGAGGGAATAAGTATTAATCAAGGTCCTTTAACTATAAATACAGCCAGCTTTCCTCTTACAGTTTTCAAAGAACTTTTCTCATGTGTTATCTCATATAATCTTTATAACACCCCATGACTTAGGTTGGTCAAGTGTTATTATGCCCATTTTACAAATATGGAAAACCCTACTGAGGTCACGTTGGAATCAACTCTCTGATATGGTCATCTTTGAAAATGAAGAACAAACAGGGGTCTGATTGGTTAAGGGAATTTTCCAAAATATAAAATAGAATTGACATTAAAAACTCAATTTTCTGTTTCTCATAGATTCTTTGAAATTGAAAAGGATTTTGACCTAAAAGATTGAGCTGTCAAGTCAGTGTCATAACAACAAAATTTGCATCAGAAATAGGGCTTGAATCCATTGCTTCTTGTTCTAGGTTTAGCTCTCAATTTACTATGCAACAACTCCTTCTCTAATAATGATAGCTGACATTTATATAGTTTTAAAGTTTGCAAATAAATATACATATATACGTATACATGTACACACACACACATAATTAAAACCCTATGAGGTAGCTGATCTTTATAATAAAAAATTTACAGATGAGGAAACTGAGGCACAGGCAGATTAAATGACTTGCTCATAGACTTACAGATAGTAAATGTTGAGGTAAGGTTTAAACTCCATCTTCTCTTGACTCCCAGTTTATCTATCTATTATACCATACTCTTTCACGATACAGTGATTAAAGAGTAAATTTTGATGAAAGATTTATACAAATTATAAAATATAATGCCAATGTAAGGTATTGGAATTGAGGAAATTAAGAAGATTCTAGGACAAAAGTAGTTCTCATTTAAATAGAATCCAGAGGCCTAATAATCCAGGGCAAATGTGATTCATTAGAAATCTATTTTTCAGAATCTTTAATCTTGGTCTATCCTCTTCCCTGTTTTTTGATCAGTTTTGGCTTATTTGATCAACATCAATCAGTTAGTTATATTTCTGGAATAAAACAATTATTTCTACAGCATAGTACAATAAAAAGATGAATTATACATGAAACTTTAAATCTACTGTGCAAAATTTGCTATTCTTTCAACTGTATAATAAAATTATTTTGTAAATTTCTTTTTTTTTAATGCCTACTATATACTAGATATAATCAAGAGCTTAAATTATGCCTGGGAGATATAATCCATCTATCAATTAAGTATATGACATACAAAGTCACACAAAAGTAATTTCAACAGTGTATTAAAATTGCATCTTATTATGGTCCCCCCAAATAACATCCCCTGCTTTCTAGTAATATATTAAGTTTATAAATTGCCAATATAAAATAGCAGTGTCAGAGAGTAAGATTGCAAGAGGGAACCTATAAGTCACATACAAACTATCCCAAAGATTAAAGGTTTAGAAATTATATCATAAATTAATCAAAAAACCTACCTCCTGAGATTATTTGCTGAATCAGGGGAAGTCATTTTGGTTTTGCTGTCAGGAAGTTTTGATCCTATGATATGTAAATCTCAAATAAGTACCAGACATGCATGGTAAGACCCAAACTCTAAATGGAGCTGATCACTTTGAGATAACATGGACATGTTACTTATAAAAGTTTTACTGACAACTTTGAAATGATTTGGATATATTACTAACCCCAAGGTGACACAAATAAAGTCAATCAGTTCCATCCACCAAAAAAAAAAAAAAAAAAAAAAAAAATCCCATTAAAATGAGACCTCAAATTTCTGCCCTCTTTTCCTCCCTCCCGCCCAGACCCGGCATTCTTCAGTCTCCTTTGGTCCATGCTGCTGAATGCTCCTAATTTTAATCTATCATTACATGTGTAGTTATTTGTGTTTCTTCCCCTCTCTTCCTTCCCCCATTCTCTTCCCTCAATACCTTCATTCTATTCCTGATCCCACAGTGTCTACCTTTGTACCTCCCCTTTTTTGCCATGTCTCTGTGTTTTCTATGCCTGTTTGTCCCTACAATCTCCATGCTTTATTAAAATGTTATTGCAGCCTCACCTCTCCTGACTATCATGGTCTTTCCCATTGAACTTGCTGTGCTTGCCCGCATTTAACAATTTTGTAAATTAATCAGAGAGAGGGAGGGAGACAGGGAGAGAGGGAGAAAGGAAGAGAGGAAGAGAGGGAAAGAGAGAGAGAGTTCTAATACCTGGGGGACCAGGAAAGGCTTCATGTAGGAAGTCGTACCTGGATTGTACTTTGAAGAGAGTTAGGGATTATAAGAAAGGCAGTGATGAGAAGATCCAGTTAGGCAAAACATCTGAATAAAGACATGGAAATAAGGGATAGAATGCCCCGTATTCAGAAATAGAGATAGCAGGTCAGATTGACTAAAGCAGAGAGTATGTGAAAGATAGTAATAAGAGATAAAATTCAAAAATCCAGTGAGAACCTTTACAACTCCATTGTCTACTCTTCTCTTCCCTCTTTTTTTTTTTTTTTTTTTTTTTATAACCTCTTTAGAAGACTGAAATCAGATGTCAGGATTGGGCATGCTCAAGAAGGAAGGATTCAGAAGTTTTGATTGCCAAGCCAGAGAACCCAGAACAATTACTCCCTTATGCTGATTTCCTTGTGCAAATAAGAACAGCCCAAAGTATCAGAGACAGATCAGTTGGAAGTCTTACCTTTGCAAGTGAAAATTAACTTATTTTCCTGAAACATTTCATTGGGATAGATTGGTTTTGCTGTTAAGAAACAGATGTTTACAAGGAAATGCATTAAATGATTCCCTCCTGAAACAGTAGCACCCTGTTAGTTTGGGTCCAGTTAGTTTTTTTAGATGTAGTCTTAAATCTTTCTACCTGTCAGCACTTGAATTCCCTATCAATTTGCACCAAAAGGATTGGTCAAAGGAACACAGCTTTCTTGAGATTATCAGCAATCATTAAGATCATATGAGAGAATTTTTTTTCTTAAGTTATCTCAGCTGAGGGTTTTCACATACCAATTTCACTAGACAGTTTCTCAGTCCTTGATTCTATTTTTTTTTTTAATTTAGAAAAGATTGATTAAATGTGTCTTTTCCTCCTTCACCTTATAGGCTGTTGTTGTTGTTGTTGTTGTTTTGATACCACCATCAAAGTATGATGGTCCTTGAGGTTAAAAATGAAAAGGTTTATTCAATGAATTAACAGCTTTTCATTAAGACTACTTTGTGCAGATTGAGCCCATGTGATCTCTTGAAAAGAGCATTAAATTAAAAACTTGGAAAACTGAGGTAGACAATATTTACTTTTTTGTTGACCTTGGAGAAGCCATGCAATCTTTTTTGGGTCTCAGTTTCTATATTTAGAAATAGGAATACTAGTGTATTTTCTCCTTATCTCACAAGGGATAGTTGAAGACTCAATTTTTGAAGACTCAAGCATTTGAAAAGCTCCTACTATGTGTTAGGCAATAGGTCTTGGGGATGAAGCTCTTAGGGAATTTATAATATAGCATAGTTCATGCACATTTGCAGATATATGTATCTGTACATATACAAAATAGATGCAAAGAAATTTTGAGGGAGAAAAGCTTCATTTATCAGTCAACTGAAGCTGCTCCCTTCAAACTTAATGATTTCTCAATTGCCAAATCCAAAGGCTTTTTCTATTATCATCCACCAGTGCAATATTTGTAACTTTTCACCAACCTCTTTGCCCCACACTTCTAATCATCTGTCAAATATTTTCATCCTGCCTTCATGATATTTTAATTATCGATTCTTCTTTCCTGTCACACAGCCAGAACCAGAGTTCAAGTCCTTGTCTCATTTTACCCAGACTATCACAAAAACCTCCTAATTGGTCCCTCTGCTTTGCCTCTCCCTGCTTTGCCTTTCCCCTTTCCAGTCTATCTACAAAACAATCAACAATGTCATTTTCCTAAAGTGTAAATCTGGTCACACTATTCCTATCCTCAGTCAATTCCAATAGTTCCCTATTATCTCTAGGATCAAATAGAAACTTCCATTTGCCATTTAAAACTCTTTGAAATCTGACTCTAGCTACCTTTCTAGAGTTACTATACTTTTCTCTTCTTTACATACTCTATCCTTTGGTCAAACTGGCTCATACATGACAGTCTATCTCCTATCTCTCTGACTCTTCAGTTGATTGATGAGTTTGGAAAGCAGATTGCAAAGAGCTGAGAAGTGAGTGAGAGGAAAGATGAGTCAGCCTTTTCCAGGAGTATGGTGTAAGGGAAGTAGAGATATAAAATAATACTTGAGGGGATGGCAGGGTCATGATAGGCCATTTTTTTTAAGAATGAGAGAGACTTGGAGGGGGGAAATAGGTTGAAGGAATATGGAAAGAATCAGTAGATATGATTAAACAGAGTATATGTGGGAGGTCTTTGAAACATAAAAGATATTGTGTACCCATGTGAGATGCTGTTATTATTAGAGAGGCAGCATAAAGTAGTGGGCAGAATGCTAGAAATGGAATAAGAAGAACCCGGGTTATATTATGCCAAAATGACTAGCTGCACTTATAGGGGGCTAGACACAACTTCTCTGAGTTTCAGTTTTGTTAACTATATGGGAAATATGTGGAAAGTAAGGGAATTAGCATTGTTATAGTGTATGCCAGACACAGTGCTAAGTGCTTCACATGTTGTCTCATTTGACCCTTACAACAACAGTGAGAGAAAAGGTGAGAGAATTTATTATTCCCATTTTACAGTTGAGGAAACTGAGACTGAAAGAAATTAAAAGTAAAAAGGATCACATAGCTCCTAAGGCCAGATTTAAATTCAGATCTTCCTGACTGAAGGCCTAATACTTT